>NW_020955247.1:173841-217826 GCF_003031625.1 Empidonax traillii | reverse complement strand
TGCCAACAGTTTGAAAAGCAAAGATATCATGCAGTTAACCCATCCCTCAATGCTATCAAACTCTTATATTAAATTGCTTAAAACCATAGAGATGGTATAAAGTACTGTTCTTCCACTTCAGTCCCTGTTGAAAGTAACTTCAGGATCTCGTCCAAGAAAAAGTCTTGTAAGTCTTGTGATTATCAAAAGTAGCCTATGCTGACCTAATATTTTCAGTTATATGAGTTGTAAGTTTTGAATGGTTTTTATTTCCTCTGATAAGGCACTTTCGTGGATGAACGTTTTAACTTGATTAGAACAATACTCAAAACTCACTGGATGCCAGATCTCATTCTAACTTTGTAACAATAAGACTAAAATATGACAGAGAAAGTAACAGTTTCTTGTACTCCTTAATTGTATCCCTGAGCATCTCTAAAAAGAGAGTATCTACGTTAGTCACAAACACTGATGTCAGTGTTTCTCTTTCTGTGATTATCTAATACACATGCAAAAATATGGAGAGTTTTAATATCTCCTTACAGTAAATATTTCACCAGGTTTACTTTTTCTCCGATTTCAAGGCAGGGTGAAATAAGGCAATGAGGCACCAATGTTCAGTAAGTATATAATCCACAAGCTTCACTTAATTCCACCACAGATAATGGTACTTTTTTGGCAACTATTGAATAAAGAAGTAAACATTTTTTCAGAAAGAAAACTAATATACTCCCAAAGATTAAAAAATTGTTTAGCTCACATAATTTAAAAATTATAATATTTCCCATGATCAGGCATTTGCATTGGGTTTTTTTGTGTTCTTCAAAGTTTCACATGGATTTATGACTTAGATTCTGGGTTTTGTTTTTTTCTTAATTACTTGCTTCTGCACAGGCTCTCAAAAAAGCTGCATAAGCAGAATGGAAGCAGTACTTAGCTGATATTACTCCTAAAATGGAATAGCTACAGTCCATTTTACTTTTTAGTGCTACACCACAGCAGTGTGCAGCTACAAAATTTGACTTAACAGTTTACTGGAGGTTTACTAGAAAATGAATAGTTATGGACAGATACTGAATTTGATTTTAAATCAACCACAATCAAGTCAGGTCATGAGACAAGTTCTTAGTTTGAACTAAAAAAAAAGTAGTAGGGAAATGAACAAAATTAAGTGGTATCCTTTAATTACAAATAAGTGCAATTGAAAGATCTTAATTTCATTATTTTTGAAGTAATTCTGAAACCTTGCAAACTTTGACATAGATAAATTTTGCCTGTATGTGCAAAAATCAATTAACTAATGTGCCACAAGAATAAACATGTAATTAAGAATAAAACAGCAATCAGCTCTAGCACAAAGAGGCTATTCTTGCCTTTAAGTAAGGAACTGGTTATGCTACATCAGTAGCTCTAATATCTTATGATTGCACCTCTAATCCTACAAGAAATTTTTCACTTGCTGTAATTACTACAGGACAAGCTGTCAAACTATTTAGACTACCATCACCTTAGCTTATTATTTCTTGTAAAGTTATTAGTCCTCTGTTGACAAAAAATGAGCAATCCAAGGAGACAGAAGCAGCTTTTTTTCCCAAACTACCACAGAGCTAACAACAAATGAAATGGAGGTCCTGTTAACAGTGAGAGAGCCATTATCACCCTTTAAAGTTTAATCTGTGTAGTATCCAAATAAGACCTTTTTCTCAGGTGCTTATATTCTAGCTTCAGCCATGCATGCCCCTGTCTTTTGTATTTTGCCACAGTCAACTTCTCTACACTGGTCCCTGTACCCTCCCTTTCCTCCAATCCCAAAAGAATACAGCTTCTAGGTCAAGGAGAAACCAAAATTAGACTGAAACAAGTTTATAAAGCGGTGTAAGCAAAAAATTCGCAAAAAGAACCCAAAACAAGAGCTGTAGTAGGAGAGACAAGTGGTCTACTTAGTACAATTACAATGTACTAATAATTACAATTTATGTGAAAAATTACAAAAAGCAGGTGCTCAGGCAAGAACACAAAAATAGAAAAGTCACACAGAAATACTTCTGTAGAACCTTATCACAGTCTCAAACAATTTCTAACTCAAGCACTCATCAGATTTTGTATTAAGCAGATCTTGACATATTTATCTACCATGAGTTTGCCTATTTCTGCTTAAACCGGTATAAGCTTTTAGCATCTGCAATATCCTGCAGTTTCCCGCTTTCACTACATGGAGATGCCACCTACACCTCTTTTGGCTTGAGAGAAAACAGATGCTTTTATAGACAAAGTGCTGCATGGACTTGCATAATACCAAGCTGTAGCTGATTTGTGAAACTGCAGCTGTGGAAGCCCTCTCAGCCGTGCAATTAGGTTGTGGGGTTTTTTGGTTGTTGGGGGTTTTTTGTTTCATTTTACAGTGTATCCATCAGCATCTTAATATCCGAAGCTGTATTAACAAATAATAATGTCTGTTTATGCTAAAATACTCAAACAAAGCACTATAATTTGATATTTGAGAAAATACTAACTTCCATGCAGATTAGAAGTTCAGCTTTCATAAGACAACTCTTACAACAGCATCTCAGCAGCTCAGTCACTCACCCTGTAGCACCAGCAAAGGACAAGGTTGATTTGAAGCCTGTCAGTTGTTAAGGTATCTAAGAGATTAACTCCATCCTACGCAAACATGGAGGTTTTTTTGCCATGATAAAATTTTGGCTAAATACATTAGTAACTTCACAAGCTAATATTCCCCCTCGGAGTACATTAACACAGAACCACAGATGGGTCAAGTTGGAAGCAATCTCAAAGGTCAGCTGGTTCCAAATCCCCTGCCATAGGTAGGAACACCTTCCACTCAACCAGGTTGCTCAGTGCCCCATCTAACCTGGCCTTGAACACTTCCAGAGCTGGGGCATCTGCAGCTTCTCTGGGCAACCTGTTCCAGTGCCTCATCAATCTCACAGTAAAAAATTTCTTCCTAAAATCAATCTAAACATATTCCCCTGTCCTGCCACTGCATACCCTTGTAACAAGTCTCTCTCCCTCTTTCTTGTAGGCGCCCTTCAGGTACTTCAAGGCTGCAATTAGGTCACCCCTAAGCCTACTCTTATCTAGGCTAAAAAATTCCCAATCTTGTAGTCTTTGCTCTTAGGAGAGGTGCTCCATCCCTCTAGTTATCTTGGTGCCCTTCCTCTGGACTTGCTCCAGAAGGTCAATGTCCTCCCTGTGTGGGGAACATCCCAGAGCTAGATGTAATATATCAATCTTAGCCTCTCTACATAAATGAAATAAAAAAATACTAATTTTCAATGACAAGCTTTATTCAACTGCTCTCTGACATTTTCAAGTAGACAGAACACCAACTTAGGCTGGACATAAACATGTAAATGAAAATTTAAGACTATGTTGAACTCTTGAGAATTTAAAAGGCCATGAAAGCTCAGTACTATCATTCTGACTTAGCGTTTCAGGGAAAGCAAACTCAGGAACTCACATTCACAGTCTTAAAAGAAAAAGACTTCTTTTCCATGAAGGAATAAAAAATGAAATGGAAATTACAGTAAGCTGCTCCTCAAGTTCCTCTTTAAGAATTTAATATAGCCCCTGTAAAGCCTTTTGGATGAAGACTGAGAGAAATGGTGTTTCGAAGATATGAGAGAAACACGAAGGCAGGTATGTGGCATGTATTCATAGCATGATGAATAGTAGAATCACAGCTCTTGTCTCACACAAACAAATCCTGATAAAATTATGATAAACAAACAGAAACCCTGAGAAAATAAAGTAACAAACAAACAAGCAAAAAAAGTCCTTCTGAGAGAAGCAAGTTTAAATAATATTTGTAACAAAAAATAGCTGTTCTAAAATATTAATTGAAATAAGACAGCCTTCCTTATTAACGGCAACAGAATTTCACACTTTCAGTGAAACACTCACATCAGCTCTATTTGGCAATATAGGAAAGTAATTAATTTCACAAGAAAATAAAGCAGATTAAATC
The DNA here is from genome assembly GCF_003031625.1 of Empidonax traillii. Lineage (NCBI taxonomy): Eukaryota > Metazoa > Chordata > Aves > Passeriformes > Tyrannidae > Empidonax > Empidonax traillii. Next base: position 213,859 of record NW_020955247.1, on the reverse strand, counting down.
TGTTTTTTCACATCAAAAGACACAGAATGATGACACTTGTCTTAACTCTGGTAAGTAGCGCAATGATTTCACATGTACCTTGTTACCCAGGTTGAAAGACAAACTGCAACTCAGACTCAACACCGTAAGTGGAGCAGGTCAGTCTGTGTACTTGAAATAGCAAGTACGATGCATATCACTATGTGCAACAGTGTTAACCTACCTACCCTAGTTAACCCAGTGTTAACTTGGAATCTGTTCAAAAACAGATTCCAAGAGCAGCAAGTAATCTGAACATTGAAAAAAGACTCACAACTAGGAAAAAAAAAAAAAAGGTATGACGACTACACAATAATATACAAAGAAAATTTGATTTCACACAACTCACAAAGAAAACTGGAATTTTTCATTTGTTTTTACACTGATGTAAATTATACTTTTTTTTCCTTACTCTTCAAATTTAGGTTTGACAGTGTAGATTAAGCCTGTGTGACTATTTAAAAAGAATGTACAATCTTTTCATTATTTGAGTTTAGCATATTTTATTCTAAATTTGTGGAATTATAAATTTTTTAAAACAAATATTGTGCTTTTATGCTATTAGAAAAGAAAATAAAACATTGGAAAGGATGAAGCTGGGCATACCAAATATGTAGTTGATAAGTATTTCTGCACACATTTTTTGATTCATTGGCACAAAGAAGGAAATTTAAAGAAAAATTGCTAATCAGCAGTCAATGCTGAAATGCAACTGTAAATAAAAGTAAAAAGTCTTCCCTGTAAAAAACATAATATACAATCCTTATTTACATGTTTCGGTCATAGTCCTTGCAGCTTACTACTGCTTTTCCTTCTCAAAACAGGTAACAAAATTGAAAGTGGCTGGACATTGAAAAAAACTAAGCAGTGGTTAACTTGTGCATTTTCATTGTTGCTAATGTTTTCTGAACAAATATGCTGTAAAACAGCTGAGAATGCAGTACTATAAAATCTTAGAGATTTCTGTCCCCACATAACAATCTTTGATAGAAACATTGGTTCATGATGACTACAAATAGAGTGCTTTGCCTAATTAGACAGTATATTACTATAAATGCTAATTATTTGTCTAAACTCTAAACTATTACAGGGAACAAAATGTAGAAGTTCCTTGAAGTATGTGCATCCCCAAACAATTAGTGCTTACCATGGAGACTGAAAGTTCCTTTGTAGGATCAGAAATCTTATGTATGTGCATAAATAGTTTCTCAAGTATCCTCTTCAGATACATTAATAACGGCTATGGCAAAAAGAAAAAACAAAACCAAAAAACCAAAACCAAAAGCAAAACAAAACAAACAAATAAACCAAAAAAACCAACCTTGTAACTTTATAGCTCTGAAAAATAATTTGAAATATTGAGCATAGCCAAAAGAATTTTCCAAGAAGATGGTAAACAACTCTATTGCTATTCTTTTATGTTAACTCCAGTCTAGGTACTGGGTATATTTCTCTGATTTTATGTAAACCACCTCACTAGGCAGAGTATTAATCAGCATCCTTCCTTTTACTCTGGCAGTCTAAAAAGAGACTCCAGAATGAAATGTGTAACATCCTTCTGTACTAAAACAAAACAAAAAAAACATTCTCTAAGAACAGACAGTATATTTTTTGGAGAGCACATGTTGTGCTGTTGGATTTTTTGATTTAAAGGAGTTTATTAGTAAAGTACTACTTTCAATCTAGGTGGCCTCCATATTTTAGTATTTCAGCACCATTTATGTTACAGCACCAAAGCCACATATAAGCCCAACTGAAATGTGCAGCACATTTACATTAATTGGAAATACTAATTTTGAGCGTGTTGGACACTTATTAAAATACAGTTTCAGCAGAGCTGAAAGCACAAAATTAGGATTTAGCTTAGTAGACACATTTTCTAACCAGTCCTTTTGGCTTCAAAATATGACCTCCAATTGCACAATCCGTTAAAGTTTATTCTATTTTAAATATTGAACAAATCCAATGTTTAAAGCAAATTTTAGATGAAGTGACAGCATTGTCTGCCTTTTACATTCAAAAAATGCCTACTAAAGCAATGGACTTTTTTTTTTTTTCCAGACATACCTACAATACTCTTTCTGTTATGCCCTGTTTTGGATAGAAAGAGTTCTCCTTATGCACTAGATTGAACCATCTGCCTGGATAAAAATAATGTTCTAGATAATGATGATTATTATTATTAAAGAGGTTTGTAACTTTTCCAGCTGAAAGGTCTCAAATGCATAAACTCCCTTCCCTCTCTTGCCCTCCTGGTGAACTGCACGCAACACCTGGAAGTAAGTGTGCTGTAGACATTGTTCCAAGAATGAGAGAGCACAGAATATTGTATAATAGCGACCCTCTTGAAGGCTTCTAGGGACTCAATTTGACCTTTTCCATCTGGATAAACTGGGCAGAATACATCACAGAAAACAGCCCATAGTGAGTTTGCACCACTAATAAAAAGTAATGAATCAGTCAAACTCTGTTACTAGAGAAAGTACTTGCTATGAACCATGTAGGTTTGAAATGAATACATGGTTGCCTTTTAATTATTTTTTGCTTCAAGATAAATGACTTCTGCTCACACTGCAGAATACATGCATGGAATTTAATTAAACAGCACACAATATTTTATCTTAATATTTATGGATATAATTTTTTCACATTCCTTTCAGTAAAATGCTACACGTACACAAGAGAAATATATATAAAAATAGAGTTTTATCTCATTTTAGGTTCTACATGCAAAACTGTTGTCTGCCTCTTAGATCTAAATCTGAGCCCTTCGAGTCATTAGTAGAGTTGTTTATATATTTTAAACTGTGAATAAAAGTAAACTGTAGGTAAGGATTTTTTTCATAAATAATATAATTAAATGATTTAACAATAACTACAGTATTCACATTAGCATAATACGATCACTTCCAAGACAGCTGTTTAAGATGTTTTAAATTCAAAGAAAGCAATGTAATATAATGTTATACGTTTACATCAATTGTCACTTATTTTACAGTTAAAGCTGAATTTAATCAAAATCACTTCTTTCAGAGCTCAAAGAAAGTATTCTATCAGCCTTTCAGGGGGAAAAAAAAATCATAAATTGAGGTTGCATGAGAAGTGAAGGTGAAGAATAGAGTTTACAGCTAATATAAACTTTTTTTGTATTTGAGATACACTACTTGCGAAGCATTAAAAATGTTTATCTAACATGTTTAAGATACTTGTACTATTAATTCCCCCCTCCCTCAAAAAAAAAAAAAAAAGAGGACAATCAGCAAATCTGTATCTCAGATATTTCCAGCATTTTGAAGGAGATAATTATTTCAGTGTGCCAAATACAATACTATGAATGCTTTTTCAAGCACTGAATATTAAATTTTTGTCCTTATAAGACCATTAGCTCATGCTTTGGCACTAGTAGCTGCTGTTCCAGTTCTATTTCTGGTTGCACACCAGCTCTCTAATAATGTAAGAAAACGTTTTTATTTGCTTTTGCACAATCTGCAAAGCAGCTGGGTCTGGTATGCCTGTAATGTATTTACACTCCCAACATTACTGAACTATCAAAAGAGAGTTCTTCTGTGTACTCAGGTCAGATGCTTCTGCATTTGTGACATAGGCTTCCCTTGGGTATAGCTAATTTCGCTATTTTCAATGCAAAAGATAGGGATGACTTATCAGAAGTATTAATTAAAGGCTGAACATGAAATTCTGAAGAGGTCTGTTTTCCTCAGTAACCAAATAGTTGCATTATAGCAGTAAACTGCAGTAGTAGAATACATTCATGCAGAGAGTAGAAAACTATTTCCAAACAGATTTGCAAAACATAGTAGAGCGCAGGGTGGGTGAGAAACTCCCTGCCTCAGCCATGCAGGGTAACAAACTGTAGTCAACATTCAGTACAGGTACCACAAATTTCCAACCAGTTTACACAGATAAGTAAAAATTATTCACTCCTTTAAATGAATTGTTGACATTTAGCCTTTGAAACTCTGTTTTGCTTTTGGCTTCGCAACAAAGCATTTTCTATTGAGACAGCACATTAATAAAAAAGCTATGGAATATTTAAATTTATGTACAGTAATCATTATTTGTATAGTGATTTTGAAAATATAAGGAAAATCTTATCCAAATCTCAAGGGAAGAGAAACAAAAGTTTTCTACATCTGCTGGAGCTTCCTTTCACAGTGCCTCCTGGGGTTCATAAGACATGAACACTACTTCTCTCTCTTTCTCTCACTCTTACTCTCCCTCTCTCTCACTCTCTCCCCACTCAGCCCTCATTTCCCCCCTTACCATATACAAGCAGCAAAAGTTCTGCTGAGGTGAATAACGCAATGCCTCATGTACTAAATCATTTCTTTGATTGCCACCCACAATACTAATCCACTTTGAAGAGTCCTCACATCTAGTCCTTATAATTCCCGGTTCCCTTCTCATAACTGCAGTACTTGTGGCAGCAGGAATGAAATGTTTTGTACCTATTATTTTGAAGTGGTCCTTAGATGTAAAGATGTAAAGAGTGGAATTTTTCCAGTGCAGTTGGCAGGATGCACAGAGAAGCACTAGAAAGACAGATCAAGTACCTGCTTCTGCTGTTATCCTATAGAGGTCATGTTGGTTTCCTTTGTTTCAAAGAAAAATGCAGTTCTACCATTCAAAAGAACATAGTTGGTGAGAAGATACATGAAGTACAATAGAATTCAGTATAGTACAGTACCAAACAGTACAGTTTGGTGCATGCAATGAAAGTGTACCATAAATCTCATCTAATATTGCTGTATAAAATGTATAAAAAAATGGGTTCACTGGTGATTCCTCTACCCACCATCACACCAGGTAGTTTTATTGCTCTTAATTTTACCTCCTAAAGTACTTTTAAGATCAAAAATTTCCCTCACTTCCAGATTAAGAAGGGTAAAACCAACATATTGATGCTGTCATTATTGTCATTAAGTCATTAAACATGCTTCTATCCATTCACAGGTATTGCAGAAGTAGAAATAATTCATAATATATTTTAACTTTTTTTTTTCTGTTTTAAGAGAAAAATAAAATCACAATTACTTTGAATGTAGTTTTTCCCTATTCATGTACTCTACAGGTTATCTTCAAGGAGATCACAGGAAATAGAAGCCTGCCCAGCAGTTTCTAATTTCCAACTCTGCTACTGGCATAACTGCTGAGTTAAGAAAGGAGCTCCATCTTTCTGTAGCACAATTCTTCTCCGTACTCTTTATTTCTCATCCATTTTCTCTGTACACTCTGCAACAAGAGTTAAGTTTCTTGTAAATGTGTAATTTTCCTTGCAAAATATGTGCTACTTGTTATTATTATTCTCCTACTGCAGAGCAGAATGTTTTTGGCTAATCTTGTTGGCTAATTTAGTTGTCTAATAGGTTCTCTCTAAAGCAGGATAAATAAAACACTTATAGTCAAGCATCAAGCATAGATGTTTCAAAATTCAATATCCATTTCATTAACATTTCCTTGCAACATATGCACTAGAATATGTATTAAAAAATCAAACAAACAACAAAAACCCCAAACAAACAAACAAAAAAACCAATCCACCAAGCAACCAACAACAAAACACAACACTCAAAATTCATACATATTGGGGAGTTATGTTTTAGATAGTAGCTGTTGTAAACTGTTGTGGAAATTAAAAGTTTTCAAGAGCCAGGTATAAGTATATGGCATATTAGGTTACAATGTCCCCACGGCAATTGTGAACACGTCAATCTCTGTCATGTTCTCACAGACATTGATCAGTACACTCATGGCACTACTTGGGGTCTTAGATCTTGCTCTCATTCAAAGATTAGTCATATCTGCCTAAGTAGTGATTTAAACTGCTTGTCTCAGAATCCAAACTTTAAGAAAGTAATACCACTTTCCTTTTTTAAAAAGAAATCCAAAGTAAATACACATTTAATGAAAGATTAAATACTCCCCTGCATAAAAGTTGCAGTTCACACAGGAACTGAGCCTATAAAACCTTTTACAGGAGATGAACGTGGATAAGGGTGAGAAGAAGCTACATGAAGTAACAGCAGAGCAATAGAGCAACCTGTCTTAGCAGTTCAGTGATGTTATTATTGGTACCGAAAAATAAAGATTTCTGATCAACTTTCAGAAAAATTTCAGGCTTCAGCTTTTACAGGATTACCCATGTCAAAGTCACCATACTTTGAGGGAAGAAGACAGTCAAGTACCATACTGCAGAAGTCTCCATTACTACACTTTTCTTATTTTCTGTTGATCTTCCAGGTTTCTTCTGCTTCTTTCATGTCTGTCTTGGTACTTCCAGTTTCCATGCTGCACATGTCAGTTATATAGCAAGTTAATGAAGAAATACACAGTTTGTGCCAAAATTACTCAGACTTTCTGAATCTATTATATATACACCCAACTCACTGTCCATTTGCAGAGGTACATAAATTATACACTAAGAATCCTCTGGACCTGCTTGTTTCTAGATTTCAGAAAACTGTGATATGATGCTCTCTGGTATCAACAGCTGTTAATAAAGTAAGAGTAATGAAAATAAAAATACCTATTGACATAAAATTGTTCACAATTCTACATGAAATAAGCTTTCCCTTAACATTGTGTTAACACAATCTGAGCATGCACAGCTCTTCTCAGAGTTTCAAGATGCGCAGAGACCCACACATTCATTGGTTACAGAGCACACAGATGATGAAGGTCTAATTTAATTAGATGGTTTTAATGCATTCTAGAAAATACTAACTTTTTCCACACAGGACTGTCAGAATTTGTACTGAGCATTTTTTCCAGTGAACAAAAATAAACACCATTATTGTGTCTCGGTGACTAGCAGAAACAATGATATGCTACACAAACATGAATTCATTTCAAAGTGGATATTACATCAAAGATTATTAAAAAATATACATATGTTGAATCCATATATAAAAACAGTCACAGCACAAAAGTGATGAAGCAAATAAAGCATGAAAATTGCTCAGCTTATTCATGACCTTGCACTGTGTGAGTTACTTTATGTACAGGTAATAAAGAATTCAAAATTTTCAGTGCCTCTGACATACAAAGTTATAAATCCTAGAACCAGGATAATTTAATGTACTAAACAAAGGTAGGTAGGATAGCAGCAAATAAGCAGTGAGTGTAAGACAGAAGGCTTAGGTTAGGGTTTTTTTTTTTCAAGTTTCTCAGAGGCTTAGGAAGGACAAAACATCATTATGTTCAGACTATCTAGTTGCATTTTATAGGCTTCCAAGAATTATTAGAATAAACTGAGTTAAAAGGCAGAGCAGAGTCGTGACATCTAAAAGATTGAATCTTTAAAGCATTACAACTGTAGTATAATTTGTTTTAAAAAGTACACCCACATTATAGATAATGAAATAATTTTTTAGTTCTCTTCTTAATTAAATCAATGTGTTTCTATTCACTGACATCAGATTCTGATGAAACTAGGCTCCCTACTACTAGTAAGTACAATTTGAAAGGGTAGCACTGTTATCTAGCAAAAGAGAAAAAGAGTAAAGAACACATCATGATGATATAAAGGAGGCAGTAACAAGGGGAATACAAGAGCTGAGATGTTGTGGAGACACAGAAAATGTACATTCATGCTGACAGTTTTTACTGATGGAGTGAATGAGAGAACTGCAGAGCATAAGAATATGTATTTTTTCTCACTGAGATCTAGTAAAGGGTGAACTCTAATTAAGAAGAAATTCACTAGTACAGTTCTTTCCATTGCTATTAACAGCAATAGAGCTACTTTTAATCCTTCCCTGCAAGGGCAGATTTTCAGTAAGAGAATTCATGAACATACAAATAAATAATTCCATGTCATGGAAATTAATTTTCCAAAGAATACATATTTAAGAGGCTGCAATTACTTGTTGTGTTCATGATAGACCAGGACAGTTTACAGAAAACTACACATTAGACTTTTAATTGAAAAAAAAGTCAGCTAGACACCCAAGTGAATCTCACTTTCACATTAACATGTTTATTTACAAAAAGAACCAATCAGTAGTATCTCTGTAAGCTCAGCTGGCTGGAGCAAAGCACTCTGGCTTTCTAACATACCACATCTTTACTAAGTGAGAAAAAAAGGATTTTAGGCTTTACTCCTTTTCAACCTTCCATCCAGTTCAACTTCTTTATATATCTACTTCCTTCTTGCAATCAAATGAAAACTTTGAAAAAGAAAGAGAAAAAAAGGCAGATTGGCACATCCAAACTCCTCACTAAAACCAGATGCTATGTTCCAACTTTTCATTTTGTGCATTCTACCAAAAAAGGAGGTGAAAATTAATTCTTGTGATCTCAGATGTCAGGGAAGAAATAATTTTTTTCATCATGAAAAATGAAGACATAGCTGTCTTTAATCCATGAGCTATGAAATGTTTTGATCAAAGAAGCAACATTCAATGAAAATCAAATTAAATTCTATTTTCTATTGACTCACACTGCCTTGTCAAATCTTTTGAAATCTCTTATTTGCACATATTGCAACTATTCATTACACCGTCCACTTCTACCACATTATTATTAGTCCTCCACTTTGTTTTGATTAAACACAAACAAAATTAAACACACTTTTCACAATTTCAGTATCTGACATTTCAGACACCTATTTACTTTTCAAATCTTTCACTATTATCTTTTGCCAAGCAACTTTATTGCAGTCATGGGTTAAGTAAAAAATATTTAACACTTGAGCCAAAGCCAAAGCAAAATCACGTTACTTCAAAGCATCCTGACATTTACATTAGCCAACTTTTAAAGCAGCTATAGATATACTGAATAAAAATCACGTCATTAATACATAGTAGTAGAAGAAATTTTTTTTTCTATTGAGATCCTGTTCTGCTCATTAGCACAAGCTACTACATTCATGTTCATAAAATCTGAACATGGAGATTTCCTAATTGCTGTTGTTGCCAAGAAATCAATATTCTACACTGCATCAGTGTGAGGTACTGCAATAACTGCGCTGACAATATTAAACTAGCCATTAGAATTTTCATACACAATAGTACCAGACATGCACAACATCCATGTAGCAAAAAAAACATGTAAGAATAATTCATATTCCTCAAACCTTAGCAATCATTGGTAGTACCCAACTCAAAGAAGAAACATGCTGTCTTCATACTGTTTCATACTTCAAAGCTGCACAAGTAATAATCTCCAAAGTAGTGAGTGTTTCACTGATACACAATATTCTTGGTTTCAATGCATCTTTGCATGAAAGAGTGCAACGTACCTGCTTCTTGGATGTCTGATGCCTAGAAACACCGAAATATGCAGATTGATTGAACTGAGGAAACTATCGTACAGTGATTACAGCCATATGAAAAAACCATTAGTATATAAATCACCCAGTTAACAGTATATATAGAATTTCTTTCACATTTTCACCAGCACAATACTAACAAGATGATGGAAGGAAGACTTTGAAGAGCAAAACTTCTACAAGAGATGTTAATCTTTAAATTTAACTTAACAAAAACTCTCCTGAGGATGTTAGGAATCCATTACTGTTAGCAGCGGAAAAAACTGTTCATTATCTGAATGTAAAGTGGCTGTGAAACTGTGCAGTCCTCACAAAACAAAACCTCCACCTTACCTTATTCATCACTACTTACATCTGCCAGGAAACACAACGACCTTTGCAACAGCCCTGCCTGAGCACTGCCCTTGTGCTGCCTGCCCTGCAGCCCATGTCCTATTGTTAGGCATCATGTTTAGGAGCAGCTGTACAGTTTTGCTGGCCTAACCACATCAGGTAGACCTTGAGAACAAGATTAACACTCTTCTGCCAGCAAAGCCATGGCTTGAGCAGCACCATGCCAATGAAAGGGAGCTCCTGTTGTCTTGTGGTCTCTGCTGTGCAAGGTGCATAGGGGTGCCTGCAAAACATCCTTCTCTGTTGGCCAGTGCTCTGACTGCACTAGAAAAGTCTCTGCTGGTGTCAACAAGGCAGAAGATTTCACTGCACCTTTGAAGCAACTTAAGACAGCAAAAAGTTAGCTGCATGAACTGAAGAGTAAGTAGGCAAAGTCTCCAGTCTCTAAGGTTCATGCTGAGTCAGACTTTTCCCCTTGATTCTGGAAGCCCCAACTCTGGCCACCATCCTGCCTTTTCTATTTAACATAAAAACCCCCAACTTTTCTTTGTTCTAAAGAGCGGAGTACAACTATTTCCATTATCTTGGTTTACCAGGCTAGAATTCAACATCATTTCTGATTTCTCTTAGTCAGATAAATTTGCACTAAATACTATTTATGATAAGATGCTGGGTTTTTAGTGTGTTTTTTGGGTTTTTTTAACCAACACAAGCAACTCCCGCCCCTTTATCCAAATGTATCTTCTTGCTTTTAGTTGTTTTGTAGTTTTGTTTGCTGCTGTGTAACATTGTTTATAATTATATACCAAGTTTAATGAAAATTTGGTGTGTTAGGAGTGATACTATGTTACTAGAAAGCAAGCTAGAAAATACATTTTTTCAGTGAGATTTTTTTTCAGATAAACAAGATGGCTCTAGGAAGTTTGCTGGACTATGTAAAAGATTTTATGTAACACCTTACTTGGATTATTTTTATTCACCTTTAAGAGATGAGTAACTGCCCATGCAGAAGACACAGAATTATGCAAGTTCACACACCAGTGAAAATATTACTGTCAAAGTGTTTAGCTAGGTGCTTTTCTTAAAGCATGAGTGAAAAATGAAAACAGAATATTTTACTTCTACTCCTAGAAATGTTGGCTGAGTACTATATTAGAAAATTTGATCTGGGTTTATTGCTCTACAAAGCTTATTATGTGCCAGAGATGATTCATGTAAAAAAGACTGAAGAGTACACAGAGCAGTGGCTACTATTTCCTTTGAGAAGAAGATACAGTCAAATATGAGTTAACTTTTTAATATATTTCATTGGTCAATGGCATTTGTGGGGTGACTGAAAAGGAAAATGATTATACAGGCAATTCACAAAAGCATTAGGGTGCTGGCACAAGGCTCAAAGCCCGTTAAACAAAGGCTTCATGTTTGAGGAAGTGTTGACTGGCTGTGCATGTCCAAGGATATGGTCAAATGCTGGGAATTTTAACTGCTTCAAAATTCAAACAAAAGTGGCAATGAGTCACTTAGAGTATTTCACTCTTACTGAATGTGCTGCCTCATCTCAAAGACACTAACCTGTACTATATTTCTTTTATGTATGACAAATGTACTTTGTCTTAAAACAGGACTATAATTTATACTCATATTATATACAGTTTATTACAAACCCACACACAGACAGGCATATACCAAGTATACCAGAAATATATCAAGTATTCAGCTAATTTCATGCAAGTACTTGCAAAATAATAATCTATAGAAGCATAAAATGCCTAACTTGATAATTAACAAAGAATGAAATATAAGGAAAAGGTAGTGGTGGAGAACATATGGTCTCCCAGAAATTAGTTTTCCACTAATGAAAAATAAAATAAAATCCCTCTTTTAAAGATGCACATTCTTTTTGGAGTATAGTACACATATAATGTGCTCAATGTGGCAGCCCATTAAAACATTTGAGATCACCTAAATTGTTTTAAGACACTGATACCTTTTGAGAAGTCTTTAAATTACTAAGGCACCAAATAGATCTAAGAAACTCCTTACATAAGGCATGCCAGGTCTGATTCCCAGACTTCATCTGTAAGGATCCAGGCAGCTGCATAAGCCCAAAGAAAGAATCCACAGATGTGAACAGAGGAAGGTGGTGAGGGACATACTTAGGCTGGTAGTGGGAGCAGCAGCTGCTTCAGGGAGAATATCTAGGCATGCACTATTTGTACCCCCTGCAGAGGTTCCCCAAGCACACACTGAGGTAGATGCTACCATAAACCTAAATAATCATCAGAAAATAAAAAAAAAAAAAAATCCCATTGTGCCTTTAAATTTTTTAACAGAAAGGGAGGAATAAAGTGTAATGAATTAGTTACTGCAAATCAATGAGAGTAATGTGGACAGTCCCAATACAGGAAAGAGGAAAATCAGAAAGAAAGTCCTCCACTGCAGAGATGAACTAACAAAAATAAAAATGGTTTCTTTTTTTTTCCTCTATGTGTACCTTATCATACAAAAAATATTAAAAGTGTAAGCAGTGACATCAGTCATGCTTGTAGGAAGCAAAGCATTTAGGGACATTTAAGAAATAAGCCTGACAAAGCATTACCAAGAACTTATGCAGTAAAAATTTATTCAGAACATCACAAAGGACTTAATAAGCCTGATTTCCATAGGTTGAGGTCAGAGCTCAGTGTCGATTATTATATGACTACTTTTATGGTAACAGCATAAATTACTGCAATTCCATGCTTAGATAAGTACACTGAATTCACAAACAGGCACTTATTAATTCATACATACTTGTGATTATAAATGACCTATTTACTAGTAAAAGTTTATGAAAAGAAAGTCCAATGAGTTCACCCTAGAAATAATAGGAATATCAGTACATAAATTTTCTTTTAAACACCTATCCTAGAAATTCGGAATAAAATTCCTTTATTGTTCAAAATCACTGATAGATTATTGTCCCCCATGAGTAAGACAATCATATTAACCTTTTACTAACTCTTGGTGTTGCTTAACGCCGCTTTTCTGCTAAAATGACAGCTTACAATACCAATTTAGGAAATAGCTAAGGTTTACATGAAGACAGACCTCTGCACAAAACTGCTTAGCATGGTGTGTTAGGTCTTCCTGGCAGAAACTTGCTGAGGGGGCACCTTGCCTCATAACTGCTTTTTTTTTTTCCCCTCTTTTTTTTTTTTTTTTTTTTTTTTTTTTTCCCTACCCCCTGGAAACATTCAACAATGCCAGGAATCTTTGTGGAACAGATAAAGAAAAAGATAACTAAAACTTCAACAGTTATTATGTGACAAAAGGCATCATGCTGCTCCTATTTTCAGTAATATTTAAAAATCAGAATTGGAGGAACACCCCCAACCCCTTTTGGTTTTGAGATGAAAAGGCCCACAATCACAGTCATTATTTTCCAAATAAACTCTAACTTCACATGCTACAGAGAGCATGAAACTCCCTGAATGCTTCAGTACAACTGTACCAGGCTGAAGTGTTCATGTTTACTTCTTTTCTCCTTTCCTTTCTTCTCCCTCCTGTGTCACTGAAGAGTTGTTACAAATTCAATAGCAAATCTCCCACCACAGCACAATCAAATCTACAAACTATGCAAACTAACAAGGTATGGAAGTTTAGCTGCAACAAGAATTTAGTTGCTGGCAGCAGAAGGCCAGTGAATAAATCAAAAATATGCTATGTTTGAACCAATACTGGAAACATGACACAGCAGAACCAGAAAAAGTAGCTAGAAGGGCAACTAACACAATGAAATTACTTTTGTACAGAAAAGAAATAAAATACCCTAAATAAACTAAGTTTCTTCAGCTGGGAAAAGTGATAGCTGAAGGAAGATTTAATCAAATCATAAACTGCTATTCGCCAACACTTTAGTATGAGTGACTAATCGTTTTCCTATTCACCACTACCAAGGTAATGATTAGTCATTTGCTCTCACAACGCAGAACATAAGAAGAATTAAATTAAACTATCAAGATGTAATTTCAAGGCACAGCATCATTAGAACTCTAGTCTTAGCTGAAATCAGTCATTCTTTTATCTTTCCTACACTCTTCCTCATTTCAGAAAATCCTTTAAGAAAGTTGAACTATAACTTGGAATGTTTTCAATAGATTATACATTCTCCTCCAGTAAATGGTTTTTAGGAAAGCAGGGAGTGGGAGTGTAAGGGCAGGTAGCGTTATAATTTCAAGTAAATCTTTGATTTCCAGCCATACACCACCCCAATTCCATCCCCCAAAAAGGCAGAACCATGTGTTACTAAAAAAAAACCTGGGTATTTGGGGTAGTTAAGACTCATCCTGTTCTACTGTGTGAATAAATGTTAAGAACATGAAACAGGAGTGACTAATGAAAGTTAGGAAGGAACACAGCTGCAAATAATTGCATTGTAAAGAGATAAGATGATGTTAGGATGTTTACTGATTTAACTGATGTGTCCAGCAGCAGCCCCTATCAAATACTACCCTTGAGTACATGCAGTCTAGAGACAGATGGCCATCAGGATAAATGAAAAAACATGTTTGACTATGCATTTCAGATGTTAAAATTCAGACAATCAGCTCATTGTGATAAAGTTATGAGCCAGTTCATCTGCAATTCCAGCACTTTCATAAATACAAAAAACCCCAACCAAACAAGAAAAGGCATTCACATACAGGAAAAGCACTACTCCTAGTACATTTGCTTTATTTTTTGTAACATTCACTCATGTAAATAAATTAAGTCATATCTTAAGGGAATGCAATTATTCTGGGTTAACATAGAGAGATGAACACATGCTTTTATTTTTCACACACTTTTGACTGTCTGCCTTCAGAGTAAGTTTCTTCCTAGCACCAAACATACTAATTTTCTTGCATGTCTTTTTCAACTTTAATGGAAAAGAGGAAATGGAAATAATAAAATAATAATTAAAAAACTCAACAAAAATTGATGAAACAAAAGTTGATGACATGGAGAGCTAAAGACACTGTAAGCATCAAGTACATTTAATTTCCTGTCCCACATTTCTTCTACACATTTTCTGAAAGGGCAGTGATTTCCTAGAGTTCATCTTACAGCTGGTGAGTTTCAAGCTGCCCTTTCCACAGAACAACGGTTATATAAACACAATTTCTGTACTGCTTCCACTTCCAATTTATGCAGCAGAGGGGAAGAATTGTGTTCCTTTGGAAACTTTATTTATGCACCTTTGACTCTGAGTAAAAAAAGAAACTTAGTGATGTTGATTGCCTTTTCATTTTACCTTGAATTCACATCTGCTAAGCCTGAAGATTCTTCTTCCAATTGTGTATTATGCCTTCTTCTGCCTAACCTTTTCTGAATTATTAAATGCTTTGCAATCTAGCTTTTAAGAAAAAAAATTATTCATCTCTATTTTAGATGCCATAATTGAGTAATACTATCTTCTGGGAAACTTCTCCGTGGAAGAAAGACCAGTGTTCCTTGGCACTAATGTACAGGAATTATCTCTACAGATAATTCAGATTAAAGGCAATCGTATAAAAATAATTCAGATTTTATGTATAAAGATGCTCTGCCTCTTATATTGGACAAACTTTAAAATTCTGCATTTTGATGTGTCTTGAACATGCACTTTCCTTCACATTTGGGAAATATACAATGAGCATCACTGCTACCCTAACTAGGTCTGAAAGCAAATACTTCAACAGCTTGATAGAAACACAGAATTTAATACACTTGAAGGGTAATATTTTGACCATTGCGGTCTGTCGTAGGAAAAACGTGACATGTTCAGTAATATGAAGACCACTAAAGTATTCAAACAAATGGAACAGAGAACTTCAAACAATATAAACTTTGCTTAGAGGGACTGACTGAATTAATAGGCATCTTATTTTTTATTCACATCATGTTGATTTTAAGATAACAAATGCGATGTCTGCATGGCTCAAACCTCTCAAGAAAGAGCTGGTCTTTCCCTATTGTCCTAGTTTGCCTGAAGCATTACTTTCTTTATGTCATTGTATAAAAAGACAAGTTTTCTTAATTTTTTTTAGATATTTTTAAAATAATGTACTTGAGCTCAGGTTTCCAAAATAATAATGACTGAAAAATAGGCTAAAGAATCTCTTGGGAGTGAAGAATCTTCTCAGAAGCTGGTTGTGCATTCAAAAATGTGGATATCCATATAAAGGACTATCAGAATTGACAGGAGTGCAAAAATGGGTAGTTGGAATTTTGAGCATAGTAACCACCACAACTGAGCTACAAAAGCCAAGATTTCTTAGCCAGCATTACAATCAACCATCTTCATATGCCATTGTAAAATTACACAGTTAATTTCTCATGCATGGAAATAAAATGCCCCATGAATCTTTTTATTGAAAAGGGATTTCTAATTCTAATTATGTCAGCGAGCATGTATATTTATAAATGGGAGCTGATGGCAATTATCATCCTTGATATGATTTATTATTCGGCATTATGTATTTGTTGACCTCTACAGTGAGGTCAGCTATTCCAATTTCTGGAATTAAAGGCATGAACTTCTTATCAAATAACATTAAAGAACTTTAATTTCTCCTTATAGCTGCAGGCTACCCTAGCAAATGGATTCAGAAGAGTAGAACCTAATTCCAGTCAGATGCGACAGGAAAACAGGCTTTAATATATATTCAGTTTATTTACTATTTGCTGATGTTTAATTCTACGCAAATGTGGAAGCTTATGTTCAAGACATGTAGATCTCCCCTCAGCTTATAGCCACTGGAATTCTCTACAGTGGCAGAATAACTGACATTTCCTCTAATTTAGCAGAGTCTTTAAATTCAGAAAACTCCTCAGCCTGCACAGTAGCCAACATTGTTTCTAATTGCACAGAAAATGAATAAAATTTAGTAGGGTTTTTTTGCAACATCTGTGAAAATTCAGTGGAAGTCAGAAAATAAAGAACAAATGCATCTAAAAAAATTAACAGACCAACAATCATTTCTGACAATGCTGTTTCATTTAACTTAATGACAAGATACTGTCCACATCAACTGGAGAGGAGACTTGATTGCTCTTTTTTTCAATTTTACTTATTTGTCTTACATGTTCTGGCACAAAAACATAATGCAATCTCTAAGTAAAATGAAGCATTCATATGAAGGTCAAAAATTATCTCTCAGTCCTTTGGATTGAAAGACTATGTATGTGTTCTAGATTAAAAGAAAAAATGTCTGGGAATACAATTGTAGACTCACATTTTAAGATGATTAAAACATCTCCTTCAACTGTGCTCTTGTACTTCTATTCTTCAATATGATCACACTTTCTCAATACTGAAATGTAATTCTTTACTATTTTATTTCCTCAATATGGGAACTCCTATACGTCTGGAATATATCCACAAATTTTTAACAAAAGACCCACATCCCTATTAGTAGAAAATATAAAAACATTTTCGGACATAATCTCTTCTTTTGAGTATGACCTATTTTTGCCTTTAGAAGAAAGTGCTTAGTTGGATTCCTATAGTATTTTTTTTTAAAGACTACCTTAATAAACCTAACTGAAAACAAAGAGCAATAGAAATTAATCAACTTTAGATCTAGCAGAACATTTTAATTAAAAAAAAATTAACTTTTTTCTTAAAACAAAAGAAGAAAATTAATTCTATAGTTCAATTTAAAAACCTATCCAAGGCTATTTGTTCAGGAAAAAATCAAGAAGGGCCTACGAATCACAGAACTGATAAGCACTTTTAGTAACTAAGTATACAACAACTGCAACTGGAAGTTGTTCACCTGCCTTTGTTAAAGAACCTTATGGACCAATCCAAAGGACCAATTAAAAATAAATTCTAAGAAAACTAAATTTTAATATAAAGTTACTACTTGTTTGAAGTTGATTACACTAATTCTTAGGTTGTTTTTTTTTTTATTCTGATAAATGAGTTTTTAAAAGTGTGTAAGTATGCCCTGGGGCCCCACTCCAGTGTCTCATCATCTTTGCTGTGAAATTTCTTGTCGTAACTTTTGATTGGAATTCCTCTCCTTGTAATTTGCTTGTTGTCCCTCATATTTTTATTATGCATGTCTGGGAAGAGTCTAGTTCCACTTCCTTCAAAAGTCCCATTAGGTAGCAGACAATGCTCCCTGGACATCCTCTAACCTCTCTTAGCCTCCTCTGTGGGATGAGGTTCCCTCCTCACACTCCAGGTAATCACCTGGAAACCCTTTTGGGCTCACTCCAGTTTGTTAATGCCTTTCTCATATTACAGCACCAAAACCAGCCACAAGCAGCCCAGCTGTGCTCCAGCACAAACACACTGCAGCACTACTAACAGCTTCTAGTTTCAATGGCTTTTGAAAAACCACCTTCCCCTCAGCTAGCTAGTTATGATTGGAACCCAGCATTAAGTCTAAAAAACAGTTCAAAGTGATGTATATTACCAGGAGTAATTTGATAGAGTTAGAGAGGAAACTGGGAATGATTTTCCAGTTGATTTTGAGAAAAATAAATCATGTATATAAAGGAGTGATAAATACAAAGACTCTTCCTCAAGCAAGCCTGCCAAACTGAATTTATCAAAGTAACATTTGTCAAGAAAAAACAGAAGAACAACAGTAAACATCGGGTGCAGAAGAACCAATGTGATTTACAGAGGCAGTCAGCTTTAGCCTCCCTCAGGTACAAGAGATATGATTGCAAGAGCAGAATTCCTTCAGCTTCAAATTGCTTTCGGAGGCAGAGACCTCAGAGACTGCTGCTGACTGAATAGAAGACCTTTAGGCATATTATGAAGCCAAAAAGCATTTCAGATGCTCAGCAGCTTTCATGAGTTTACTAGATATTGTTTGTAACGTCTGGCCAGCATTTAGGGTATACAGTTCACATGCTGCACAACTAAGCAACAATCCTAAAATGGTTACATACTCAGAACCTTTGAGCACAATACCACAACAACAAATGCAGTTTAGGTGATGATGTAAGGGATTTTGCAGATTGCAAAGACATAGAGTTCACTTACACTACAAGGTAAAAACCCCAAAGCAGTAATCTAAGGGCACCACAGTCACAGAAGCATTTCACAAAGAGAAATTCCTGCATAGCCATGACCCATCAATACAGTGATCACAATTTTTTAATAATCTTATTTGATTATGTTTCACTTTTCAAAAGTATTTATTGGGTTTTGTTTGTTTATTTTTTGGTGTGGTTTGATTTTTTTTGTTTTGGTTTGGTTTGGTTTTGTTTTACAAGAGTATGATTTTCTGGGTTGAGTATATTCTTGAGATTTTCAGAAAACAAACTATTAATGATTACATTACATCAATAACGTGCTGAGTATTTAAAAAAAAATTCTTGCTGACACACTAGTTCATGTTCTGCAATTTACAGTAAAATTTCTTCGCCTGAGAAGCTGATACTTCTTACTGGAATTCCAAAATACATTTTTGTACTCTTATAGACAAAGCCTGTCTAATAGCATGGCAGCATCCATCTGCTCTTTTTGCACTTAAAAATCGTTCTTGAGGACAGAAATAAATAGTTTATTTAAAGAAACCAAAGGTTGTTAGGTGTCTCAAGTGTTGAAAATTTTTTAGATATTTAGTGTTTCATTTATAATCTTAAACAATTAGTGCAGTTAACATACAAAAAAAAAGAGTCAGTGAAAAATTATTTTTTCTTACAGTGCAAATATGAATGCATGAAAGTCACTGCCAACTACTCCATTTCTGACTTCTGTAATTTAAAAAAAAAATAAAAGGGATATATTTCTCCTTCCCATTTTAATGTCTTTCACTTTTATACATTTAATATCCACATATTAAAAAACTCCATTAGTGTTCATGGCTCAAATAAAACAGAGTTTTGAATAAATACACTTCATTATGCTCCCTGAGAGATAGTATGAATTTATTTTTCCTTATTGTCAGACATATTTTACAATGTCTCTAGCCATCTTTATTCCCAGAAAAAAAAAAAAAAAAGACAGTTTGAAACACAGCATATGGTTCTCAGACAGATTCTATTAATACAGCTTCACAGGATGCTGGTATGCAGCACACACAATTGAGGAACTTCAATATGAAAAATAATGCAGCAGGTCAGCAACGAAAAATTTCTATGTTCAAAAGAAGAATTTTTACATATACAATTCAAGCAAATATAGCAGTATATAATGACTACCAATGGAGTAAGATAAACAATTCTGAGTTTTTAACCAAGATATACCTCTACCCTTACAGTTTCCACAAAAAAATATGCTCTACCCCTTCTTCTGTAAGAGCCTTTTATAAAAGGTCAAGTATCTCATGGCAATATGATTCTCTGATGCAACATCATCTGTCCTGAGAAGCACAAACTTCATTTTCAGTCAAAATATGAAATACAGAGTTTTCAAGTTAATTAGCCTTTCAAAACTCTTTGGTTTTTCATGGCAACTAGAGTATTATCCCATCTTAGCCTTTGATAACTTCCCTTGGTAGATGTTGATTTTTGGGCAGGAAATTTATGACTGCCTTGGCAACTTCAGGATTTGTCACTTCTGACGTATCGTTTTCAGCCGCGCCCGATTTACTGACACTGAGATACTCAAGAAAAAAGACTTATGTCATACACATATAAAATCTGAAAGACAGACTCTTAAAACTTATTTCAGCAATATTGGGCGATCTAGTATTTCCACTGAATTCTCTTAAACCTCTAACCCAACAATCCTTAATCTGGAGAACTGTCACAGTAAACCCTACCACTCAGAACTGTCTGTACACAATGGTACCTGAATTTTAATTATGCTAAAAGATATTTGGGAAAACTGCTATCTGATATTCCAGATCTCACTACATTTAAATAGACACTTTTTGTAATATCTGATGCCCAAGGCTTTACAAGCAAGTTCTGTCACATTTATCTTAAACTCTGGATAATTAAAAATGACAGAAAATTATAAGAGAATAGATAGGAATTCCTGAGGAAGGCTGTGAGCTATCAGTCTTTAACATCAGAACAAGCATTTGGTCTTACAGCAAGATTTCTTAATTACCTGAACTTGGAAAATTAACAATAATAACAATAAATGCTATTACTGTCTGCTTTCCTTGAAATAATTTGCATATTTATAGCCCACATCTCAGAAACCTGAATATAATTTATCTAATCATGCAGAAAATGTTAGCTTCAGTATAGTTCTTCTTTTTAAAAAAACATTCTCCAATATTTTCCCCATATTAATATTTTAAGAAAGTGTTTATAAATAAAATAAATCCCTCTAAAAAATAGGCTGCATTCTGTTTCCTGTTTTTACTGAAGAAAACCATGAGTCAGAACAGAAAACCACTTAACACTGGTGTTTCAGGAGTACTAAGAAGTCAGAACAAAGGTGTTCAGTCTGTAGAAGCTCTGGATGAATCACCTGCAAGACTTTTAAAATTCATCCTATTGGTACAGGAGAGTCAAGAGACTCTCTACCACCTGAACAGCTATGGAGAACCATATTATCAAATTTCACTATTGCAATTTATTTTCTATATTAAATTATTCCCATTCATATTCAAGGTCCTGTGCCCATATAAAAGAATCCATATTTTTGGAAAAAGAAAACAATTACATAAGTTTCATGTATATTTGTACAATTTTTCAGGGGAGACAAATCAAGAGTCAATTCACAGGCCATCATCTAACCTAAAGAATACAAGCACATCAAAACTCCTGGTTCTAGGTTAGGCTTTTTCAGATATGAGAGGTGTGATTTTTATTTTAAGTGGTACCAAATGTCTTGTATGTCTGCCCCATTTACACTTGGGCTAAAATGTGACTCTTTTAAAACAGTCTGGCTAGCTGATTCTCATCTGCAGATAAAGAAGAAAAACATGGCTCACTCTGCCTTCATCGTCCTGGCCCATGGTGATAAACTCTTCCCTACAATATCTTTAAGTTGATCTACTGTAATACAGTAAATGCAGGTTTAATGTAGTATTGAACACAAAATTGTCCAATACTACAGAGCTTCCTCCAGCTCAGACATGCCCTGTTTTACCAAAAGCATGGTTTTACTTGCAGTCTTTCTGAGAATGAACATTTTAACAATATGCCTTATCAGCTCTAGGACACTATCTTTAAATGGCTGTATTCGTTTTAGAAAGAAGATTCTTGATAACAAACAAACAAACAAAGAGGAACTTAAGATAGGGCTAGAGATACAGTAGGAGGAAAACAATTCCCAACTTCTGTATGTTCTGGATAGTGAAAAAAGATTTAAGTTTCATCAGAGGTGTAGAAAACTCTGTTATGAAGGATAGCTAGGAAGAAACCCAACCCAACATCCTGAGAGCTTGTAATCAGCATTATGAAAACAAATCTATTGCTTGAGAAAGTTGCAACTTTGGGAGTACATATGCATATGAAAAAAATGGGAACTGGTACTCTATGGAGTTCTGATTTTGCTCCTGTGATACCATTATGTACTCTGAAGTTCAAGGATCCATACAACAAAGGTGTTTTTGCTATTTTTTTACCAAACAAACTTAGCATAAGAAGTATATAAGAATTCCCATCTGCTTAACAGAAATTTCATGCTCATTCCTACACCACTTTTAATCTCTTCATTCCATGGCCTCTGGCTCTTCTTCCCCACAGAATCATAACAGCATCCATATGCATTTCAATATATACAGAGAAATTAAGCCTAGAATTACACAGGACACACTTAAAATTACTTTCACTGGAAACCTAGTAATTTAATTTTGGTTTAACACACTTGCAAAAAGACTGGAGCTGAAAATAAGTTACAAAAAATATAAGGAAGATTAAGATGCTGCAAATCACCATGAAGAAAGATATATAAATAAAACCATCAACAATACTTTTAGTCCCTCCAGGGTATTAAAAAGATAGGGCTACTTAGAATTAGAAAATGTAGGCTTAATGTGAGTATGACACTTCAGAGTTTGCTTACAACTGTACAGCTTTCTCAGTTCCGTCTGAACACAGTGAAATAGGCTCATATTGCAGGACATAACTCTTTTCAAAATCCTAGAAGCATTGATCACATACTGAACTCTGCAACACAGAACAATATACTTCTGTTCTGGATGCATTTTCTCCAAAGAATAGTGCCCAAAATTATTTGCAGTTTCAGACAAGGTAAAGAGGAAAAACATGGAAATCCCATGAAATTCTAGCATTAAACTTCAGTTATAAGAATGGAAACAGCAAAACAAAACAGTAAGCAAATACAAACATCGCCTACGTTTTTGAGCATTAGGATTGCCAGGTTTTGCCCCTCTAAGGTCCAGCAGACATGGACTGACCAACAGATCTGTGCTTTTGTCTGCCTAGCTGCTACCAGCTTTTTTCTAAATTTTTTCCTAAAGCAAGCTTGAATGTTAGTGAGGTACTTCCCATGCTCTGCTGACCTGTTCTTCAAGCATTTGTAGCATGTGTTATGTCTAGCCTTTTGCCTTGCTACGTTGCTTTAGACCCGATACTAAAACCACTTCTTAGATCTACTTGTTTTTATATGAAGTGTGGAGAGTGATGTGTCCTGTTTAATAAAATCATAACTTTGATGATGGATATATCTTCTTCCTGATGCCTTTGAAGCTGTGTTACAAGCTGGAAAATGGCAGAGTTTTTGAGCCGTTCTCTTCATTGTGATGCCTCCATCAGGCCTTTAATTGCTTCACAGTTGTCTTTCACACATTTAAAAGATCTCCTGACTGCTAAGAATTCTTTAAGACTGTTATACAACAAATTACTCATAGTATGAAATATGCATTGCATATGCTTTGTATTGTCACTTTGTAGCCTTGTGACTACAGTATCACCATTGTTAGTAATACATGTTGCAGTGTCTCTGAAAGGAAAAAAAAAAAGGGGACACGGGATGATGGGAAAAAGAGTATGAGCACCATACAACAAGAGTTGGGTAGAGGATTACAGTGGAAATCCTGTGGCCATAAGCAACTCCCTTGCCGTCAGTTGAAGACATTGAAAACCTGGGATCAAGGAAAAGCATTTTTCTTAGACATAGCAAAGGGAACAATGACCAACTATCCACTGCATGCATCAAATTGTGATATAAAGTGACAGATCAATAAAAATGAGCCTGGTGTAAAGTGTGGTGCAAGCCTACCTCAGACTTCAGTGGGAAGAAGGAGATTCCAGCAACATCATGTGTTCCTCAGCAAAGAGGAGGAACAAACATGCACTGCAACTGTCCTGGAACGTATAGGCATGTTGAAAGCTTGCTTATACCAACACCACCCACCCAAAACTATAGCCAACCACCTTAAGGAGCGCTCACCTTGTGGTAACAGAAGTTGAACCTAACACCGAGGGAAGGGCAGACGGGGGAAGGAAGTCCATTAAAATTTAAACAGTATTGTTAAAAAGAGTGTAAGTCAATTGTGCTGACCTGCTACAGACCTCAAAGTTCATTTTTGCAGATTCAGTTTTGTTGATTTTGAATGGACTAACTGAAAGACAGCTGTTTTTGCAGAGTTTGTGTGCAGTCAGTCTCTTGATATCTGGTTCCAAAATCTTTAAACCAGGGAAAAACTGTCTCTGAAAGATGTAAATTTGTTAGGTTTTAAATAAAACTGGCAGGCGGACTGGTAAGGTAGCTCATAAATTTAACCAAAATTCAGGTTCAGCAAAGGCTGAAGAAGACAGGCTATTACTCTCAGATAAACTTGCTCAACTCTCCCCAAATTATTATTGCACTGTGCACGGAAGAGGACCTTGCTGAAAATTAATTTTGAGACTGTCAGTCACAATGCTAAATGCTAGCTTGTCAATGCCAAGTTTGAGGCTACATTTTGTAAAAGGTTTTCACTAATCATCTGTCAGCTACAGAAATCTAAGGAAGAGGCGCTTTGCCAGCTAAGAACTACTCTGCTCTTACAACCTAAATGCAAGTGTGATCCTCCAGAAAGGAAAAGAATATGCAAAAAAGCATGGTCAAGCATCACAGGACTGGTATATTCTCCTATTCAAAATACATTTAAAAGACGGCAGAGCAAATCCTTGCCATAAAAAATATCAAGATTTATGCTTCTATTACTCCACAAAACATAGCAGGAATCATTGACAAGGGACTCACCCAGAATGGATACTAGCCAGCCAAAGTCTATATGACCCTACAAAATGAATATTCCCATGATCAGCCAGCAATTCGGTGCCATCATTAGATTAAATAATGGAAACAGTAATTCCAAGGGACTATTTTAGGACACACACCCCACCAAAGCTGAATCTAAAGCTGTTTGGAAACACAGAAAACCAGTAATGATTGAAGTAAGATCTGTCTCCCTCTCCATACAAATCTGGTAGCTGTTGCACATTTTGAATATCGTTTTCCATCTGTGCATAAAAGGTGGTCAAGAGTTTGCAGATAATACCTACCTACATACTAAGCAAGTAAACTTACCTCCAGTGTATACTGCTACAGGCAGTCAAAGGCAACTTCCTCTTTAAGAAGCAAAGACTAGTCCTAGTGAAAAGGCTGTGAGTATCCTCTGGAGAGTCAAAATAGGTCACCTTCTTCCCTATGCACATCTTAGGCTGTAATTCAGAGAGGTTCTTGGCCAGGCTTCTGCAGCTAGGAATAATGTCTTTGAACATGAGTCAGTATGACTGCTGCCAGTCTTGAAATAAGGCATATGAAACCGGGCAGGGGCTAAAATATGGTGAAATATACATTATTCTTCACATACAGCTGCAGGAGAAAAGGTAGATGCGGGAATTCATACTACAATAGAGAGATACAGAGGTGAGGCAGCGGCAGCAGCAGCAGCAGCTTGTCACCAAGAGCAGAAGCAACCCATTCACGTGAAAGTCCAGAATTCATGAGGACACGAACACTGTTACAAAATACACTCCTCCTCAGTATCAGGGAGAATTGAAGCTAAACGTTCATTAAGAAGCTTGGCAAAATTGCACTTAAGAGTAAGGAAAATGAAAAATCCCATCATCTCTCCCTCAGGGTATTCTTCCTTGCAGTTACCGCTGCAGCTGCAGCTCACATGGATATACCAAATCCAGCTTAAAATTGCTAATAAGGTCTCCACAGTAACACACAGCTCAGCCTTTGCGAATCATCTCCATGGATAATAAACTGGTTATATAAAACTTGGGTGGGTTTTGCACCTGGTATGCTCTCTTCGTTGGTATGGTGATGCTGCTTGCAGAAGCTAGTGCAAGCCAAGAGGCTTTTAGACACTTACTAGAATAAAACCAGGAGAATTCAGACGATGGTCACATTTAAAACCATAAGGAAACAACTTCTCAGTGTATTATTGTGTGAGAGTTTTTTTGATGATGCTCTGCAGATTTGCTGTCCTGTGAAACTCCTGGGAGAGAACTGAAGTCTTGCCCCACTGCATGTTTTCCCACTGCTTGGAGATTGTATCAGAATTCAATTCAGGATTGGTTTATGCCTCCAAGTAATTCAAACTACCACTTCCAGCTAAAACTTCTTTCCTCTGTATGATAAAAGTAGTAACCAGATGCTGCCAATATGGCAGCCTCACATGTTACCAGATCATCCAGTTCCCCGCTGCATCTTCCTTGTAAATGGGATGTAAACACCCAAGATGGGTATTTACAAGCTCTCCTAAACTACCACGTGCACTCTGGGACCTCTCACATCAGAAACCACTGCCATGCCCCAGAAGTGAGCTTCAGCTTCATGGGGAGAGTAAGGTCACAGCAAAAACAAGAGAGTATAATGCTTCACTGCCCTGGAAGCTTTTCAGCACTCAGGACTGAAGATGTATTTTTCCAGATACAGACATGTTGCAACTGTGATTCCTCTCTCATTGCTTAACACATATGCTTCTCACATGAGCCACCACATCAGTCTCCTGTTACAAGTGGAAAAAGAGGGAATGCTGCACCTTGGATTGTCATCTAAATCTATTATTAATAAACAGTAACATTTTATGATATTTTATACAGTTACGGATCCTCCTGTAAAAAAACTATGTAATTTGTATGCGAAAAGCAGTTTACTCATCATTCCAAAATGACTTTAGGACATAGTATTTTACAAACAGGAATTGTAACAGTTATAATGCAAATATCATTTGAAAAAGGCTCATTTGCTTATTCTCAGAATACTGTGCACGTTGCAGGTTCTCAGAAGCACCTCCCAGTTTAAAGATGGTACATACCTGATTGACTAGAGGATCACAGTGAGCAAATATAACTTTATAAGGAGAATCTACTTGTGGGATTTTTTTTTTTTTTTTTTTTTTTTTTTTTTTTTTTTTTTTTTTTTTTTTTTTTTTTTTTTTTTTTTTTTTTTTTTTTTTTTTTTTTTTTTTTTTTTTTTTTTTTTTTTTTTTTTTTTGGTAACATAGAAGAGCTACATTTCTTGTCTAGCAAAAGCATACAATTCGCTCCAAACAACCATGAGATTATTTCTGTCTTCCCTAACTTCTTAAGGACATTTACATTAAGAATTATTACCTCTCATGCCTTCTTTCAGTTATGGCTAATTTTTTTTAATTTTTTTTTTTTTTAAGGAAATACAAGGAAACTTACAATGAAAGAACTGAGATTTGAGAGCAATCAGTACAGCCACAGCTTGCTGTCAGTTGGTCTTCAGAAAATCATTAATCTGAAGTTATTTTAACATTTGCGTTATACCTTTACATGGAGAACTATGAATTTTGGGGGAAAAGAAAAAGATATTAGTTATTTAATACACAACAAGTTGATTGCACTGCAGCTAAGTAGAAATTAAGTATTAAATAAATGTCTCTAGTTGAACTTGACAGGATAAAAAAAAGAGGATGAAAACAACGTTCAAAATCTTTTCTTTTGCAACAATCAGTCTTGCCTATTCTTATATATCATAAACAGCACTCCACTCTTCTATATGGTTCTGAATCATGGGTCATTTACCGGCACCACTTGCGTCTCTTAGAACGCTTCCATCAACGCTGCCTCCGTACAATCCTTAACATCCACTGGACTGACTACGTGACCAACACGTCTGTCCTTGAACAGGCAGCAGTCACGAGCATTGAGGCCATGCTGCTGAGAACTCAGCTGTGCTGGGCAGGGCACGTCTCCAGGATGCAGGACCACCGCCTCCCTAAGATCGTGCTCTATGGGGAACTTGCCACTGGCTGCCGCAAGAGAGGAGCCCCGAAGAGGAGATACAAGGACTGCCTGAAACAATCCCTCAGCCTTGGCCATATTGATCATCACCACTGGTCTACCCTGGCCTCCAATCGGGAGGCCTGGAGACACACCATCTATAACGCTGCTGCTGCTTTTGAGAACACACGCACAATCACTCTCGAGGAGAAAAGAAAACGCAGAAAGAATCGCGTCTTGTTGATATCACCTGGGGAGTCTTTCTGCTGTACCTTCTGCAACCGGACTTGTCTATCTCGCATTGGCCTTTTTAGCCATCAGCGCGCTTGTAGCAAGCGTGGGTAGAGCCCCTCTCAAATCTTCGTTCGCGAAGCCTAGCCATGAAACAGCACTTATTAATTAATCTGCAAGGTTTTCTGTCAACAATACTGTTTGATTTCAATGCTGAATGAAATTTGGAATTTTCTTTTTTTCTGAAATTAAAAGAGTGAAAATTTTACAATCCACTTCAGAAAAGCTATAGTTTCTTCTACTTTCCTCAAAACTAATTTATGCATTTTTGTAAGTCTATCAAGTCATTTTATTTCAACAGTTCAAACACGACACACAGTAAAGGCATGAAACTGTGAAATTGGAGCCACACTTCTTAACTGCCTCGCTGAGAGTCTTTTGCTTAACTGTAGATATTTTGGTCTGACCCTAACGGTCCACAGGTTAACAGCGCAAGTTGCTACAGAAGAAGTTCTCAGAGAGTTCTTGCTCATCCCTCTTACCATCAACATCAAGTTGTTAAACATGCTGGTGCCAGTTTCCACTTTCTGTTAAAATAACTTCTTAAGCATTATGTATCAATTTCGATGCGAAGATACCAGTGGCACAGAAATCAGTTTTCCATCTGGAAAACTTAAAGGTCTACTTCCACAGTTAGTTCTCGGTCTGTGGGTGAAACAGGCGCATACAAA
Source organism: Empidonax traillii (assembly GCF_003031625.1). Classification (NCBI taxonomy): domain Eukaryota; kingdom Metazoa; phylum Chordata; class Aves; order Passeriformes; family Tyrannidae; genus Empidonax; species Empidonax traillii. The sequence goes on along the minus strand of NW_020955247.1, from coordinate 185,167 downwards.
GGATTTTAACAGCCAACTGATTCCTTACTTAAGAAGATTGATTAGCCATGAAATATCAGATTTGTGCACCTGAATATACATGTAATCATGCAGTTGCATTCCTGATTTCTCTAAGGTGTAAGGACTCTGAGGTGCTTGATGCCTGGCATATAATTTCTTATATTGGTTTGGGTTTTAGTGGGTTGGGGTTTTTTTGCACATTTTTGATTCAAAACATCAGGAATTTCAACTTCAAAAATTCTCATGACAAACTGAAGTGACAAAATAAAGAACATAACAGCTGTCTTGGTAAGCAGCAGTTACTGACAAAAACAGTGGACAACAATATATAACGCACACTTTATTTCTGCTGAGAAAAGTCTAACCCCACTGTCCTGCCTCTCATGAATTTTAACTTAATTTTTCTTGACTAAAAATAAATAATATAGCAGCATACAGTTTTCTACTGAACTTTGCTATGTTTCCCTTTGTTACCCATCTATAACACTGCAACTGTAAATACGCCGGTAAAAGCAAAGCAGTGCTAGTAAATAGGAAGACAAGGAACATGAAAGGATGGAGAACTGTGTTCCCCAGCAGAAGTATGTGAATCCCAGATCACCAAAGGTAAGTAGGTATGCACTAACAGCATAACCCTTTAATAACCACTTTGAAAACCTGTGATGCAAGATGAGTAGAAAAAGACAAAAAGAATACACATCTTTTAAAACTTACAGAGCAGCAATTCAAAGAAATATTGAAAACCCCAAGGAACTACTGAAACCCCTTCAATGTCTAAAAAACTACTGGAAGAAACAGTCTAACCAGCTACTTGTAAACACAGACAAAGAAACAAGGGAGTTGAGTAATAACCAACACTGGCTTGTCAAGAACAAATCATGTAAAAAAAATCTAATTTGCTTCTGTGACAAGGTACGAGATATAATGGAAGGGACAGACATAAAGATGGAATAACTCGTGACTTCCTCTTCATGTGTTATCCTCCAATTTTGTTAAAAAAAACCAGTTTGCAACAGATACAGCTAAGTTTTATTACTTTTTTTCTCCCCTTTGTGCCTACTTGAGATTAGACCGATAAAGAAACAAAACAACACACTTTTCATTAACCAAGGAAGAGGGAGACTAGGATAACTCAGAAAAAAAGAAAAATTCAGATAACATCTATGGAATGACACTGCCAGATGTCTTGCAAATGCATCATGGTACAGAATTTGCACATGATTTTTCCTGCCCAATGCATCAAGGTTAGAAATATCCACTTGATATTGATTCTGTAAGCCCCTGAGTTATGCCTATGCACTTCTCCCCACTTTCCTAGGAGATTTTCAATGAAGGCCTCCAATTTCAGGGACTGGAGCCCAAAGTAAGAGCTATAAGATATGAATCTGTGTCAGATATACTGGCAAAATTAGTGCCTTACAGAATCCTTCTCAGTCACCCTTGCTGCCCCACAAGCTGAAGTGGAAGATAACCCTGAATACCAGACAAACCTGAAAAAATGATCCTTCCACCATGCCATCACTTCTTAATCATGCTGACAGAGAAAAACTAGCCTGCAGGTAATTGTAGACGTCAAACCACCTTGTACAGAGATCCCACTCCACCACCAGCACTCAATCACCAGCATTCAGTTTCCTGAAAACACCTCACCTGCAAATGGGTCATTGCCACACTGGAAAAACTGACCAAATGAGACCGTTCATGGTTTAGGTCTGCTGCCATTCTTCATTTTTACTTACAAGGTAAAGAAAGGGAAACTATCCTTTTTAGATCCACAGGCACTGGCAATCTAGTTGTTTTGTAGAAGTGGATTAGAATTCAAATCACGAGCTTGACATGTGATCTGAAATAGATAAAATGCAAGCCAACTATATGCTGCCTCTAGATAAGAATATAATCAGCTGGACAAACCTAAGATGAGGAAGAATCAGGTAAATACAAAGGACTTTGGACAGTTAATCATACATTAGTCATCAAAGCAGATTTTTACCAAAAACCAAAATCCAAACAACCCACAACCAAGAAAACCCAAACCTCTTCAACATCCCCAACATATAAGAAAGAGGTTATTAAAAAAAGTGTCTTCACTAACAATGCAGAAGACTTCAAAGCTACAGCAACTCCATGGATTCAACAATGCCTATAAGCTCCTTGTCACCACTTCCTGAACTAAGGAAGCTCCACCTTCATACCACATCCCTCACAGGCACTCATCTCTTTAAAAAAGAAAACTGATTTCAGAAATTACAATACATTGAAGCAGACAGGAGATTTAGCAAAGGAATAAATACTTATATTTCATAGAAGTTGTTGTCAGACAAAAACAGGACAAAATGTAGTGCAAGAGCTGCTAGAAAAATTCTGCAGGAATATGGGACTTCCTTATTTATGGTAAATATATAGGATTTTTTTTAATTTCTATTTCCACAACATTATAGAGAATATTTACAAGAACAGCAACTTCATTTACCTCACAGCCTAATCAACTTTAAGGTACAATGAGCTTCCACCAATGTTTAAAGATACTACAGTATTAAATGAGAAGAAAGTTTTTTTACATATGGCCATACTGTATCAGAGAAAGATTTTTCTCCATTCTATATTCATGATTTCTGATAAGTAATAAGTCATACTAACTAAAATATTACCCTAGGATACTGTGATATTCTGTCTTTTGCTGAGACTAACCTACCCAGGCAGACAGATTGATGAGTTGAGACAATTTCTGTATAAATCCTCGGAAACTCTTGTTTCCTGAAAACACCTCACACACACTTGAATCCTGTGGCAAATTTCAAGCCAAGAGAAATATTAACATTTGTCTGTCTTGGTTAAGTGAAGATTTACATTGTCTATATGCAGAGGGCTTTAGAAGATTCACTGAAAAAAACCCTTAAAAACTATTTAGGAGACTCTTGGTTAGATGCAGAGAGTGTAAGATATAGAGCACCACATGTGAAACAGGCCTGATGGGCAGAAGAGTTTACTTAGATGGTCACAGGATGTACAGGATCACAGGAGAGCAGCTGAAAGAGTTCATAATGAAAAACATACATGTGCTGCAATGACTAAAACAGTAAAATAAAACCTCGTCATTTGGCTGACTTTGTTTTAATTTGAAACAGAAGTGGACAGGAGGCTCCCTTTGAGTATGAAATGCCACAAGCGGCTGCATAGCTGGCATACTCCCACAGTGTCAAAAACCACTTCCTGAGTCATACTATGTTTGGTTCAGACAACAGTTCAGCAAACACAGCAAAGAATTTTTGCCATTGAGTAGACTCATACAGAGCACAACAACCGCGTTTGCCCAACCCCCCTGTGCACAACGATAAGGAAGGGGTTTGACAATATTAATATTTATCAGCAATAGATCTGTGCTGTGGATTCCTCCTTCCCAAAATCAAAGTGAACTTCAGAGTCTACACCTGAAACTCAACTTTCTGGTCTTGGTGCTGCCATTGTGCTTATTAATTCTGCAGGTAGTGGAGCAGAATACTTTGGAAGTTGCTACTTCTCTCCATCTCTGTCTCAAATCCAGAACAGGAAAAGAAAGAGGCTGAGCTTTTGTAGATAAGACATCAGTTTTATTTAGCCCTTTGCATAAACTATAATTTTGTCTTAACTAAAGGAGTGAATGGATGGAAAAGCAAATCATCATGTCAGTATCCCACAAACAGAACAATTTCATAGCATGACATACACAACCTTCACAACGACATTACCAGAATACTACATTTTCAAAGCTAGGAAAGACTGATACTTTTAAAAGAATAAATCCAAATAACTTCTGAAACTGTTACGGAGAGCAAGAATTTTTCCCAGAACAGAGGCACAGCTATCAAACCTAAAATTAAAATCATGTTTATTAAAAAAAAAAAAAATCTAGATAATTGTTTTAACTCCCATGTAGTCAATAAAGTACATGTTGTCTCAAATAACTGTATTTCACATGGGGTATTATTCTTCACCTGTGTGTTATCTTGATTTGTGACTTCTTAATTAATTAAATGGGAAAAACATATGGACACAACAATAAAAAGAGACTTGAATTTTTCACAGACTGCAATTGCTCCCATCATTTCACTACATAAATCTGCTAAAGAAATTTTTTTTAAAAATCACTAAAAAATCAAACAAGCACAGCTTGAGAAGGGTCAAAAGGAAGTATCTACAGGAGATATATCTTTCTGGTGTGGCTATCTGCATACTACATGGTTGTCTGCATACTAAAGACTGTTAAAAGATTTAGGAACATCTACAGCTAACGGTAGTCTAACATGGCAACAAGGAAGGAAAATTTTGTATTATATCTTAGCAAAGAAATATGGCAATTCTATAGACAAAATTCAGAAGTAAAATCACTGTCAAAATAGGAAACTCATTCAAAAGAAGGTCTCTTGCATTTAATTATCTCTGAAAGTGCATGACTGACAGATCCAGGAAGAATACTGTATTTTTGCCCAATGCAAGTTTGACACAGGCAGAAGTGCCCCAGAAATTTCACTGCCTGTGTACTTCACTTCTTATTAGCAGAGAGGCTAATTTGGTCTTTAATCTTAAATTGTTTGTTATCTTCATTAAAATTGTCACAAGAGGAACAAATTTATTCCAAAAATGAGGCAATTCTCATATACAGCCACCTGTCCACAATAAATCAAACAAAAATCAATCGCCTGTTTCACCAAATTGCCATATAATAATTTCCAATCAGTATAAATCCAGATGTCATGCAAACTACCAATCCTTTACACTGATTGATCAGTCACTGAACCCAGCAAAATTGTAATCTCTATCTCGCCATCTTCTCCATGCTTTTCTGCTACATACTTTTCTTCCTTTCTTTTCTACAACTCTCTTTCCTACCAGTCTTCCATATGCCCAGTACAGTACATGGAAAAATAGAAAAGTGGATCAAAACATTTGAGAACAGTTTTCCAAAGTTGCTGCAAGATGTCCCTGCAAGGAAAACTGGAGTGATTAACTTCCCTATACACCAAATAAGTAAAGAAAAAGTAATCTTCTTAAAAGTGCAGCAAAGAGGACTCCATTAAGAAAACGTTTATAAGAGTAAGGACAGCAGAACACTGAACCAGATCAACTGGGAATTTTCTTAAGTCTGTATAATTTCAGAAATTCATAGAAGACATGGTTTTGATCCAACCTTAGAGCATAGAAAGGGGAAAAGATCATCTATAAATTTCCCTTTTGATTTCAGAATTGGATGACTAAATTATTTAATTACTTCAGCAGAACAGATCTGAAAAGGTCAGTTTAGAGTAGCAAAAAAATTTTTTTTTTAAATTCTTTTTTTTTTAATGAAAAGGCCTACAATTTTGCATCTGACTACCTGAGCTATGCATTTTAATATTTTGCACGTGTATGTACTGCAAATGCCGTAGCAAGTATATCTCAAACTTGAACACATCTAAACACAGCTTGATACTGATAAATATGCAGATTTGCACCATCTTAAAGGTATTAAAACTAAGGACTAAGAAGGATGCTAACAGATACTTTGTCTACAACAACACAAAAAGAAATGCTTTGCCATTTTAGTAATCCCTAAACATCAACAGACATGTAACTCAATATAAAAATATATTTTACTATCCCACATCTTCACTTGAGGAAAATTCTCAAGCTTTCGCCAGTATTTCTGATTAACCAACCCCATCTGGCTTTATTGCACTGAATGTGGCTCAGCACCCAACAGCAAGCTGCTTTACAACCAATCAGTACTATATGCCTTTTAGCTCCAAGGCTGAAGGAGAGTGGGAATCGAATAATAGCAAAAACATCTCATCAGAGGCTGATCAGGTATCTGTACTGAGAAATTTTACATCAAGTGTGAACATACACAATCAACATTGAAAATATCTGCAATAACTGAGAGACAACACCAAAATGGAGGCTAAAGCCTGCTGCAGTTTCCCTTGGCTGCAGCCTTTCGACTCTTTCGTCTTTTCACTTATTCCAAAATAAATCCTCCCACCAGCAGAAAGCAATTATCACTGATATTTTTAGATACCACCTCCTATATACTTCCTGGTATTTTCTATAAAAAAGTGATGCCTCTGCTGTTTTTGAAAGCACTCACACTAGGAAGAGCTGGACATCCAACCTGCAATTGGAAGGCAAAATTAGAACCCACACAGCACCAAAAGCATTTTCTTCTGACCAGTTCATCCCTGTCCCATCTGTGGGTTGTTGCAATCCTTAGTTAAATGTACCTATATTTCCTGAATTGTCATATAAAGAGTTTAGGTACTCAGGTCTGTGTTTCTTCTTTCTTCTTCCTGTCTACACCACATAGCAGAAGTCACAGTCTACACCATGACACCGAAGTCCTGAGGCTCCTTACATACACACCAACCCTACTTCATACAACACGACAAAAGCTGAGACCAAGGCTTACACTTCAGAAGCTGTCAGATGAGCACAAACAAATTGTTTCAAGACTTCAGACAGCATACATGGTAGATGAGGGTCTCTACATCTGTGATATCTTTAGTGGCTTTGCCTTTTACCAGCTGAAGTTACATCTATACTACATCTGCAAAAATGTGCTCACAATGCTTGCAGACATAGGCAGAACATCTTGAGAGACCATGAAAAAGCAACTTTAAATTTTCACTTTAAAAGTCATGAATACTGGAATGTGTTTAGGTGGACATAATACCAAATACAAAATCAATCAGCCCCAATTTTCTCAATAAAAATTAAGAAGTTTACATATGACCAGCATCAAATTCATTGTCAAAATTAACTGAGCTGCCTCTTTTAACTGTAGCCTGTGAAGCCATTTTTCCCCTTCCATCCTCAGTTAAATGAGAGATAATACTAATTCTCTTTGAACAGAACCAGTTTAATCAAAAGGTTAATCAAAAGCACCAAGGAAAAATAAAAAATAAACCATGATATCATGCATACAGACAAAAATGCAAACTAGTGCACATTAATCTCTCCTTTCCTTCTCTTCTCTGAAATGGATATTCTCAGTTTCTTTTAAAAGGTAGAAATCAAATATTAAGCACCTTTCCTCTTCCAAAAATTAAGCATTTTCTACCTAAAAAAACCACAGAAGTCTAAATTATAAATATTTTTTTCCCTGTAAGTTTTAGTGTAATAGAATTTGACTCATCTTGATTATTCATGTTAATTTGAGAGATATATGGAACATTTTTAATTGATCATCTTTAAATTTTATTCAGACCACTAGACTGCCCATGGCTGTTTAGGGGTTTACTGATCAGTGACAATTTACTCGATCATGTTGAAGTGAGACAGTGACAGAGAGCAGTTTTCCCTCCTGAGCTAAAAATAAAGAGACAAACCCCTTGCAACTCTAGCAAGAAGCTTTTCTCCTCAGCTTACTTTCCTTTCCAGACAAGCTTCCTTCAGCTGTTTCAATATCCATTACTGGGTGCAGCAGGAAGAGTAAATATGTCTCTGATATAGATAACTAAACTGGGCATCTATATAAATGGCCAGTCTCTTCGCGAACGAAGAACCGGGGAAGGTCTTTCCACCTTCCAGCCTGCGCATTGGATTTTTTAGGTGAGACACAGTGTGCGCGTAACTGAGCCCACCCTTTAATCCTGAGGTTCATCTACCGGGGCCAAGCACGCTTGGACAGTGGCAGCGAGGTCCTCAGGACGTAGATGGATTGCCTTACAGGGCTAGCGAGCTCCATCTGCCCGGGGAGTGTCCTATATATATATATATATATATATATATGCATGCAACATATGCTTTTTTTTTTCCTAGATGTTCCTCTTTTAGAACTAGGAAATGCCAGCAATTACCTTCACGGTGACATTCTCCTTTTCCTTTAATATTTATTCTTCATAATTTATATTCTTGAGTAGTCTGTATCCATTTCAACAACACTGAATCAAAAGAAAAATTAAGGTTTCCACGAGCAAGTGAGGGTCTCAGAGAAAACAGGTAGGAGAGTATAAGAGGCCTTCATGAATAGTGGTAAACAAATGATGGAAACACTTTGGTTTCACCAGTTGCAATGTTAAAATTTCAAATATGAAGCAGATGGTCTGAATTTCCAGCGCAGACTTGATTTACCAATATATATTGGCTATTCACTGGTAGAATCACAGAATGTGGTGGGTTCGAAGGGATTTCAAAGATCATCTAGTTTCAATCCACCCTCCATGGGCAGGTATTTCTTTCACTAGTCCAGGTTACTCAGAGCCCCATCCAAACTGGCCTTGAACCCTGAAAGGCAGGGATGAGGCAGCCACAACTTCTCTGGGGAACCTGTTCTAGTGTCTCAGCACCATCACCGTAAAGAATTTCTTTCTAATACCTAATCTGAACCTACTTTCTTTCATTTTAAAACCATTCCCCCTTGTCCTGTCACCACACGCTCTTCTAACAAGTCCCTCTCCATCTTTCTTCTAGGATCCCTTCAGTTACTGGAAGGCTGCAATTAGGTGACCCTGAAGCCTTGTCTTTACCAGGCTGCGCAATTCCAATTCTCTCAGTCTTTCCTCTTGGGAGAGATGCTCCATCACTCTAATTATCTTGGTGCCCCTCCTCTGAACTCACTCCAGCAGGTCAATATCCCTCCTGTGCTGGAGACCCCAGGGCTGGATGCAGCACTCCAAGCAGGGTTTCACCAGAACAGGGTAGAGGGGCAGAATCACCTCCCTCAACCTGCTAACCACATTGCTTTTCATGCCAGTGACATCTCTAAGGACAAAATCAAAACTAAATAGAATATTCTAGCAAAAATGTAAAAAAAAAATAAAAGAAACAGAAAAAAGTAATAAAACAACAAGAAAACCCCACACTAACAAAAACCTCAACAAAGTGTATTCCTAACTTGCTGATCCAACTTATGATTTACTCTAGTATCACCTCCTCCATGTCGTAACTGTTTCTGACTGTCCTTTGCTGGTGTTCTGTTTTGGTGTCTGTTCACGGAACTGTATTTTGCCCCAGTTCTCAAACCCTTGCCAGCTGCCTGTGACCACCTGATGGAGCTGCAGTTCAGCTGATTCTCTGCTGGGATGCAGGATTGGCCTGAGTTTGGCCAGCAGCTCCCGTGTTGTATTTATCCATATTTCAGTCCTGGATGGGGGAAGAGACCTGAAGTGAGTGAGCACTGCCATACTTTTGTAAGATCTTTTGAATGCTGCTATACACCTTGTCCTGCTTTAGATAGGGCAGTTCTCCATTTTAACATAAAACTGCATTTTATACTTGCAGGAAAAATAAGAACATATCCACACTGTCAGATTTTTCCCACAAACTTTTTTCCAATTTCATATCAAGGTTTTCACATGATACCAAATCCTCACTCAATTCCTACTTAGGTTGCTTAGAAAAATCTGATCACATTTCTACAAAAGTCTTGCAACTAACTGTAATTTCAACTGAATTTTTCAAAAGAGTGATCTGAAACAGCTCTGAAATCGTATGAAACAGATCAAATCACTGTATCTTTCAGTTAAGATTAGAAGATGTATCCATCTTTGTCTTTCTACCTAGTTGAAGATTCAGACTAGACTGCTAACCACAGTTCAACATTCAAAATTCATTAGTAAAGTAAAACAAAGTTTCTTTCCAAAAAACACTTAATCTTCTACACAGATATATCTATAGCTCAGAAGAAATGATCTCAGATAATTGCAATGAATGCCTTGTTACAGCAGCGGAATTCCTATTAGTTGTCTCCCAAATGAAATACAGTTCTTTAAATACAGAAAGCACATGGCCTGGTTGTGATTTCAGTGTATCATTTTTAAAATTCCAAATTACTTTCAACCAGAAAATGTGTAAAGCTGCTCCTCATTTCCACAATATTACTTAAAAAAAAAATAAAAAATTAAAGGCTTTGCTGGCTCTTAGGAATAGGAATAATAGATTGGCAGAATTAAATAAATTGATTGCTTCTACTTTAATGCCTTCAGTACTTGTACTAAAACCCAAAATTGCTTTGAGAAAGCAGCAATTAAAAAAATCTATATTAAACTCATGGAAATCTGTTAAAGGTGCAAAGATACAATATGGCGACATTTCTTTAAATGTTCCTTCCATTTGTTCACTGACAAGCGCAAAATACTCATTCTCACTTCGATCATTTCTTAAAACAGTACTTCATGCTTTAGCCATTCTAAAATAACAATTATACACATTCTATGAGGAATTCAAATTTGCAAAAACAAATCCAGAGGTTTTGGTTGGTTGGTTTTTTTTAGCACACCTGCCTCATTAGTCCCAAGTGCTATCAACAAAGTTAGTCATCTCTCAAAACAAAATTGCCCTTTCTTCAGAAGTCAGTGTGATAGTTTCACTCCACTACTGTATTTATCATCAATAAATACAAAATAATATTCTCTACCTATGCTCCCTTTAGGTGCCTCTCAATAGGAATTGTTCCCTTCAAGCATTATGGTCTTATATATCACTTACGTGACTTATACTGACTTTTAATCAGCCCTCCCTGAAGCTGGGAAGATTTGTCCCTCTGTCCACACGTGCTGGAGCAGCTGAACTGACTGTCACTGCAGGCAAGTTCCCAGAGCAAAATGCCTGCCTCCAACTCATCATTTATATCAAACAGCTTCCTACTTTCCCATAACTAGTGAATATAAGTATTACAGAGGTTTAGTCAAAACCTCCTACTAGATCTTCTCCAAATCTTTGTGTCTACTATAACAAAGTAGCTCTCAGGCTTTGTTGTCTGTGACAGATGTTCTTCATATTTCAGTCAAGAAGTTTCTTATTTTATAAGGACCTCAAAACTTTGCTTGAAGTATGTGATAAAGACAAGCCCATAAACTGAGATTTAATCAATCCATCTGATTGTAATTTTGAGTGCTTTTTTTCCTTTAAATTGGTCAAGAAACTCAAGTGTTAAAATTTAAATTGTCACAACGATAGCTTAAAAAAGCCAGGTATGCTGTTACAAACCTGACATTTTCAAGCAACCCAACAACTAACTATCTCTTAGTGCTATCAGTACTTCAAACATCTTTAGAATTTTGTATTGGCAAGAAACAATGAGCATCGACTGATGAGTTCAAATGGCAGCACTTGGATTTTTTTTTCCCAAACAGAAGGTATAATAAGTTTTATTTTTTTTCATGGCTGGGCTTCGCGAACGAAGATTTGAGAGGGGCTCTACCCACGCTTGCTACAAGCGCGCTGATGGCTAAAAAGGCCAATGCGAGATAGACAAGACCGGTTGCAGAACATACAGCAGAAAGACTCTCCAGGTGATATCGACAAGACGCGATTCTTTCTGCGCTGTCTTTTCTCCTCGAGAGTGATCCTGCGTGTGTTCTCAAAAGCAGCAGCA
>NW_020955247.1:8282-172430 GCF_003031625.1 Empidonax traillii | reverse complement strand
TGCCACAGACCTTTTCTGCTCACAGTATCGAAAGCCTTGGTGAGATCAACGAAGGTAACATAGAGTCCTTTGTTCTGTTCCCGACACTTCTCTTGCAGTTGTCTGAGAACAAATACCATGTCTGTGGTACCTCTGTTGGCACGGAAACCACATTGGCTTTCAGGTAGAAGATCTTCTGCTATGGTGGGTCTTAGTCTGTTCAAAAGAATTCTTGCATACACTGACCTAAGTTAAAATGGCAATCTCCTAATTATAGGGGTAAATGCCATGACTTATATTTAAACCATGTACCTCCAATGCCTGTTTTCTCTAAAGTTACAGGGATTAACAATACTACCAGAAATTTAATTAACCTTCCAAAAGTCCTCCCTTCAGTTTGTTGTGCTTAAGTACTGCAACAGTTTCAGACAATATTAAGAGGTGCTTATCAATTATTTTTGTTAGCCTATTAATTAGTTTCAAATCTTTATTTCTAAAAAAATAAAATACATCTCTTAATAGACCATATACACCTATTTAATGTTCAAAATACCCTAGAGATTATTTATCAGTGGGGTTTTTTCAGTTAGTTACAGAGTCTTTGCTTATAGACAACACTTTTCAGTCCTCTTGTAAAACTTTTTCTCCCATGGACACAAAAGATACACTTAGTAAAAACTGACAAAATGAAATCTATCTGTAGACCACTTACACGATAGTTCAACTAAGTACCTTCATACCAATGTGCACAAGATCTTAGGAACCCTTAAACCACGGATTAGTGGCATAATAGACTACACCAGCTTGTGTCAATTCCTACTTATGTTACTTTAATCAGGATTACCAACACAGGAAAAGCATCAGACCTTTAAAATGCCTATTATGCTGTATTCTGTAAATGAAACATTTTCATAAATGCTAATATTGTAATATCAACACATTTTATGCATCACTGTCCCAAATATGCATGTTAAATAATTTAAGCCTACAATATGGTGGGGTTTTTTACTTACAACATTCACAAACATGAAAATTACCTGAAAATTATTCAAGAGCAGCCCTCTCCAGTTTACAGAGAAGATTTTAGGTATCTTTTGCTATATAAAACAATAATAATAATATTTCACTTCCTGGTTAAAACTTCACAACTAAGCTTAAAAATATGGAAATACTGAAATGGAATTAAATACAAAAATGGAACATGGAAATATTGTAACTAGTTTATTAACATCTAACTCAGTTGCACATTGGCTTTGAACAAATAACAAGCAGACCAGACACACCAATCCACATTTAAATACTGCATTTTCCACAATATCTGGAAATGCTAACACAAGACTGTGTCATATACAAAATACAGAAGAAAATTATATTAAAATACACATTTGACTTTAAAGTGAATTACAGTAAAATTCTGAATAATGTGCCACTTTGATCTTAATGAAGATGAGATGGTGGCTATGGCAGCCAAAATTTAGAAAGATCCTTTGCATGCTACATTATTCAAAATTTCAATTTTATCCCTAGAAACTAAATCAAAACTAGAGAATCAGTCAACTCTAAAGACTATTCAACAGAAGTAAAATGAAAACATTAGAATTTGACAGTACTACATTCTAATTTTTTATGTCTTGCATTTAAGTTATCCTGGGAATCCAACTCTATCAAGTGTTCTCTGTTTAATTAATGACTACAAAGCTTAGAATATGGAAAATCTAATAGAAGTACTGAGTATTATTATCCTCCTAGAAGTAGAGAAAAGGTAGTCAACTTCTATCAGAACAATAATTGAAAAATAATATTATTCAATATTCAGAGGAAATACCACAACAAGTAAAAAGTGTTAAAGCTTCAAATGAACAATAAAGAGAGCAAAAGATGCAGTAGCATTTTTATTGATAACTTTTGAATCAAAGAAATTATGTTTCAAGCATTGGAACAGCCCTCCCATGTAGGTGGTGGAGATACCATCCTGGAAGCATTGAAGAAATGACTGGATAGGGCACTTAGTGCCATGGTTTTGTTGGCATGGCAATATTCTGTCAAAAGTTGGACTCCAAGATCTTGGGGGTCTTTCCCAACCTTTATGATTCTATGATTCCATAACTCTATGAAATATTAACTTCTAAACTTGCTCTTATGGGTTTCATAGTTGACCAAGATATTTTATTCACCAACTTTTGACAGCAAGACAGAATTTAAACAAAGAGTTGGCTTGGCCAATTGGTAAGTCTGGCTCCGCTACAGTAACTCCATATGCTTCTTCTAATCTTTTTTATCTCTAAGCTCTCTGACAGTACTACTGCACCTTCCTGATCAATCAGATGTAAACCCAAGCACTCAATGCAGAAATCACAAGCAAACTAACTAATAAACTAACAAAACCCCAAGCTACAGAAAGCAGAGTTTGAATACTACTAATGGTGAAAAATTGAACAGAAATTGCACAGATTACTGATTTTCACACTATTTATCTGACATTTTCTGGAATGAGAACTAAAATTGAGATTTTCTGACATCAGACTAAAAATGTCCCAAGTCAGTAAAAAACACAGATTTTTCAGGGGGTTTTGGAGGGTTTTTTCAGTTCTTTTATTTGTTTGCTTGTTTAAGCCTAGCTGTTTGACTAGATAACAAATTCTGTAGTAAGCCAAATTCATTAACTATTCCAATTCAATCACATTTTCATAGCATCAGTGAAAAGGCATTTCCTTTTTTTTATATAAAGGTATTTAAGCTGTAAGTATTGTCATGATAAAAAAAGGTGAGAAACACAGTTCTCAACATCCAAGATCTCAGCAAAAGGCATCCCTTTTGTGCTATGAAACAACTATGATCCCTTCACTAGTCATGAATCATGTTACTTTAGATGACAGTTTAGCTCCTGGTAGGGAATGATTGGTTTGTCAGAAGTCAGAACACGTACTCAGAAAGGTTACCTCAAGTGTTGTGCACACCTTGCAGCCAGCCCCTCCTGAGCTCCCTGCCCACAGGTTATCCCAGGACCCTGCAGCCAGAGGCAGACATATGGGTCTGCTGCTGAGAGACAGAGACACTTGGACACAGTTGCAGCAGGGAGAGGCAGCACCCAGAGATGTGTCACAGACTTCACAGGTTTTAAAAACATGCAAGAGCCCAGAAGTGGTTTCCCTGACAAGTCTAGCAATCGGCTGATGTGCGATGCATAGATCAATGCTGGCATAATGGTTAAAACCTTCAGTTGTGCTCTCAATGTTGTTAAAATGTACAAAAAAGATTTAATGTTTGTAACAGTAACCTTCTGCAGTGCATTGCTTGCCACACTTTATTGTACTACTTTACCTAATACTCTGCTCACAGACACAGATTTTTAAGAACATAAAATAGAAGAGGAAAATTCTTCTTTAGAGCTACTCCAGTTTTCAGAATACCACACAGTCTTCCATTTATGACATGGATCATAGAAAGCAATAAACCTTGTTGTTTGAAACTTCAGCAACTAGTCACATGGGAAGATCAAACAAATAAATCAATTAAATTAAAAAAATACTGAAACTAAAATACCAAAACTAAAATACCTATCTGTAAACTGCTTCTCAGCGACCCACTGGGGCGGAGGCTGTTACCAACCAGAACTACAGATAAGTAATTCTATTCCATAATAATTTCACTTCTTTATACAATAGAAGAAAAAGGAGCCATTTATAAGCATTTGTAATTTGAATGTTTCACCCCCATCCTGATAGATGTTTTCTTGTAATCTCCACTTTCATATGTAACAGATGTCACCAGGCTTTTCTATCTTATCAGATCCTCTAAGGTTTCTTTTTCTTTTTTTCCCTTTGAAAATCAGTCTAAAATTGGACACTGTGTTCCAAATGAATAATTTCTAACATATCACTTCCACATTTTTTAGTTTCGAACATACTCTTAACACTTCTAAGAATCCTACTTGCACTGTCAACTCCTGTTGCTAGATATAGTTAATGCTTAGATCAAGCTGTGATGTTTATATCGCAGGAAAGAGTAACCCTGTAAGTACTGCAATTATTATTAATGAGTATCATCACAGAGAGTGAAGCATGCATATAAGTGGATGTCAATGCACAAAGAAACACTCTTGCTGAATATATTAAATTCATTAGGTCCATTTAATAATAGCCTGGGTTTGGTGACATAAATACTGGATTTTCATTATTGTTGCCAGACTATATTTCTCATTAACAATGTAGGCCACATAAACAAGTGTCAAGGACTGGGATATGACAAGTTAGGACTGGCTGTATAGAAAACTTTCCCTGGGAGGACACCCAAGTGTTGACGCAGGCTGCCCAGGGGCTGTGGATCACCAGGGGATCTCAGGCCCCCATGGGATGAAGCCCCAAGCAGTCTGGTCTGGCCCTCTGGCTGACTCTGCTGAGGTCAGCTCTTAGCACCAGACCCCCCCAGTCTCCTTCCTTAATGGAGTTCTCCCATATATCTGATTACCATTTCAGTGCTGGCAAGAAGAAGCTTCCTTGACACCTTCTCATGCCTTAAACAGTAGGAAGAACAACTGTATGAATGACTACCCCTACAAATAGCAGATTTCCACTCTATACCATATAAACACCCAGACCTTTTCTATTTTACCCACTTAATAAAACTTTATCACTGTGGCACCAAATCACAATTCCAGTTTAAAACCAGTATGCCACCTGTAAAATTATGATCCCTTTGTTTTAAATTAAAAAAAATAAAATCTGATTAATTTTATGATTACTCAACATCGACATCATTGCTCTCAGTGAAGTTCATCTTCACGAGGAAGGCAGCCTCAGAGAACATGGTGCCGGTTATACACTCTACTTCTCAGGTAAACCCAGATCTAAAAGGCATCTCTCAGGAGTTGGCTTCATGATTAAAAACTCTATTGCCTCTAAACTTGTAAATACTGCCAAATGGTCATTCTGATCATATTATCTCCCTACGCCTCCCACTACACAACAAGCAACATGCTGTTCTCTTTAGTGTATATGCCCCAACTCTCCAAGCTGACCCTGCTGAAAAAGATAAATTCTACAACGACCTGTGTCGCCTTATCCAAAAGGTTCCTGCAGATGATGAGATCATTATCCTTGGTGATTTCAACGCCAGAGTAGGAAAGAACTCTGAAGCCTGGAAAGGAGTACTAGGCAAGCACGGTGTTGGGAACTGCAATGATAATGGTCGCCTTCTGCTAGAGTTTTGTGCTGAGCAGCAGCTTACCATCACCAACACTATCTTTCAGCAGAAAGATAGCCTGAAGACAACCTGGATGCATCCTAGGTCCAAGCACTGGCACCTCATTGATTATATCTTGGTTGGACAGAGAGATATCCACAATGTTCGTCACACCCGCGTGATGCCTAGTGCAGAATGCCAAACAGATCATCACCTTGTGGGCTGTAAACTTAACCTCCACCTTAAGATCAAACCTGAAAAGGGTGGCATTCCTAGAAGGAGACTTCAAGTTAACAGTCTTCAAACAGCTACAGTGAGGGACAGTTTCCAGGCAAATCTTCAATCCAGGCTCGAAGTTCATTCCACAGATCCCTCTCCCAAAGCGCTTTGGCAACTTATTAAAAATAGCGTTCTGCAGTCCTCTGAAGAATCTTAGGGTTCTCCTTCAAGAAAAACAAGGACTGGTTTGATGAAAACAATCATGAGACCCAGGAATTGTTGAGTAAGAAGAGAACTGCTCACCAAGCCCACCTTGCTCAGCCATCTTGTCATATAACAAAAGCAGCCTTTCGACTCGCATGCAGCAAGCTACAACAGAAACTTCGTGACATACAGAAAAAGTGGCAGACCGATCTTGTGGGAAAAATCCAATTATGCGCAGATACAGGTGACTACAGGGGATTCTATGAGGCTCTGAAAACAACCTACGGTCCTACACACCGGGTTCAAAGCCCTCTACTCAGTGCAGATGGCCAAAGATAAAGTTTCCATTTTGAATCAATGGTCTGAACACTTCCAGACTCCCTTCAGTACTAGCCATGTAGTTAAGGACTCAGCAATGCAGTACATTTCACAACAACCAGTGAAAACAGAACTGGACACTGCCCCCACCATGGGAGAAACTCTTAAAGCAATACAGCAGGTGAAAACTGGCAAGGCAGTTGGGGTTGACGGAATCCCAACTGAAATCTGGAAGCACGGTGGCCAAGCACTCCATGTTAAGTTTCACGAATTTATGGTGCGCTGCTGGGAACAAGGTGAACTGCCTTCAGACCTTCGTGATGCTGTCATCGTCAC
The DNA here is from genome assembly GCF_003031625.1 of Empidonax traillii. Classification (NCBI taxonomy): domain Eukaryota; kingdom Metazoa; phylum Chordata; class Aves; order Passeriformes; family Tyrannidae; genus Empidonax; species Empidonax traillii. The sequence continues at coordinate 166,193 of NW_020955247.1, read as the reverse complement.
CTTGTACAAGAGGAAAGGAGATAAATCAGACTGCTCAAATTACCGAGGTATTACTCTGCTCTCCATTGCTGGTAAAATCCTTGCAAGAATTCTTTTGAACAGATTAATACCCACCATAGCAGAAGATCTTCTACCTGAAAGCCAGTGTGGTTTCCGAGCCAACAGAGGTACCACAGACATGGTATTTGTTCTCAGACAACTGCAAGAGAAGAGTAGGGAACAGAACAAAGGACTCTATGTTACCTTTGTTGATCTCACCAAGGCTTTCAATACTGTGAGCAGAAAAGGTCTGTGGCAGATTCTGGAACGTTTAGGATGTCCTCCCAAGTTCCTCAAAATGATCATCTCGCTTGACGTGGACCAGCGCGGTCAAGTCAGATATGGGGACACACTTTCTGAGCCGTTTCCAATAGCCAATGGTGTGAAGCAAGGCTGCGTTCTCGCACCAACTTTATTCACAGTCTTCTTCAGCATGATGCTCCAAAGGGCCACAGCACACCTCGATGATGAAAACGGTGTCTACATTCAATATCGTAGCGATGGGAGCCTATTCAACCGAAGGCGACTGAAGGCCCACACTAAGACTTTAAATCATCTTGTCCGTGAGCTGCTTTACGCTGATGATGCCGCCCTCATCGCCCACACAGAAGAAGCTCTGCAACGTTTAATATCCTGCTTTGCAGAGGCTGTTGAGCTTTTTGGACTGGAAGGTAGCTTGAAGAAAACAGAAGTTATATATCAGGAAGTCTCCCATCATCCCCATATCACCATTGGTGAAACAGAGCTCAAACCAGTCCAGCAGTTTAATTACCTGGGAAGCATCATGTCCTCAGACAGTAAGATTGATGCAGAAATAGAAAACAGGTTAGCAAAGGCATACAGAGCTTTTGGTAAACTCCGTAAAAGAGTATGGCAAAACAAACAGCTGAAGAAAAGTACTAAGATCAGTGTTTACAGAGCCATTGTACTGTCTACTCTTTTACATGGATCTGAATCATGGGTCATTTACCACCACCACTTGCATCTCTTAGAACGCTTCCATCAGCGCTGCCTCTGTACCATCCTAAATATCCACTGGACTGACTATGTGACCAACACGTCTGTCCTTGAACAGGCAGCAGTCCCAAGCATTGAGGCCATGCTGCTGAGAACTCAGCTGTGCTGGGCAGGGCACGTCTCCAGGATGCAGGACCACCACCTCCCTAAGATCGTGCTCTATGGGGAACTTGCCACTGGCTGCCACAAGAGAGGAGCCCCGAAGAGGAGATACAAGGACTGCCTGAAACAATCCCTCAGCCTTGGCCATATTGATCACCACCATTGGTCTACTCTGGCCTCCAATTGGGAGGCCTGGAGACACACCATCTATAACGCTGCTGCTGCTTTTGAGAACACACGCAGGATCACTCTCGAGGAGAAAAGACAACGCAGAAAGAATCGCGTCTCGTCGATATCACCTGGGGAGTCTTTCTGCTGTGCCTTCTGCAACCGGACTTGTCTATCTCACATTGGCCTTTTTAGCCATCAGCGCGCTTGTAGCAAGCATGGGTAGAGCACCTCTCAAATCTTCATTCGCGAAGCCTGGCCATGATGATGATGATGAAGGCGTTTGTCTAGGCTGAAGGTTTCTTCTGTTTTACTCAAATTAGGTTTACACCTAACTAGAGTTTCCATTGCTTCAGAAATCTCTGCACTACACTCTGTTCTGCAATGCAACACTGGGCCAATGTCAAGAAAGACGTGACTGTATGCCATTGTTCTCCTCAAAACAGCTTTTCTTCAGATCACATCTATTATGTCACAATATGCTTAAAAAAAAATAAAAAAAAAAAGTCTTACAGTGCCATTGACTTGGACTTTAGATAATTTATAGAAAGTCTTTGTAGAGGTGTGGAAAAGGAAAAAAGCCATACAAGTCTAAGGGGGATTCTACAGGAAAAAAGACTGATCTATTTTCATCAAGTACTGCACCAAAAATATCTTCAGAAGGGCTGTTGCCTAGATGAAAGTCATCAAGTCTTTAAAAGAGCAGAATTCAGCAGTTAAAAAGGAAACATACAAGTCATTTGAATTATGATTACCCCTGGATGATGTTAATTAATTATCACAGAAATACCAGTGTAACATTTTGGGATTTTATGTAAACATTAGCTTCCAAAGTGTATGCCTTTCTTCCTGTATTTGCAGCACACCTTCCATTTTTAATACAATTTTTTATCCTTCTTGATCTCAGGTTTTCTGAAGGTCACAACTCTTTATTATCAAATATAAATAGAACTTACGTTACAATTTCAGAGCAAAAAAAGTAAGGGAATTAGCACTGGGGTACTATTAATTCTCAAAACACTTAAGCTCCAAATGCATTTTTTTATATCCAAATGAATCCCAGACAGGTTGACAGTGACCTTCTGCCTTTCACTTAAACTAAATCCAGTACTTTAAAAATTCTGTCCTTCTTTTTAACCAGGTTTTTTTGTTTGGTTGTTTGGTGACAAAGCAAGCACTTCATTCTTCTGAGATGTTTGCATGAACTTGTATGACAGAAATTCCATGACTAATCCAACTCTGAGAAGTTAGAGGTTTATAGTCATGCAATACATTCTCATATACTTCTGAATCACTATCTTTTTCCTATTATAATTGCTTTGTATTATTATTTTGAACCTTACACTCTGTTATATAGCCCATAAGGTGTATAATCTTTTTTTCACAGGTGGGCTTTAGTGCACAGTCAACTTAGTTTTATGCCTTATTATAAATACCAATAAATTAGTTGCAGCAGTTCCTTTCTGACAAATCAAGAAAACTAACAAGCTATGGAAATACAATCACTTCAGGCAGGACTGAGTGTCTTATGCATATGTGTGGACATATGGTCAACTGACATGACATAAAGATTTTATCAGAATAAATTTTATACAAATTTTTATACAAATCTAAAACATATTGATGAATAACACAGCCTTTATCTAATTTAAAAATTGAAGTGTTTTTTAATAAAGCCTCTGAGACAAAGTCTTGTAGAACTGTACTAATTGATTTATAAGTCAACATCATGTCTACAAACACTGAGTAATTATACTAAATATATATTCCATACACATAATATTCTGTTCACCTAGGCTTGATTTATGATTATTTTCCAGTAATAAGTACAATCCATGCTTTACTGTATTCAGATTAAATATGGAAAAATCATAGAATTTAGGAACTCTAATACAAAAATTAGGAATGTTTGCTCTACAAGCTACAGCTGTAAGTCTATCTGCTATGCTAGATTGTGTAGCTGCTGTATCACCATGTGTGCCACCACAGATGCCCCAGATACAAACACATGTATTTGCAAGTGGACAGAAACTTTTTTTCCCATTCAAAGTCCACCTTTTAATACAAATATTGAATACAAGCCACCAAATTAATAGAATCACTCTAAGATGTGATACTTGATTCACTTCCTTAATAAACTGGGGAGGAGGGGATTTATTAATATTCATCTACATTGATACTTGTCTTGGCAAAGGTATTGTTTAGAGACAAGTTAAAATTAAGTAGTATCTATTTTAAGGATTGTTTTAGTAAATCACAATTGAAATACTGGGTAAAGCAGGTCATCTAAATCCTTACTATATTTTTCAGGCTAGACTGACATGACCTACTTTCTGTCCCTAAATCAATCTCATGCTCAAGCTGTGGCATGAGTAATCCATTTAGATATCTGCCTCACCATATCAAAAAAGGTATAAAGGGAACCATCTTGGGGAAAACAAACTATCTTAGTTTAAATCTGCATTTGAAAAATGATGTGAGGGTTAAAGGAAAAGAGATTATAAACAAGGTCATTAGCAGGTGTGGAATTGCCCACATGGTATGTTTGTATTTAAATTTCTTTCGCCATAAAGAGCAAGCCTGGACCAAGCATCAGGTCTGAATAACCATGCCTGAATTAGGGGACATTCCCACTAGATGCATCATTTTCTCAATTCCTGCCTAAAATAGTGGGAGGAGTGCTTTCAGCCTCATTAAACTATGCTGTACTGCAATAGGGAGAATGAAGATATGGTTATCTTGTACCAAAGAATGCAATGTTTTGCTTAAATCTACAGTTTCAAAGAGATCCGCCTGACAGACCTGCTACATATTGTTTGGAAAATTCCCAGAAGGCTCAGAAGCAAGCCAACAAGATGTGCTAAGTGGTGCAACATCCCATAATTATGCCTGCTTTGGCCTGGACTTGGTTTGAGCCTGTTCCTGTGGCACCTGTATCACAGTTAACATGTGAGAGAGACTGAGCTTTTCCAGGTCTCTAGTGCCACATGAAACAACCTGCAATAAAGGCAAGGTAAAAATAAAACACAAGTATAAGTAAAAATTTTCCATGTGGTTTAAGAAGGAGCAGACTCATTGCAGAAATGCTAAGTTCAGGCAGGAAGCTCGACTGCCTCTATTTTCTTTCATTCATTGCAGAGTTTGAAAATCTTCATGGGTTAAAGCTGTGGAAGCTGTGTCAAGAATTCAGCAGTTGGCACATACTGGAATGTGGATCAAGTTTTCCAAAACCGTCCTCATTTCTCTTCCTTTTTATTTTATTTTAAGATTAAAAAAACATAAATCCATCAGAGAACAGAGCTATGAGGTCTGAGGTATTCAACCTGAGCTTAAACTTAAATAAAAAGGTCCACAAAAAAAGGAATTTTAAATAATTTTCATATCAACAAAATTACATTCATCATGGAGCCATTCTGTTTTGTCAACTTTGAATACATTATACATAATCTAATTTTAGATTTGCAACAGAGTGGGTCTTTTCACTTCAAGAGGCATTCACATCTTTGAAAGCAAATTAAGTTATGCTTGTTTGCCAAGCTTCCCACAGTCTTGCCCTATAAAAAACAAATGGGACTGAATACTTCACCAAAAAGGCTTGATTTTTTCACAAATACTGATTTTATTTAGTGATTTTTTTTCTAAAGAATATAACATGCCAAGATATAAAAAGTAAGAATTAGTAATGACATTAATTCACAAATACATTTGCTGAGCAAGACGAGTAGTAAGTACTGGAATCTATCTGCAAAATTGGATCTGCATTATGGGTATTAAACAAACCCTAAGAACTGAAAATATTTTGCAAGTCACAGAATTATGTTGGAAAGGACCACATGGGTCATCTGGTCCAATTTCTCTGCACATGCTGGGTCATCCTACAGCACATGGCACGGGATTGATTCCAGATTCCAGACAGTTCTTGAATTCCTCTAGTAAGGGAGACTCCGCAGCTTCTCTGGGCAATCTGTTCCAGTGCTCGGTCATCCAAACAGTAAAGAAGTTCTTCCTCATCTTCAGATGGAACTTCCTATGCATTTGCTGCAGCTTGTCAGCTCCCATCACCACTAAGAGGCTCGATCCCTTCTCTGAATATCCTCCCCCTTCACTTACTTATTGAGTTGTTTCTTCTCAGGTCAGAACAAGCCCAGGTTCCTCACCCTTTCCTCATAGTAGAGGTGCCCCAGGCCCTTAATCATCTTTGTTGCTCCCTCCACTGGACCTGCTCCAAAAGATGCATGTCTCTCTTGTGCTGAGGAGCACAAAATGACACAGCGCTCCAGATGGGGCCACATCTGCTGCAGAGAGGAGAGGGTCACCACCCTAATGGTGATATACCAAAAAAAAAAAAAAAGGTACCTTCTAATAAGGATTTGCAGATTACAAATAAATAAATACATAAATAAATGTATAAATAAATAAATAAAGATAAAAACAAAACCAAAACAAAGTAAGTACTGTCACTCACTAAAAAAATTTGTTAATAATCTGCAGTTCAAATTTCAGTCTCCTCCCTTCAACCTTCCCTTGAAATGGAGAAAAATGGAAGGGGAAATATTGAAATGCTTGCAACAAGTGATGCAGAATGAATGACACTGTCACCACAAACAAGTCCTGGGGTTTCCCTAAAAAATACTTTGCAGGACACTGACCATTCTTACACATACCCAGACAATTTGCACTAGCATACAGCAGATTCACTCCATGCAGAAACTGTGGAAGGAAGCTGCCTCTGCTGTATTAGAATTCACATGTATTATCTTGGCTTTAAAATTGCATTAACATATATGCTGATGGTTTACTAATCGGCAGAAGACTTTTTCTCCACCAGAAGTTAATTAACCAGTACTGAAACTGTTACAAATAACGATTCAATAAACTCTCAGGTTGGACAGCCCTAGCGTCCTGCTTGCCAAATAATAAAAATCTACCAAATTTCACTTCATTTATTTCATTTTCAAGTCAGAAAATTGAAAATGAGGGGCATTTTTAATGAAATAGTCTTTTAGAATAAACTTTCAAAATAAGGTACAAAGAATAATAATTGAAAATTTTAGTATCTAATTACCATGTATAATAGTATTTTCAAAACCAGGATTTTATTCTTCCATAAACCAAAATGTCGGAGTTGGGCTCAGTGATCCTTGTGGGTCTCTTCCAGCTTGGCATGTTCTGTGATTCTGTTTATTTCCCTACTGGGTCACAGTGTAAAGGATGCTCTATAACAACTAGCTTGCTACCAAAAAGGAACCTTCTTTCCTCTGTGATGCATTTTGGAAGTGTATTGGTTTACATGCACTGTTTTGGTAACAAGGTGGCTGCAAAAGGGGCTTCTGTGAGAAGACACCAAAAGTTGCCACCACAACGGAAAAAGACAGTTCCAACCAGCTTCAAGACAGATCTGTCACTGACCAAACTGAGCTCCTCAGCAATCTTGATAGTGCCTTTGCAATAACATAGTCAATATAACTTCAGCGGGAGTCACAGAATTGCTTGGTGGGCACTTGCCTAAGGGATCACCACGGTCAAGCCACCACAGTCAGGGATTGAAAATGCCTTTTCCATTTAGGAAACTTCTCTTTTGAGATGCGTCTTGTATACCCTTCATCACACAGCCACCAGGTAAATGGGAAATTAGTCTCTACATTAAGCTGCTCCCATCATCTGAGCTGACAAACAGCTTTTGGGACCAATGGAGCCACTCAGTTCTTCCCTCTAGCATGAACTCTATAAAAAGAAGGACTTGCCCACAGACTATACAGACTTTAGGACACTTCTGAATTCTAAATATATATGAATTTTAGATTATATTGACTCATACTTGAATAGTTTAGGTGTTCACTGCACAGGTGAACTGCAAACTTAAAAGTTTAAGGCAAATAAATCTTTTTTATTTTTCATGGTCAAAGAAGAGAATAGCAAAAGGAACGAGTTACAGATTATTTTATCTAGGTTCCACAGTTTTATGCTATTTGAAGTCTAATTAATGTAAAGGTGATTCTCTGAAATGAGATAAGAGAGCTTATTTTGTTCATATTAAGAAGAAACAGGTTTTATTAAAGAAGATGAAAATTATAATGATGTAAAGGCAGTTTACTGAAAGTCATGTCAAATTTTCCAAACCTTGGGGAAAAAAAAAACAAAAACAAAACAAAACAAAACAAAACAAAACAAAACAAAAAAAAAAACAAACAAACAAAAAAAAACAACCGCAGAACAAAGCCAGGCATTAAAATACCCTTTTTTTCCTCAATATCAGGACACTATTTGTTTGAGATGTAAGCTTCATTTTACTTCAGAAGAAACTGAAGGTATTCAGCATTTCTGACATAAGGTCAAGGGAAGAAGAAATAAAAACCGTATTCAGAAAATAAATCCTTTTTAATAATGGCTGCCGTCATTTTCATCTCTAACCTTCTAAATGAACCACTGAACATCTGAAATACTCAGCAAAGAGATTAAATAGTAAAACACACAATGGTAGCACAGACAGAAGTCCGTTGGTTTGTATCTGCTAAGCTACCTCTAGTCATACTTTGGAAACAGAAACAGATGTGTATTTCTGTAAAAATTTTCTTTCACCACTATATAACATATAAATGAAGGAATCAGTGACAATTACAAAGATTACAGATTATATTATTCTGCTTCATTTACTAAAGGAATCTGAAAAAATCCAACAAATTACACCACCTAAAACAGCACTCAGTGAATAGTAACACAGCATACTCTTTGTTGTTGAGCAGATAAATGGGACTTTCAGGCAAATCACAAGCTTCGTGAAGAGTAGCATCTTTGGTAAACTCTATCAAAAGTGCTCTCGTTGGCCCAGGGAGCAAACCAAATGCAAAGCAGAATCTACTTCTGTGAATGTTTTGTAATGTCTGGAGTATTCCTGCCAAAACCACTTACCCTATGAAGATGGAAAACGATCATGCTTCCAGTTGTGAATAGAGGATGCAATTCAAGACACCAGAAAATCAACCTGGACGTATGTTGTGCAAGGTCTGTCTGCTCTTTGACTTTCAAGTCAGAAATTTCATAGAGAAAGCCCCCTATTGCAACTCCCTACAGATGGGGTGTGTCATCATATCCTTTCCTGATGAACAAACTCCACCAGAACTATTGAAAGGCACTGCCAAGCCAGGCAGGTAAGAGGCACAAGTCAGGCTCAGGAACACCACCCTGCCCCAGCATCATTGTCTCTAACAGTGGACCTACCCTACGGACAGAGCAACTAAATTCATGGAAAAAAACTTAATACTGTTTTTATGAACACCAGGTCATTCTGTTCAGCAGTTAAGCTTAGACAATGCACATGGGATGCAAAAATACACTGTACAGCTGCCTACTTCAGCAAGTCCCACAAGGGGTGCAGTAAAGCATAGCCAGGAGTCATATTCAGTGCTTTCTGGAAGACAGCAGCTTTGTCTTTGCAAATTACACTAAGTATTTCAAACTGATTCCTTTTTCTCCTCCTTTCAAATAACATTGTTTCTATAGGCCTAATTACTCACCCTGTATACTGCAAGTTTGGAAATCTTGCTCCTGGAATGCCAAAGACATTCTCACAAAGATCTCTTCCTCAAGATAAATATTTTTAATTATAACAATAATTTAGCCTTTTTTACAGTATTGGAGAAGTAGAGCATTTTTAAGACTTCCATTTTTTAATTTGTTTAAGTGAAATTTAGCACAGAAAAAAATAATGACATTTTAACAAGTAAAGAGAACTCAGTGATCAACAATATGTTCCCATAATCTTGTTACAGGAACATGCAACCAACAGGAGTCAACCATTCCAACAGGTGAATTCACCAATCCCATAAATAAAAAAAACATAGAATTATAGCTACTCAGCACTGTCAGTCATATTAAAAAAAGAAAGTTGCAGTCAATAAATTGTTTCAGCAATCTCTTCCAAGAGATCTTAGTTTTTCCAAATTGCCTAATTGATATGCAGACATGATGAAATAAGGAACTGCTGAGCCTGAGATCATTGTTTAAATGATTTAGACAGGTAGCTTCTAAGAGAATTTACCTACAGTGTCGAAAATAAAACATATACTTGCAGATGGTTCCTAAACCCAGCTTTTCTACTTATTAAAACATAAGATATTGACAAACCACTCCAGCAAGCTGAAAAGTATTTCCTGAATGAATGCTTCTTCTGTATTTCAAGGAAAATGGAGGAAGAGTGTTGAAGAAACAAGAGATGCCACTCACGTGGTAAGACATATAAAGTCTGGACAAGGAAAAGGAGGCTTAACTCTGCAAAACATTGGGACAAGTAAAACTATTACAGTTGTTTTCAAAGCTGTGTTTGTATTTCAGTCATGTTCTTTCATTTTTCCTTTCTTTTTCTATCCCTGCCTCAAGCTAGATGAAACCTTTGGGGAAAAAAAAAATCCAAACATTTTTCACACATATATTCTGCACTGAGAAAAAATAAAAGCTGAAAAAGAGCAATTACACTTCAAAATGCTTGAAAAAATAAATATTTCCAAGTGACACACTTTTATGTTTTTTAATAAGGTTCTTACTTGTCTTTTTCTTCAAGAGTCACTGTTTTGACATGTGGTTAATGCTTATTTCATAGAATCAAATTAAGCTGGTTATAACCATGCTGAGGAGTCGCAGAGAGCTCAGAAAGAAACATGTTCATAAGGGTGAAGAGTAACTGCCTGAACTTTCTGAGCTGCCAGATACAAAACAAGCAGCAACACAGCCAAAAGAAAATATATTCCAGCTGCAAAATAAAAACTCAAATCCCAAATCTCTACTACAACACTGGAAATACTAACAAATGAGTGGGATTTTTTTTGCATGCTCTGATACAGCTATCCCAGGAGACTCAATGAAAAAATTAACCCACATTACATCAGAACACAATGTGTTTCATCTTCCCAAGGTAAACTCAATAACACCTTATATCTAAATTTGAGTTCTGTATCTTTTCCATTTCATTTGTAAGAGATTAACTAAACATTAGCCCAAATGTATTCCCTTTCATTCATAGTTGAATAAGATTTGTAGAGCTAATATTCAGCATTTGCACAGTGTAAGTAAAAGGACACATCTATAGGATCAGTCTGAGATTTATCCTTAATAACTCTGAATCTATTTAAAGTTTCAAGGCAACTATTAGCCAATGACACACTAGAACTCCTTAAAAAATAGCAGGCAGCTGGAAGATTTCAGTAACAAAAGATATAACTTATAGAAAAACAAGCCCATCCATTGAAAGAAGTAACTCTTAAATTTTTCCCGATGACTCACATGCTTTTTAGCATATTAAGTCACTGAATTAATTGAGAAAGGATTATAAAATAGTATTAAGCCAATTTCTTTTAATTTCCTTACCTAGCAAATCACATATTTAAATTGAAGCACCAAAAGGAAACTGAACTGAAAAATATCTATGTTCTTCTGGTAAACTATGTCTTGTGGCAAACTATTTTTCCTGCTATTCTTCGTCTGTAATTGAATAGCAACTAAGAGTTATATGACAATATAATCTCTACAGTAACATATATATTAGAAAGAGTGATACATAACAAAAATAATTTTTATCTTTAGATTCATGCTAGTAAAGTTCAAGCACATGAATTAAAACAAAACAAAACAAAACAAAAAACCAACACAACACACACCAGAAAATTTCATTTCAAATATTCAAATTTCTCAGGATTTAATGACAACAACAGTTAATGCAAACACAGAATGACTCAATGGTTGAGTCTGGAAGGGACTTCTAGAGGTCACCTGGACCAAAACTCCTCCTCATTTGTCCCCTGTGCCCATTGCTTCCTGGAAGGAAAAGAAACTTTGTGTATTCACATTATATGATCCACAAAATATGCCAAAAATATAGAAGTGTTGGTTACGGAACTCATGCTACATCTCTTTAGGTTTCCTTTTCAGTAGTTTGCTTTTCTCATCCTGGTTGACTTGGACTCATTGTGTCGCTACTCATCCTCTCTCTCCCATCCTGAACTGAAAGGAGCTTGCTAAAATAATACAGCACTCAATCTGAAGTTATGCTACTACATATCAGTCTACCATTAGTGGTCTCTTATACTAGAATCCTACCTTAGTTCCCACTTTTGTTTGTAACATTAATAGCAGAAAGCCAGAAAAAATTATATTGAATACTTAGGACAAGACTGCGTTTTGAAACACAAAAACAACGTGACAGGTTTGTGACTGCACTAAAGCATCTCTCCTTAACACTCTGAGGCCTTAAAATAACTTCAACCATACTTCAAATTTGTTTTCAATATAACTAGCGTTCAGATAAACTCACTCCTACCACATATAGAATTCATTCATTACGACAGCAGTTAACAACTCTTTAATTACTGTCTTCTCACCTTACCCTACAAGAGCTTAGCAGAAAAACCTCAGTAAACTAGTTGTATTCCTCTGTGTATTCACCCTGTTAAATATGTATAAAAGGACTAAATAGTTTTTTGACTATAGAGAATATATTCTTATTTGCGTTTTATTTTTGAATGCCACTGAGTTTATTTGTTGAAGAAGAACAGCCATAAAAACAGAAACTTCCAAAACGTATTATAAAAAAAAACACAATAAAAATTGAATGCTAATAAATAATCTACATAGGCTATGTCATTGAAAATTAATGTTTCTAACCTTCAAACTACTAAAAGTGACAACTGAAACTGCAATAGCATTTGAAATCTACAACCTTCACAGTTATTTTGCAAATTATTAGCCTTCCTTTTTATTAAGAGTTTAACACCCCTCAAAAAAAAAACAAAAATAAAACAAAAACACAGCACCCCCAAAAAAAACTCACAAAAAAAACAACCAACCAAACAAAAAAACCACCAAAACCAAAACCAAAAAACACAACACCTCAAAACAAATAAAACAACAACAACGGGGGGGAGGGGGGGGAAGGGAAGGGGGAGGGGGGGGGAAGGAATGTCCTCTATCTTTTTTTTCCTCTACCTCATCACTAGAAAACAGCCTCCAAATTCAGGAGAATATTTAAAAGTTTACTACTTGCCAAGTTCCTATAAGCTAGGATTTTTTCTTTAAGTAGAAAGAGAACAAGATGAGAAAAGAGAAGCCATTCTTAAAAGCATGCATTTTTCTTGCTCTGCCCTTAGCTTCCAGGAACTCACTTCTGTTTTCTCAGCTCTTTTCTGATGACAAGTCATGTTGTGATAAGTCATATCAGGCTGCATCAGTCATGCAGCAAATACACTGAAATGCTGAAAAACACTTTCCCCTCAAAGCCACACTTAAAGCAGTGAAGACTTTAAAAGGAGTTTCATAGAAAAAAATCACGCCTGCATGGTCTAGAAAAAAAATGTATAGCATTATGGCCAATTTAATTTCCACTAATTCTGGTTATTCAGTGAAGCTGAGCAAAATTAATTTCTGATGCTTGTCCAAGAACAAAATTTCAGTCTGTCTTTTTGGTTTTGTTTTTTTAAAGCCATAGGGTAATGAGGAGATGCCTCAAAACTGATCTGCATAAGGCAAATGCAACAGATTTGAACAACAGATTTGTGCATACATGAAAGTAAACTTATAAGATGGACAGTACCTCAAATCCTCACATACTTTAAAATATCTTTTCCACTACCTGGAAAAATGAAAAAAAACCAAACCAAACCAAACCAAAACCAACCAACCAACCAAACAAACAAAACCAAGCATGCAGTTAACATACAAGATACTTTTAAACTTGGAGAACAAAGATCAAAAAACAACAACCTTTGTACTTCATATAGCCAAGACAGTAACAATATATTAGAAGAGTTTTATAAAATTAGGATCAGTAAAACACATTCTTCCTGAAACAGATACCTCACACAACCTGACACATATGTGAAAAGGAAGAAAGTAGAGGAATTTAGAGGACTTGCACCTCCAGAAACTGTTGGTGATGCATAACTTGTTCCCATGACAGGCAACACGATCACAGCTGCATGGTTTTTTTGCCCCATCTTACCATCTGACAACTTCATCCAAAGGCCACTGCTTTGAAACTCCTAACAGAAACAATCCTGACAGAAGCTGTTCAGTTTCTCTTCCTTCAGAAATCCTCTTCATAGCCTGTTGAAGTTACTATTGGCAAGGAAAGGTGGCTTCTGAGATTAGTGACCAAAAAACCTGAAGTGTAGCGCTACACTAGAAGATGAACTGATTAGGTTCGTGCAAACATATGTTACTTGCTCTAACACATGGGATATTTTTATGTCAGAATAAGGAAATAAAAAAAAACAAACAGCCAACCAACTATTAAAATTCAAAAAGCCTCCATAATTCTCCTCAATAGCTTAAAAAGTAGGGGTTTTGAACAGTGCATTTGCGTATATTTACTTCCAACTCTTTATATCCTTCAGGTTTTTGCAGCAAAGGCACTACTGCAATGATGACAGCTGGAGATCTTGAATTCATCCGCATTCACCGACCATGAAAGCCATGCCAGGAATGACATTTGACACTGTGATTGGGGGTTGGAGATTTTATGAAAATCAGACAAACAGGAATCACAAAACATGGGACTGCAATGGAAGCCTGTAAACTTTGGGAATCTGACAGTGCAACAGTACTAAAAAGGAGCTGGAATGGGGATGACATTGCTTTGCAAAAAAAGAGCTGGGTCACTTTTGAGAGAGAAGAAACTACTTTCAACAAGCTTATGTAGTTTATAGTCTAGTGGTGGGTAAATAGCAGGGAAAAAAGAAAGAGTCAGTTATGTCATCTGTCCAATACAACTCCTGGCTTCAATAGAGAAGCCAATAATTAATTGGAAGCAGGTGAGCCACAGCATCCAATTCTTGCTGTGCTGCAATTACTTGTTCTCAGAGACAGGTTCTACAGCCATGAAGAAATACAGGTTTCCATTCCTCAAGACAGAGTGATTACTGATGGAGAAAAGGCATCTGTAAAAGAAGGTAGTTATTCCAGGGTCTACAGATTGTTTGTGTATTATGCTGGACACTCTTACTCATATACCCTCCTGAACAGTTTTCATAATCATAATAGGCCAAAAAATACTGTTATGATCTGATGGTAGAAATATTATGAAAAACATTAATGAATGCTGAGGAAGAGGTTAGTCAACAGCGACAGTACAGCTTATTGCAACATCCTTTTCCTGGGCCTTGAGAAAGATAAACTTGCCTCAGCCAGAACTAACACCAGCATTGCTGCGAAGATGGTTAAACTGAAACATCTTTTTCAAAAAGGTTTCTCCCTGCTGGATCACCTTTTTAAACATTACTCTCTTTATTTTTCCTTCGCAATCCTCCACCATGTGCTCTCACCCATCCTTGCACCATTGATTTTTTTCTTACTATTAAACCACAAACCACTGAGAATATTATTCTATTGTATCTGGTGCAAAATATGGTCCTGCTAAATAAACAAGTAATATAAATAATTTTATGTCACAAAGTACTTGTAGGAGCAACCCATGGATTTGTTTCCCTTCAGCACTCAATTACTTACTGAGTCTATTCCATCTTCCAGCCTCAGGTATTTTCACAGAAACACAGAATATGCTGAGTTGGAAGGGGCCCATAAGGATCCTCCAGTCCAATCCTTAGTCCTGCACAGGACTATTGCCAAGAGTCAACCATGTGCCTGAGAGTATTGTCCAAACACCTTTTGAACTCTGTCAGGCTTGGTATTTGAAAAAAACTCTTTTTATTGTCCCCCACATTTCTGGCCAACTTCAACTCCAGCTGACCTTTGGTCACATGAATTTTCCCCCTACAGCAGCAAGCAGCATCTCTGAACCCTTCCCATGACACTTGACCTTGCTTCCACTGGGCATATACCATCCTGTTTTGCCTTGTTTCCAAGAGAAAATTACTGCTCAACCAAGCTGGCCGTCTGCCTCACCTGCTTGACTTCCAACATTTGGGAACTGCTGCTCATGTGCCCTTAGGAGGTGATGTTTTGAAAAGTGACCCGCACTGATGGACATCAGCAGCTGCACAAAGCTTTCAAGGGGAAATTACTTACTAATTAGAAATTACTTACTAATTCACTGAGCAGCCTGAAGTCTGCTCTTCTCATGTCCAGAGTTGAGGTTTTGCTGGCATTTTCCCCCTGTCAACCGAAATTTTAAACTCAATCACTTCATGGTCACTGTGGCCAAGACGGTCACCAATCTCCACTTTGATCACAAGATCCTCTCTGTTGACAAGCAGCAGATCAAGGAGAGCATCTTTCTGAGTCAGTTCCCTTAGGACCTGTTCCATAAAGTTGTCATCCAGGCTTGTTAGGAATCTTCTGGACCAGGTTGTATCAGCTATGGGATCCTCTCAGTTAATTTCTAGCAAGTTGAAGTCCCCCTTAAGAACAACCACAGTTGCTTTGGAAGTGTCTCTTAGTTCCTCAAAGAATAATTTGTCAGTGTCCTGTCTGGGAAGTCTGTAGTATACTCCGATGACAACACTGGCATTATTTGTTTGCCCCTTGATTTTTGCCCAGAGGCTCCCAACTGTGCCATTGCCAGCTGTGAGCTCAATTCTCTATTACATACAGCGCCACCCCTCTGCCTCTTCCCTCCTGAAGAGCCTGAAAGTGTAAAACAGGGCATTCCAGTCACAGGACTCATCCCACGAGGCTTCGCTTACACAAATGATGTCAAATCTTTGGGACTGAGCCAAAGCTACGAGTTGCTCTTGTCTGCTCCTCATGCTGCATGCACTGGTGTAGAAGCATTTCAGGTGTCATACATTGCTTCCAATACCTCATGAAAGAGACTGAAGGATCTCATTAGTACTCTTTTCTTCAAATTTTGGCACACCAACCCATCACTTATCACTATCAAGCCTAATTTTGCCCCTTTCCCCCTTCCAGGGTAGTTTGAAGCTCTATCAACAAGCTCCTATGTTAGAACTCTTTTTCTCCCCTGAAATTGATGCATCCCATCAGGTGTTAGTAGACTAGGTGTTGAATAGATTATCCCATGGTCAAAAACCCTAAAATTTTTCCGATTACACCAGCCTTGGTGCCGCTCATTGACATGACGCATCTCCCGTTCTTATCAATATTATTCTTAGCTATAAGAAGGATCAAGGAAATTATAACCTGCGCTCCTGATCCTTCTACCAATTGTCCCAGTGCCCTGAATTCTTTTCTAGTTGCCCTCAGACTTCTCTTTATTATTTCGTCACTGCCAGTTTGAACAACTAATAACATAGAGTAATCAGGGGGCCTTATTAAACTGGAGAGTTTTCCAATAATGTCCCGTACCAAGCCCTTGGGAGACAGCAGACTTCTACGTGAGTTGGGTCCAGTCTGCATATCAGGACTCTGTTCCCCTTGGAAGGGAGTCTCCTAACACAATTACCCATCTTTTCCTGTTAGCAAAGGAGGTCTTGAAGCAGGGTACATGTGGTATTGCTTTAGGAGGCCCCACTACCCTAGAAGGACTTTTGTCCACCTCATTAGTTGTCTGGCTTTCTAGTTCCAGAGCTTCAGACCTGTTGTAAAAGTTACCAGTCCTACCTGTCAAATTTTGAGGAGGGGGAGGGACCTTCCTTCTGGTACATGCAGTGTTCCGTGTCCAGCCTTTGTTTTTAAAGACTCTTCATTAACAGTGCTTGGACTAATTACCTGCAGGGTTCCAAGTCCATACACTTGAAACCTGGGCGGCCTGGTGGTAAGTAAGCTCTGTTTGCCTATGAAGCAAAATTAAACAGTTGTGTACAGACTCTCTCAACTGCTGTTTTCAGTTTTGCCTTTTCCTTCTGAACTAAAATATTTCACATCCCCAACTTAAAAAGGCCAAGTCCAATTTACTTTACTGTCCTCATTCCACACAGGGCCTGCCATACTTCAGTACTTCAGATCTGTTTCCCATAGGGACATAGTGTAGCATCCACTTGCTCCCAAGATAAACATATTCAATGAATAAAAAATAGTGTAGTTGTTCAAAATAAAATACTTCTCAAGGGAAGGGACCTAAGGAATCGCACATAAAATTTTATAATTGCTATTTCTTGCCTATTTCTGAAATTTATGCATTGTACTCTTTTGTCTTTGGTTTTAGCTGTAGGTTCTCCTCACCCCTACTGTTCCAGATACATGTGCCGTACCATGCTGATGTTAGGGGGCTTTAAAATCTTGGAAACAAGTGTGACATGACCAATTTAAGACGGTTTCTCTTTCCACTCAGGTCTCAGTGTTTTTCTTACAAAGACTCTGAATACAGTACTGCTCCAGATGCTCAGTTTTAACAGCTTATTACTATCAGACTACTATTAAAATAGTAGTTTTGCACTAATAACGCAATCTTCCATCTCTGAAGACTAGACTATATTTTAGGCAAGTCAGAATAAGCTTCATGCTCTAAGAAAGTCTCTTAGTGTAAATGCTATCACAATGGACTGACAGTCCAGTGCTCTTACTGAGTGTCAGCAGTCCAAATTGCTTCTGCAAGGAAACTTGCAATGTCCTCTAAAGCTGCAACAGAGCATTCGCCCAAAACCTGCTCCTTACGAATGGCAACCTAAAACTAAACACCCTCCTGGGCATTCAAACTGGTATAACACTTAAGATGTCTCACTGTGAATTAAAAAGCTAAAGCATTGATAACATTTAAACCAGTAAATCATTTGTCAAATTGCAAGAAAGAAAATATTTATGGATTAATTACAACTTTTTCTGTAACAGTAATACCATTAAAGGGGAAAGAGGGAAAAAACCTGAATCACACACCAAAAAAAAAAATCAGACAGGTATCAGCCCAGTAGGCTGAGCACATGACAAATTTGTGCTATTCAGCTACTCACCTAGCAAGGTTTCTATTAGCAAAAACAAAGAAAAGATCCTAGTTCCTCCATATTGCTTTGAATTAGGAAAAAAATATACTATAATGTTCTAAACTAGCATCTTATATTGATAAGACATGGTTCTAATTTCTTTTTTTTTGCAAATAAAGAGGGAATTCTTACATTAAAAACCAAAACAAACAAAAAACCACACAAAAGAAAAAAGCAGCTTTACTTGTTCCTGTCATCAGTGGAACTTATATTAGAACAGTTTCATGTTTTCTGAATTATGAAAAGAAGTTGTACCACACCTTGCCTTCAGTATCTGGGTTTCCTATAAAAAAAAAAAAGTCATTTCTTAATCAAAGACACACTCCATTCTGTTGTACACTCCATTTATGCTCTGTGTTGGGAGTAGGTGCCGAGGCACTGTCAGATGAGCAGTAAGGTGGCCTCTGTGAGGAGAGACCAAGGCTACTCCGTGCCAGCACAGCTGTTGCCAGCCAGTTCCAATGGATACACCGCAAAGCACAGCTGAGCCCAGCCAAGATCATAGAATCATCGTTTGGGCTGAAAGAGACCTTTAAAGGTCAGCTAGTCCAACTCCCCTGCAATGATCAGATACATCTTCAATTAGATCAGATTGTTTAGAGACTCATCAACCTGACCTTGAATGTTTCTAGTGATAGGGCATCTACCACATTTCTGAAAAACCCATTCCAATCTTTACCTATTCTTATTGTAGAAAACTTCTTCCTTATAGATAATCTAAATCAACCCTCTTTTAGTTTAAAACCATTAACCCTTGGCCTATTCTGAGTTGGAAGGGTAATAAGTCCAACTCGAGAGTAAATGGCCCCTACAGGAGATCAAACCCACAACCTTGGCATTATTAGCACTGTGCTCGAACCAACGGATCTTATCTCAGGATCTACTAATACAGGTCCTGCTAAAACAAGGTGTTCCAGTTGCTGGAGCAGAGATTCTCCTGCAGCCTGTAGTGCAGACCATGATGAGACAGGCTGTCACCCTGGAAGTCCATAATGGAACTGACCCCATGTGGATGACCCCATGCCACAGCAGGTGGATGAGCCCTGAAGGAAGCTGCAGACTCTAGCAAGCCCACGCCAGAGCAAGCAGCCAGAGCTGCAGCCTGGATCCCACACAGGAGAAGGTTCTCTGGCAGGACTTGTGACCTATGGGGGACCCAAGCTGAAGCAGCCTGTTTCTGAAGGAAATATGCATCCCATGGTGAGGACTCAAGCTGGATCAGGGAAAGACTGTGGGGAGACAGGACAAGAGATCATGTATTAGGACTTGCCTGCAACCCCCATCACCCATTTCTCTGCACCCCTGGGGAGAAGGATGAGAACAGTAGGGAATGAAGCTGAGCTTGGGAAGAAAAGAGAATTAAGGGAAAGGTGTTTTAGGTTTTGCCTTTGTTTCTCATTATCCTACTCTATGTTTAATTGGAAATAAATTAAATTAATTTCCTCAAGACCGTTGTGCCTGTGATGGTAATTGCTGGATGATCTCCCTGTCCCCATCTTGAGCTTTTTCATTCTATTTTCTCCCCTGTCCTGGTGAGGAGGGGGAGTGATAGAGCAGATGGCAGCCACCCAAGGTCAACCCACCAAAGTTTGTTTTCTATCTTAGTCAAGTAGATTTGCCATCATCAGTACAACAAAAGAACAAAATAACAGAATCACTTTAATAGAAGTCTTAGCATTTTAACTTTTAAAGAATAAATTATTGAGTTTTCAAAGGGAAAATATTTTATAAAGCATGGACTAAAGTAATTTGAGTATTTTTAAAACTGAATTGTCATTAAAAAATTCAGAAACTTCTAAAGCCATTGCAATTCTCTTATCTCAAGTAAGGGTCAAAAAAGAGTAAGAATACAACTTAAATCATCCAGGCAGCTAAATGGTCACTGGAGACAAACTTGTTCAGCACCTAACGAGATAAAATTAGGACGAGTAAATCTAATTAAGTGTCTTTGTCCACAAGTAACTACTTTTTCACAAAATTTCTGGTTATCATCAAAATTAGAGAAACACAGATTTTGAACCATCAAAGATGACTTCTGACCACAAAATAAATTTACATTTTTAATTCCTATCTCCCAAAATTATAATTAAAAAATAGCAGATTTATATCTAATAAATTTACACTGATAAAGAAAAGGATAATGTAGTCTCTATTAGAAGAAAACCTTTCAATTATAGCACTGCTGTTAAAATTTCCTTAGATTTAGCACCAATTGTTTAGACTATCCTTCGATGGTAAGTTCTAATAAACTAGACACAGACTTAGGAAGCTATATCAATTACTGAAACATGTTTTTACCTTGATTTTACCTATAGGCTTAAAATTCCGTGTGGGACAAACTGCAGCATTTTATTACTGTAAGAAATAATTCCTGCTAAGAACCATAAGCTTTTTCAGATTTTTATTTAAATTAAGATTGAACTACCTTTTCATTCAGTTTCAAAGACAAATTCATGTCTGAAACAGTAAGGTCTATGATAGAGAATTCAGAGCCTTCTGAATGTCCAGAGTTTCTTACAGTAAAAAGGAATCCTACTTCCAACTACCCACTGCAAAATTCTTTGTATACTAATGGCAAATTAGCCTCTAAAGTTTTAAATAGGAAGTATAGGAAATTTTCTGGTGTACCTCTGTTCCCTACACACACTGCAGAAGTGGTAGAACACTGGCATCAGCAGTTCTCATAATGTATAGGAGGATGGCTCTAACACTCCGTGAATTGAGCGCCTGGAAGTAAAAGAAGTTCCTTGGACTACAAACAAGTGTGAACAATGATCACACAGTAAGGATTTTGTTCTGATTAATAAACATATCAGCATTCTGTAATACTTTATTAAGGAATTACTAGTTAGGAGAAGACAGCTGCTGAGAAAAATACTATTCTTGGTATTGTGCTAGTCATGTAGCCTAACATCCAGATGTTAATGAGAATTCTGGATTAAGCTGCTATAAGATCTAGAGTGATTTATACGGAGTGTTATTCCTTATCCTCAGTGTTACTCAGATTTCTTGATTTCTATCTGTTTTGATAGGTGTTGATGCTTTCCTGCTCCATGTTACATGTCTGGATGATCTTAGGAAATAGAACTTCTTAGATTTAATCACCTTCCCAACAGTCCTGCACAGGTTATTTGAATCTTGTGATTATTTTTACCACTGGGTGGTGAGGGAACCAGACAACTTAGTTACACCTAATGCTGACAATAACTTCACACAGATATTTCAGCCATTTTTCATCTATTCCAACTGTTAAGAGTGCTCTCCTTTCCCTGGAAGCCTTTTCTCCCTGTGCTGCTCCTGTTCCCTCTCATCTGTTGATTTGATTCTGCCTGTATAAATTACTAACTTACAAAGTTAATAAAATACTTAAATACAAACTGATTAAAATATTGTCATTCTGTGGAAGAGTTCAGAAAGTGTAACAAACTTCGTAAATTGCAGTTCATTTTATTTAAGTTTCAGGAGAACAATAATAATTTTCATCTTGGTCAAAACCATAAGGAACTGCAGTTTGAAAATCCTTGAAATGTGCAAATTAAAACCCTATGAAGTATTGTGAGTTTGTGATACTGACTATTCAATCACTGAGTTGCAAAGATAGTGAAAAGATAATGTTTGGAAGGGAAAGATGATTTTGGTAGAAGGATAAGTGATTCTCTTTTTTTCTTTGTTTGTTTGCTTTGGGTTTGTTTGTTTGTGTTTTTTATAAGCATAAAGAAAGGGAGAAAGATGCAGTGAGGAAAAATTAATGCAAATCAACTGGCTCTAGAAAAAAGAATGAGTATACACTACATTGTAAACACATCATCCTTATGTACACACAAACACTAAGAGATCTTTTTAATGGGTCTCTAAGCAAACACTGCTTCAACCAGGTTTAGCAATTGCTAACACTTAAATTATTTTTTTAAATTACAACATAGGTTTCTTACTTTGTGATCAGGATTTCATATCATAATGTAATTTATAACTTTAGGTGTATAGGTTAGAATTGATGCATATAACAACATTAAGAACAAAATCCTTATGAATAATACTTGGAATATAAACATTGGCTCCTCTCTAATTTGTCTGATTAGACAATTATTCTGGTCAGCATAAAAAGGGAAAAAAAAAACCCTACAAAAATATTTGTCCAGATTCTGGTAATCTTTCGAACAGGTCCAGACTTGCCAGAGAGGTATTGTAGAGCCAGATAAAAGGGAACATAGGACACACACACGCACAAGTGAACCCTGCATCAATCACCACTGAGGGCATGGTTTGGGGCATTCTACCTGCCCACAGACCACCAAAACAGTCTCGTTTTTACGCATACCTATTATCTTATTGACTCCTGATAAACTATCAGAATTTGACCAACACAGACCCTAATTTTCTTTTAAAATTGTAGGTCTTGTCCTTTAAGAACTCTCCTAGAGTTGAAGACCTGATGCTTTACCCCCTGGGAATACCACAGTGGGATTTGCAGACAAATCCACAAATATGTAGCCTAACTCATTAAGACAGAAAAGGCATGACATGTTGGTTTATGAAGAACTATGAAAGATGACTGCTACATCAAAATCCCAATTAACTGTAACAAACCCTTGACAGAAGGATGACATAAGATAATGCCAATACTGTTTCAGTCCGACTACAATGACCTTTTGACGCACTCGCCTTTTCATATAGTTTAATGCTTATCATCTTACATGGAACTTGTATTTCTAAGACCATTCATTCATTTTTATTTTGAGTACAACATGAATACATAACGATAGAGTGAGCTACAGAAAGCAAATTTAGTGCATTAAATCCTAGCACTCCTGTATATTTATTCAGCATAGTTGTGAGGCTTTGCTTCGAAAGCTTGAGTACAGTGGACAGCCCCTGCAGATGTGGCTGTTGTGTAACGCTCTGTGAAGAAATATGATGCATTTGAACAAGACAAAGCAATGTGTTAATGTGTTATTTGTACAAGCTCTCTGTTCAGTGAAAGAGTAGGTTCTAAATGGTATAATTTAAAAAGCAGACAGGGCTGGTATAAACTACAGATCTTGCCTGTGCTGTAATGCTTCCATTTATCTGGAAGACAGATCTGATGGATGCTACAAGAGCAAACCTTCAAGCTCCTGGAAAGAAAAAATTTGCAATAATTATCCATAAAAGCTTAGTGGAAAATTTTCTTCCATTGGTTCTATTAAAAAGTAATTAGTGCCTGCGCAACTGCCAAAAATTAGCAATTAACATTACTACATAGGAGAACACTGGTACTTAATCTGGTTAGTGTTCTCAAGGAACCCTCTAATGCACTAATGGTATCTGTCTATCTATCTATCTTAGGCACTTACATGGCTCCTATTACTATAATATATAGGCATTTAACAATCTTTAGTGTAGTTATTTTTACAACACCCTGGCGAGGTCACGAAATACAGTCAAACCAAGTGCACAGATGTGGAGCTGAGTTTAGGCTATAATGTTACACAGAATTTCATTTACAAAATCCTTTGCCAGGAGATATTTCCAGGTGCACTATACTTGTAATAAAATGTACAACTAAGTCAACAAAGGAAAACTTATTAACTTCAGAATTTGATCAAATTCAGATATTAAAATGGTTTTCAAGAAAAGAATTTACTGACACCCAAGTTTAAAGCCAGAGACAGGGGTCATTTTAGAACTTTGCTGTAGCAAATCCCCACTTCCAACTGAATTTAAAACTAATTCTTATTCAACTAAGGCAACTGCAAAGATGGTCTTCGTAGCAGCTGAACAGATGCACATGCAACAGAAGGACATCAACAGTTGAGCAAGGCAGTTGAAAAATGTGCTGTTAACATGACAGACCTTCACAACTGTCACAATGATCATCTAGAGAGGTGACTAAAAGATCCGAAAGAAACCACATTTAAAACAAACCGAACAGGTAAGACAGAGAGTGTACTTGCGCACGTGTGGACAAAAGAACAGCCAACAGTACACACCCATCAAAGCTGTTCTAAACTCTGTTTTGCTTAAAAACCCTAACCTAAAACCACAGAAACTATATAAAAATCAACAAAATACCAATTTAATATGTGTTTCAGTTTCAACTGCTGACTTAGGAATAATTTTAGCTATATGTAACCTCCCAATTTGTCACCTCTAAACATAACAGAAACTTAAAAAAAACCCCTACCCTTCCTAGCTTTCCAAGCTGTGAAGAGCCTTGCAACATATGCAAAACAAAATACATCACTGACTTCTGGTTTATGCTGCAACACAATTCAGGACTGAAAAACATTTTGGAGCTAAACAGTGTCTTCCCTAATGGTGTATTACACCACAAGTTGCATCGGTTTTGTTTTTTTGTTGTTTTTTTTTTAATAAAAAGGAATAAAACGTTGATAATATCCAGTGAAAGAAATAAGGAACTACAATAGATAAAAAGAAGAATCATATCTTCATCCTTAGACTCCTTTTAGTGCATAAATAGTAGACTACAAGAAAGCTAAATGCACTGTGGAAACAAAGTAGAGTGTCTTACACAGCTCATCTATGGGAAGAACTTCCTTTTTGCAATATGCTAAGGTTTTTCATAAATTTCAATTTACAATTTTAAAAAGCATCTACCTAAGTTCCCTGATGGCTTTGCTTAATGAAAATTCCAGTCAAAAAGTGTAATCAGTCTCTTTTCACAGTACATTTTCCAGTGAAGCGCAAGCAAATTGCACTTTCTTTCTTTTTTTTTTTTTTTTTTTTTTTTTTTTTTTTTTTTTTTTTTTTTTTTTTTTTTTTTTTTTTTTTTTTTTTTTTTTTTTAACTCTCTTCTGAAAGATCATTCATAATTAGGGAATAAAAGATTCTCTTTGAGTGTCATAGTATGATTAAAGGTGATTACTGATCAAGTTAACATGGTAAAACAAGGACATTTCCTCAAGCATTTGATGAATTTTTAATGAAAATAATTTAGATCGTCTTTGAGAAATGAGATAAAACAGAACTGAAATTTAAACAAGGAGATTTATATAGTTTAGACTGTAGGAGGAAAAATAATATAATGGTAGCACAAAATGCTGATTTAATAACACTATACAATTCAGATAATTTAAAATTATTCTTTAAAGTTAATTTATTCAATCATAAATAAAAATATTTCCGTAGCCTGATTAGACTCCTCAGATTCTGATACACTTTTTAAGGAGCTAGTTGCCTTTGTGATGAGTGAGCATTACATGAGCACTACAAGATCCTTCTGCAAAAGCGTTTCTGAGAACACAGAATAATGAAATTAGAATCACTGAACCATAGAATGGTTTGGCTTGGAAAGGACTTCAAAGGCCATCTAGTTCCAACCCCATGTCATACACTGGGGCACCTTCCACTATACCATATTGTTCAAACAGAAGGCTGAAATCTGTTCCCCAAAATACAGTCAGCTTTCTGGTGGTATTTTCTCCTGATTTTGACAGCACTTCAACAGAAAACAGTTAACGAATAGACAAACTACTACACTTCTTCATAACTGAGTTAACTAATTTCAGCTAGCTGTGGATTCATTTTGCATAAACCATTACAGAAATTACCAGTATCAGTAGCCTCATTTCAATCAGGGATTTGTTTGTAGATGTTGGTTTCAATATATGTTTCAGTTTTCCTAGACCACTTAAATTAATGCAAACTTTACATGCCTTTAGTGCCCTTTCTACTGAAATCTAAAGCCTAAAAATTAGGACAAAAATTAGGGTAAATGGGCCAAAATTGGAATTCTAGTTGGAGCCCCTGGTACATATATTTGTGGTCCAGACTAGGACTGCACAGCACCTTCAACATAAGACCCACTTGACCGAACAGAAAAGGTCAAGCTGGCCTGAGACTAAGCAAATATCTTATGTTAAGAGAGTCCTGGATTGTTGTATTGGAAGATACAAAAGCAACATAGACTTAAAAAAGCCACAAAGAGTGGCAGGGGGAAGATCCAGAAGCCAATTCAATAAATAATTTCAAAATCTTATCCCTGCCTTTGTCACCTAGCTTGGTAATACCACAGGAAGACACTGCCATCAAAATTGTACCTACACTGCAAAAGTGCGTTTCTTATTTTCTGACCTGAAATAGTCATATTTGATTTGTCAAAGATAAACCTATTTCAGCTGAAGTAGGGAGATCCATAAAATCCTTAATACACTGAAAATGAGGATTTTACTGTTTCACATTTGGCGACCCCCAGTCTTGAATCTGTGAACTGGAGATACTACTGCCTCCCCTCATAGCAGTATTACGAATATAACAGCATGGGCTATTACACCAAATAATTATAAAGACATAATATCACACAGCCAATAAGTAATGACAACAAGTTATCATAGTAAGCATGAACCATCACAAAATACACTAAGGTAGAGTCTTATGTAAAACAGTTATGGGAATGCAACTGAAAACTCCATCAAAACCAACTAGTAAACCATTTCAAGAATACAAACTCTAGTTTTATGTTGCATCTCCCACTTTAAAAGCAAACCAAAACAGGAGAAAAGACCAACTCCATCATTTGGCACCATGCTGATAGTTGAGACATGTAGATCATTTTAAGATCTCTGGTACACAAAGAAACGAGAATTGACACTCATGATATGAAGAATATGAAAGACTGATGTACCCTTTACTAGAGAGTTTACTAGACCCCCTTCACTAGAGTGTTTCATGCACTTAGAAATGAAGGTGGGAGACAGTCCAGAATCCTGGGAGCCTTTTCATTCAGCCCACTGAAGAAAAAGGTCTTTAATAAAATGGATTCAGCTAAAAAATCTTAAACTTGTATCTTCTTCCCAGACCCCTCTAGCAGGTACACCTCAGGACACAGCTTTATCATTGTATTAGTTTTTCACTTACAGTCATTCTTCCACACCCTTCTGGCAACCTTTCTTTCTGTAAAGATACATTGTACATGCAATTTAGGTATATCACAGCATCTTAACCCCAGTTTGTCCTGAACTTTCTCCTTTCATTTGAGGTATGCATCTCTCCACCAAGTTAGCTCATGATAGTGGCATGGCCTACTCAGAGGAGGAGGAGAAAAGGAATTAAACTTGTTATAGCAGCTCAGAGGAAACATTTACATCCCCTGGTCCTGTCAGACAGGCTTCCATGATCAAGAAACTATACTCTAGACTTTGCTAGAGTACAGAAAGGATGTGGAGGGGAGGGCTGGGGGGAAGGAAGCTTTCAAGCACGAAGATGACAAGCATGATCAAACCCATGGCATTCTCCCATGATTATTGCTCTGAAGTAGATCAGCTACTTAGTCTAAAAGAAAGGTTTTTCTAAAAATCATACCAGCATGATACAGAATTCAGAATTGAAAAATTCTGTCTCAACTATATGACCTTAACAAAATAACTGAAGGTCAGATTTTATACTGGGAAGCACCTGGCAATATAGCGACGTGTTACACTTTCTGCAATATTATGTTTGTCTAGAAAGCAAAATGAAATTAACAAAAGCAAGTTAACTCTTCAGAATGGCATTTTGTGCCTTTGTAAATATACCCAACCATTCTGAACAGTGATCCTTTGACATGAATATACAGCATGTCCTTCAGACATTATTATTACTTCACTAATAGAGTAGGTTTGTAGCAACATGCAAAGACAAATGCTTAATGTCACTCCATCGTAGAAGAAAACCACTTAAATTGCTGTCTTCAGCTACTCTTACTCTTACTTCTAATAGGGTATGCTGATATAACATTCCCAGAGCCTGAAAAACCTTACCAGAAGTCTGCTGACTGGAGAGAGGGGAGGGGGTGAAAAAATCGCTAGAGAGGATATTCCAGTTCCAAGAGGATGTTACTCTCTGGCCGTGATTTGACAACAGATGAAACCTAACCCTCAAGGAAGACAGGAAACACTGAGAAAGTTCACTGCCCTACTGAGAGAATTAAGGCGTTGCCACCAGACAAAGCAGGCTAGGACACCTAATCGTAGTTTATTTGAAACATTACTTTATCTTAGAAAAAGGATGAAATTTAAGTGATGTAAATAGCCCTTGTTTACTCTAAGATGTAAGAGAGGAGAAAAGAAAAAGATATTTTGAAATATGCTTTTGGAAAACAATCATGGTCTGAGAAAACAGTCTGAGAAAATTCTGAACTACCACATGTGTTTTCTTAATCATTCACAATACAATATGATGTTCAAATATAAAAACAATGCAATATTAACAAAAGAATCCCCAAAGAAATAGAAACATGCATAAATCTACAAATAACAATAGGTGACTACTACTATGGAAAAGTCAAAGTGGACATATTCCTTCATGAAAATAAGAGTGGCAATTTAATGTGACTAAGAGGAAGCTTTTTCAGGAGGTGTGGAAAAAAATAAAACTAAGAACAGCAAGGACAAAGAATAATGAGGATAAATTTCAGTGAAAATCTTTCTGCAGTTGTATCCTGACATTTCAGACTTCCTTGCCAAATCACACAGACATTACGCAGACTCTCAAGATCAATATCAGTTTCCTTCACTTTGTGTCTTGTCTTTTTCAGCTCATCTCTTTTCAGGCTCAACTTCTGTAATATAAATTATGTAGCAATAATTTAACACTAGAGTGTTGTAACCATTGTTTCATAAAAATGCTTGATAACAATTAGTCTTTGAATTTATCAGACCAACGAAACCTGCAGAATCTACTTTTTTTTGTCCAGTACTCATTTGCTGGCATTGGCACTTCCAAACTCCAAATACGTTCATTAACACCTGCAACATTACTACTGCTAATGGTAATACACAAATATTCCTGGGTGAAAGTAGACACATCCTTCTCAACCAGCCACTGCTTCAGTAAAAATTGTATACTTGAAGACCATTTCAGACCCTGTAAAAACAGTAAGCATAGAAATTACGCTGGTATATGATGACAGTAGATCAACACAATTACACTTAAATAAATAATTTAAAAAAACCAAGCATAAAGAGGTTTTGACAGATGTTGACAGAATATAAGGGTTAATATTAGTTAATAAGGTTAACTGAGATCCTCATAAATCTAAATACAGAGAAGAATTGTTCAAGTAAAAGTACAACACCAATCAGAAATATCACAGCCTTTCACTTCCACAACTAACTTGGTTTGAAACTACCTCACAGAGCACACAGACCTAAAAGGTTTACTGGGACTTCATGAAAATAAAGACTGTACATAAAGAAGAATATAATGTTAAAGAGATAATTAACAACTTGAACTAGACTTTGCAACTGATATTAAGTAGTGAAAGACTCCATAGAATCACAGAATCATTAAGGTTGGAAAATACTTTTAAGATCAATTCCTACTGACAAGCTAGCACAACCACAATGTTCGTAACTAAACCATGTTCTCAAGCACAATATCCACACGGTTTCTGAGCGCTTCCAGGAATGGTGACTTCACTCCCTCCCTGGGTTGTTTGTTCCAATGCTTTACAACAGTGTCATGAAAAAAATTTCCAAATATCTAATCTGAACCTCCCCTGGTGCAACTCTCATCTTGTCACCTGTTACCAGGGAGAAGAAACTGGCACCCACTTGGTTACAATCTCCTTTCAGGTAATTGTGCATAATGATAAGGTTTCTTGAGCCTCTTTTTCTCCACACTAAACAACCCCAGCTCTCTCAGCAGCTCCTTACAAGACTTGTGCTCCAGACCCTTCCCTAGCTTTGTTCCCCTTCTCTGGACTCACATCAGCATCGTAATGTCCTCTTTTAAGTGTGGGGACCAAAACTGGACACAGGACTCAAGGTGTGACCTCACCAGTGCCACGTACAGGGAGATACTAATTGCCCTGGTCCTGCTGGCCATACTATTTCTGATACAGGCCAGGATGCCATTTATCTTCTTGGCCAGCTGGGTACAATGTTGGTTTATATAAAGCCACTGTCAGCCAACACCTCCATGTCCTTTTCAGCCTGGCAGCTTTCCAGCCACACTTCCCCCAACCTGTAGCGCTGCATGGGGTTGTTGTCACCCAAGGGCAGAACTCAGCATTTCACCTTGGTGAGCCTCATACAATTGGTCTTGGCCCATCTATCCAGCCTGTCCAGATCCTACTGCAGAGTCTTCCTACCCTCCAGAAGATCAACAACTTGGTGTTGTCTCCAAATTGACTGAGTCCTCAATCCCCTCACGCAGGACATCAGTGAAGATATTAAACACCACCGGTCCCAACACCGACCCCTGGAGAACACGACATGACTAGCCACTCCATTCACCATCACCCTCTAGGCCTGGCCATCCAGTCAGTTTTTTTACTCAGAAAGGAGTACACTTGCTACATTCCTGGAGAAGACAGCTTCTCCAGGAGGACACTGTGGGTGACAGTGTTAAAAGCTTTACTGAAGTCTGGGTAAACAACATGTACAGCCTCTCCCTCATCTGCTAAACCAGTCACCTGGTCACAGAAGAAGATGCTGAAGAACTGAGATGGCGTCTCACCTGGAGAAAAGGAGGCTCACGGTGGACCTATCCCTTTGTTCTACAGATTGGAAATTCACTAATTCACAGACCTCTGCACAGAGGCCCATCATGGAATAGCTATCAGCATGCAACCTCAATGCAACCTCAGGATGTAGCAAAACACATAGTCCCAGTAAGGATAAGCAACAGTGTGCAAAGCTCTGACTAGACTTTACCTACAGTATTGAACGCATTGCTATGAAGACCAACTCAAAGTAAATAGAGATAGAAAAGCTCTGTTTCACCAAGCGGAGAGTCTACACAGCTAGATGAAGAAATATTAAAGAGCTACCAGAAATGAGTGGCAACACTAGCACAAAGAAACCACAACCACCTAGGTGTTGTTATTAATTTGTCATTATTTGTTTGCCCAGTGGAGTTTTTTGGCCTAGATTAAACAGTTTCCAGCCACAAAAGCATTGCACTATGCCCCCTGTCTGTATCAACTTGCAATCTGGAACAGGAAGCATGTGAAGTCTCCAAGACTATCTCCTTCACCAGAAGAAAACCATTAAGACATATCCATCTGCTAGGTTGCTACATCAGAAGAAAGCAAGATGCTGACATCTTGTCCTATAGGGCTACCAATGTCTAACACTAAGTTCTTTAAGGAAAAATTCCATAGAATTCTACAAGTCTATAGTTACTCTACAAAAAGCAAGAAAAAAATTTAATCTGTTCAAAATAGACATTTAAGTATCAAAATACCTACTTGTTCAAGATTTAATTGCAGTGTATTAACATTTATGCAGCAGATAGCTATGTTTCATTATGTACAAGAAACTATGCATACAAGGGAGATATATCTGTAATTCACATTGACAAAAATGATGCCTCATTCTTGACTAGTAAATTAAACTGAGAAATAACAGATGAACATGGCACAAGTACTCTGTCTGTACAAAACAAGCAGTTATTAAAACAAGAACTTGATTTTTAGAAAATTAAGGCTCAATAATGTTCCAAATTCCCTCTGGGCCTTGCCACTCTTTCAAAAGATAGTGATAAAAAAACAAAATTAATTTGAAAAGCTGTCACATTATACCAGGATGTTAGTCCTATAACATGAGATGTCACTAGAAGTGGTGAAAACTAAACAAAAGCACACTTCACATTTAGCAAATGATCCACAAGATCCTCCTTCTTTTCATAATAGATTGTTATTAACTACAGATGATTGCATAATACAAGGCATCAAGCCAGGGCCATTTACATTTCCTCAAAGAAAATAAGAGTCCAAAGGGTTATTTATTAACTTTTATGTTTAGTATTTTATTTTATGCCCTGAATTGACTAATACCTGTTAAACATACAAACTCATTAATAATTTATATTCTAAGCCAGACATAAGGTTTATAGCAGACTACCAAATTACTGAAAAAATAACTGACTAGGTATGTTTAATATTCTATTGAAGACATCATAAAAGTAGCTCCTGTTTTTTAAGATGACATCCACTAAATAAACTTTGATTTTGATAGAACTTTTTTTTTTTTTTAATTCATAGAAAAACTTCAATGAGATATTCATTAAGCCGGTCAAGTGCTCATCTCCTAGAAACAGTATACAGAAATCATTCATTAAAATACATCATTAAAATACAGTCAATTTTTTCTAGTAGGATGCTACTTATACTTACAATCTTGTAATAAACATTCAAGAAAGATTCATTATCAAATAGAAGGTTTTAAACTACCTTTAAGGACTTTTAAAATTTAGAAGATATTTTTAAAGATTTTTAAAGGACATTTTCATCAGTTACATGATACTGAATGTAAAATTTCTATGTATGTCTAGCTTTATTCAATCACAGTCTACAATTCCTTGGTATGCAATGAACTTCAGGCTTAGATAAAAGAATTGGAACCTCATCATTGAGGTTCAACATTACTGTCTACAGAAGTACTGGGGTTCTAATTTCTCCTGAGGTTAGATACATGAATCCAAGACACCAGTTTCACACATAAACACACACCCCAAATCTTCAAAATGACTAGCACTGCTTACTGACAACAGGACAGTTAATACAAGATAGCACAGCTCTAGCAAAGTCAAAGCTGTATCACATCATCTTGCTAAGATTTAAGAACATCTAATTAAAATAATTAACTAAGGTGTTTGCATATCATTTAAAGTGCTTACAATTCAACCACTCACTTTCTATGAATTTTGTTTATTACACAGAATCAAATAACCACCAAAGGAAAACAGGCACATGCAAGCCAACTGTCAATAGGAAACAACAAAAAATAATAATCATAACCTCTTCATTCTTTTGCTTAAACATAAACATCCTAGCCTGATCGAACATCAGTTTTCCACAAGTCTTAGAAGTTCATCTTACCATCTGCACTTTGATTTCAAGAAATTAAGAGTTATTACCTCAGCAGATCTACATATACTTGTATAATCTCCTAGTCTTCATAAATTATGCAAACTACCAAACACTGTGTCCATACACAGGATATTTCTTTATCCAAATGCCACAGCTTTACTGAACCTTAAAACATGCTACAGCATTACCAATAAGCAATGAAAGTCAAGTAAGTCTAGACTGTACCACCCTAGATATCACAAATAAAACTCCACAGCAGTAACAGAAGCCACCTGCTGTCATGAACTTACCCATTCAAAGGGTGTCTGCAATCATCAGTAAAAACACATACAGAATAAAGTACACTCTAGTTGGTAACTAAAATCATTTATGTAAAAGAACAGTTCTGTAGTATTTAGAGAAAAGATGAAATAAATTTTAGAAAACAATGTGAACTTAATCTACCATGAATGGCTTTTGCTTGTAATAACTAGCTGACTGGAATCCAAACAAAAAAGTAGAGAATATGTTTTTCAGATAATTTAAAAATTTCAGATAAAGAAATATTTATTGAGGGCAAAATAATGTTTGTGACACAGCATTTTAATGAATATATACCTGATTTTTTGAATTTGGGTCTGAAATATGATGTGCAGGTCCAGGCTCCTCAGTACAAGACATATATGAACAACAGAACCTAGTCCAGGAAAGGGGTTGGAAGATAACTAAGGGGTTGGAGCATCTGTTATAGACTTGATTAGAGTAGAAGTAAATGAGACAACAGTGGGCACAATTAGAAATACATGAAATTCTACTTAAACACAGAAAAAACATTTTTACCATAAGGGTGATTCAACACTGAAATAGGTAGTCCAAAAAGGTTGTGGAGTCCCCATCCTTGAAGATATTCAAGGGTCATCCTAAGATACCTGCTCTAGTTGACTCATGAATGGGCTGAACAGTTTCCAAGGGTCCTTCTGAACCTCAACCACTCTGTGATTTTATATTCAAAAACAAATATATCTGCTCCAATTATTTGTTCAATAACTGCTGAACTTTCAATAGTTACTTTAGCTGAAAATGTCAGTGACAAAGCATACAAAGAAAGAATTACACTTTATTACACATCAGTAAAGAAAAAATATAACTGACCTTGAGATTTTTCATATCTTCACATATAATTTTATACAGAAAGGACAGACACATGGGTATAAACCAATAAACTACAATAGAGAGTTAATTTCCTCAACTTTCTTGTTTTCAGTTTCTTAGTTTTTAGAATCTTCATCCTTCAGGTCACATAAACTGTCTGCTTTAACACAGTGACATTTCCAGTAAAGTACAAAACATTATTAGATACCAAAATTTTGCACATTTTAAACACTTATCTAATTTTCTGCAGTTCAGTGAAAAGCTCAAATCTAGTTTTTGGTAGTCCTGGAGCCCTCTGCAGCTACTCTCACTTTAAATACAAAACTTCTCATATTATTTTCCTAAGATTTTCCCAATCTTCTTCTACTTACAAGGTAAATGATTATAGTGCAAGTAAGGATGTCACGCTCTGCTTCTACCTTGAAGCTCTTCACTCTAAGAACTGTAAACAGACCACAATAAAGTGAAAAACACAATACTATCGGGGCTGAAGGACTGAAATAATGACTTGGATTTATTTAAAAAACATTAGGAGAAAAAAAAATTGAAAAGTGTTTTAAAATTACAGAGTTTTTCACATTACTGAGAAATAATCTACAATGAAATCTGGAAATGATTCAATATCAGTTCTCTCAGTCTTCATAATGCAATGTGGCACATGCTGCATGAAACAACAGATGAGTTTGTTAACCTTTAAAAACATATGAACGTATTATAGTTTTTCTAAAAGCAACAACTGATGGTATTACTACTGCTTGGAGGCAATTATTCCTCACTACCTCCCATCATCTGTAGTGCAACAATTTTAAACTAAACCAGAATGCCAGCAGCTCAGCCACTAAGACCTCTCATGCGTCATTCAGCACGCACACGACCTGACAGAGGGAAGCTGTAGTTGAGACAGGATTTTCTCAGCCCTTCCACAGTGAAAGCAGGGTCTGCTTTGATTCTTCTGCTGGGTGCAACAATAAATGGCATTTTGAAACACCGCAGATAACTACAGCAAGAATGACCAGTCAATATTGCATAGAGCTGGACAGGAATTCCAAGCAGGAGGCATGTATAGGCTGCAGCCCTTAACATACATTCATACCTCAAGAAGAGGTAATATTTTACTCACTAAGAACACAATGTACTTTAACTGCTATTTACTGCTTCCATTAAAAAACAAACAAAAATGCCGACTACTAGCGAAGGAAAACAAAGCCCTGACTATGTATAGGTAACCTTATAAGATAGTGTTAATTTGCATGGCAGTCAACCAGAGGTTATGTGGGAAAGGTAGAAGTCCATATGCAAAAGGGATCCTTTACTCTGCCTCACTGAAGAACAAAAAAAAAAAAAAAAAAAGGGACCCCTGCACAGCAAATACATGAGTTATCCTGTGAGGTTACTGAACATTTAGTACACCAGCCTTTCAAAGAACAAATATACTATACAGAGAAGACTATGAGCTGCCAATGTTTTGCAGTTCTAAAAGAAATGAGAACTGGAAGAAAATAGTGAAGCTCATTCACAAAGGTATTACAAAAGAGGCACTGTGGGAAAGTACTCTTTAAACTCAAGGACAACATTAGTACCTCTCCCACAGCTCCCACCGGGAGTACTAACTATTTGTGTACAACACGTGTACAACATGTGAGCAGTAATATGGCTGGAACCTTTGACTGGAAGTGGGAAGGGTATTCCAGGGCTTTGTCCAGTGTGAATAATGGGAACAGAAGCTTTGCATAATTTCTAGAGGAAACTGTCAAAGATATTCAAAACTTCAAATGACAGTGTTGAACCAAGTCATTGGTATTGCATAGTGCATTCATATGTACATGTGAGAGCAACTGATTCTTCTAAATTCTGAAGTTTTAATAAAAATTATGCAACCCAAAACTAACTTACATCACTCAAACTTAAGTTTTGTTCCTTCCAAAGTCAATGGGAAAAATATTATTGCAATAGACAGAAGTCCGTAACTCACTATTTTTATTTTCGTATCACGGTCGGTACTGCACAGACTGTGTGAAATTTAAATTTAAACAAACAAACAAAAAAAAAAAACCCAAACAAACAAACAAACAAACAAGACAAAACAAAAAAAAATACTTTCACTGTGGTACTGTTTTTATTTGAAAACTGAATTTATATACACTCTATTTAGCTCCCCATTGCACAATACATTGCTGTCAGGAGCCTAGTATTACATACAAGGAATGAAGCAGTTGACATGGGTGTTCATAAAACAGCTAGCACAAATTGACAGTGTGCTTCCCTCTGTCAAGCCTCTTGATACTGACAAGTAATTCACTATATGTACACTACTTATTCTTTTCTTTGGGTTACACAATATAGTTACTAACTCTTGGTAGCTTTGATTATAAATCATATGTGGAGCAACTTCACCTTGTCATGTATTGCCTTAACAACATGACAACCTTAACACTTGGGGGTTTTTTTAAGGTTCACAATTACCTTTTAGCTCCATTAGCTTTATTGGCA
Source organism: Empidonax traillii (assembly GCF_003031625.1). Lineage (NCBI taxonomy): Eukaryota > Metazoa > Chordata > Aves > Passeriformes > Tyrannidae > Empidonax > Empidonax traillii. Next base: position 129,632 of record NW_020955247.1, on the reverse strand, counting down.
CTACTACTGTAAGAGTTTTATCTTATTATATTGCACATTTTATTGTCTATAACTGTATAAATGCTTCATAGGCCACAAGAAATAAATGGAAAGAAAAATTACAATTCAGTTATCTGCAATGACAATTTACGGCCTTCTTCAGACCCCTGGGCAGATTACAGTAAAGTTATTGTGCAGTGCTTCTCTTACATAATGAATCATACTCTGCACTCAAACATACAGGTACAGTTCATGATTGCATTTGGCGTTAAGGACCGTAATAAGAAATCAGAAAAAAAAAGTCTGCTGCTGGAGAGATTAGTAAGTTTTGGAATGGCAAATTCCTTTACTCATACACCTTGGTCCTGGTGTCTGAACTGAATCCCAATCCCAGCCACAGCAAAAAAAATTATGAAGACGCTTCAGTCCTTTTCATTTCTCACTGACCAGGATCTGCATATACAGACAGTGTATATGCTGTCTAGACTGAAGCAAGACTCCAGGAGGAACACTAAGTGGGTCTGCATCCAGGATCCAGATATAAGTAGGGCATCTGCATTTATTGGATTTTTAATGGTAGGAACAAACATACTCAAAAACCTCTTCCTTCAACTGCCACTGCATAGCAAAAAAGAGTGGCAAGTCCTTGACACCTGGAGAGAATCCAAGGAGGAGAAGAGGCAAGAATCAAAAGGAGAAGAAGGAATGGATTAAAATGCTTTGCTATTGTTCTACCTACCCTTACGTTTCTATATAGTATATCCTATAACTGTGCTGTAATAACTCCCTGGCTCAGCTTCATGCAGCAATATGAACTCAAAAGATTTTTTATATTGTTGTTTGTGTTGCTGTCTCCACATCAGAGACACTGATATATGACTGATTGTTGCTGCTCCAACCCTCTCGGTAGATATAAACTGGAGCCTCCTACTTTCTTTCTGTATTAACAGGCAGGAACCTTCATACCATCTTCATTGTTATCAGAACACAAAACCAAAAACGGAACAGAAAACACTGGTGCTGAAATTGTAATACACTTCTGCAGGCCTGATTCAGACATTAGGACCACAGAACACATGACCACCCTTCACTTAAGGGAATGATGACTGGCCTGGTTATGAAATTAGGTCGTCTATCCTCTAACAAACTTTGTTATGGTGTTTTCGGTGAAAGGGATTGGTATCTGCCAGTTTCATCACTTAGAAAATATTGTGTGTTAAGTCATGCTCAAATTTTATAGATCACATCTTTATGGATAATAAACAGATCAGCTAGATGACAGAGAATTATGCACTCATTCCGTCAGCCAGACATTTTCACAGGATTTAAATCAGAAGAGGTAGATTCAAAAGACTGGAAATTTACTGATGCATGTGCAATGCCTATGAGGGCTTCTGTTTCTCCTGAACCTCCATTTTGGATTATTCTAAACACTGGCAATAGCTACACAGCTGCTTCCTTTTGATAAAAGGTTGAAGAGTATTTAGCCAATTAAAAGCTATGCAAATGTCTCGCACATAACTTCCAGGAATTTGTTCTGCATGATGAATTTTTACTACTACAAAAAGTATTTATCAAATTATTTAGTTAAGTATTTCCTTAATGAAAACAAGTGCAAGGCTACAGAAATGTGCAACATTATCATAAAATGTGAAAGCAGGGAAGTCTTAAAAATTACAATATCAGTATTAGGACGACATAAATCTCTGTGCCCTGATATCTGCAGCTGCACATACACATCTCCTACAATCCCTTCTGAAGTCATCAGAGTTAGGGCTACATCATGCATTTTACAATCAAAATAGTTTAGCACACACCTTCTGGTTTTCAATTGGGCATTATTAAGGTACCACACAGATAAGTATCAACTCCAAAACAAGACTTAATAATAACCATCTTTCTAGACAGACTCCAGTGAAAAAAGTCTTTCATTCAACCCTCTGGAGGAGAACCAAAGTTTAAGGCTCCGCCAACTTGATTTTGAAATAGTCTGGACTAAAGGGATAGAAAGTGTTACTCAATCCTCTGGCACCCCTTTTATTTTTCTTTGGAATATTCATCAAATAACAGCCACTTAATCCATTTCAACTCCATTATTTTCTTTCAACACAAAAACACATCCTGTTGTTGCTACACATCCTCAAGCTGTTTCTTTTTAGCAAGGAGACAAAAGGGGCCAAGCATCCCCTAAATTAACTGCACCCTAGAGAAGACTTCCATACACCAGCTGAGACTCTGGACTCAGCATTGCTCCATCCTATCATGTCTCCCCATCACTCCCTTTCTACATCCTTAATCTTCTATGGTTACCTTAGCCTAAGCAGACAAGATCAATAAATACGAGGGGAGGGGATTGGGGGAGGTGGTAAGGAAGAGACAGATGTTGCACTTCTGAGACACAGTAACTCTTAAAATGTACTAGTTTTAATCCACATGATTCAGTCACATGTTTCTAGAGCATATTTATAAACTTCATGGTTTCTGCATCTGGATTTAACATCCAATCTTCTACTCACTCCTCCTTTTCCTCTTTAAAAAAAAAAAAATTAACCAATTCAAAAAGCTTCAGAACAAAGGACAGATGCAAATACATTAATATAAGTAAACCATAACAAGCTAAATGTAACAAGGCATAGAAGTCCTGTACAGCCATGCTCCTTACTGTTATAGAACAGTTCACTTTGAAGCAATGAAACCATATTTTAATTTGACAGTGCTTTGACTATAAAATCTTACAAAAGAAGAATGAGGGATGCTAGAAGACATCCAGTCTACCACAATACAAAAAGTGCTATTTTATGTATAATCATAATTTATATTCAAGGCTAACTAATATGTAGGCATAATTAGAAAAAAATTATTTTACAAATTATATATATCACAAATAATTATTACATTATTATTCTATTCACAACTATTACTGGAACTGTACCAAAAAAAAAACCTTCATGCCCTACCACTACACCCAAATTGAAGACTTCTGAAGTAGTATTAAAAAGAATGAAATGCTCTTTTCAGAATACCATATTCCTAATAGAAAAAAAAAAAAAAAAAAAAAAAAAAAAAAAAAAAAAAAAAAAAAAAAAAAAAAAAAAAAAAAAAAAAAAAAAAAAAAAAAAAAAAAAAAAAAAAAAAAAAAAAAAAAAAAAAAAAAAAAAAAAAAAAAAAAAAAAAAGCCAAACAGAAAATGTTGTAGCACAACAGCTAGACTGCAGCAAAAGCAAACCCCTGGTGTGGGTGGCAGGGAGGAAAGATAGCAATAACATTTCCAGAAAAACACAATTGCTAGTGAAAATGGAAAGTATGAACTTATACCCACTAGTTTATGCCTTTGACTGATCCTACAGTAGGGAATAAATAAAGGACAGGTATATTTCTGTGTGTAATTCACCAAAACTGACTATAAGCTAACTTTCTATATGCTTTAATGAATGACCTGTCAGTGCTTTCTAACATCTACAAAAAAACTGTGAAGGAGACTGATGATTAGTTTATAGTACCATCAATTAACTCACTTTCACCTAAAAAGTATCTACTGCAGTTATGTCTAAGTGATTTTGAACAGACTGAGTCCATACTACAAAAGTAGCCAACTGAAGGTACTCAGATCACAAACTTCTGCAAACTTTTCAAAATAAATGTCATCCATAGTGTATTTAACAGATAATGACAATATTGCAAGCAAGCAGATGTGTTTTCAACTCTTGCTTTTTGAACTATCACAGCTATCATCTTTGTAAGACATATTTGGTAAAAAGCATTACTCAAAACCTCACTTGTAGCTACAGTCAAGATTTGACTATTCTTTTTATAAAAACATTTCTATTTTCTCAAAACAGATGCTTTTGGCAATCCTTCCACCCTTCAACAGGTACACACTACTTAAGAAAGTTGCAGCTCCATTTCTATACAAATTTCTCCATCAAGCAGAGGTAAATCCAGTTCTATGTCACAGATGCAATCAACCAGAACAGACAAGTTTGCTTAGATAAAACATGCCACCGTAAATGATGATATATGATCTCCTCTTACAGCAATCCTGTCTGCTCACTAGAAGAAATCTAGGGCTGATTACATGCAGGGAACAATTTACATTCATGGGACAAAGCACATTACATCCTCTCCAGGTCCTGAAAATGTGCTTCTGCAGCAACAGAAGCCAGTCTTAAAAAACAGCGAAAGAGCTGGTCTACAAATAAGGTTTACTCCCACTTCAAAATATCACAAAAATTACAAAGCATAGGCAGCAGTACATTACAGAAAATAGAAATTACAGATATATTTTTTTAAAAAAAGGAGAATTTTCGAATTGTGTGTGAGAAAGGAGGCTAACGGCTCTGATTAGTGAGCCTTGTGTTTATACATCTTTCAACATTATACAAAGCACTGGGTGAATTTCAGACTGCCTCAGATGGCAAAAGACTGTTGAATGAAACTTGTTGACAATGTTGTTAAAATAGAAAACTAATATTTGATAGCAAAAAAATCACAGCCTTTTATAAATGTCAAATACAGGATTACAAAGCAATGCACAGAGATTCTGGACTTGAATTTCCGTGCATAATCCAACCATCTGTCGGCCAGTTGTGTAGCAAAATCAAGAGAATGTAGAAATCTCCAAAAGGACAGCCAAATTCTCATCCTTCGGCTACTGCATTTCCCTGCTTATGAACATGCCCGCGGTAATCGCGCTCTGCCTGCAGATTAGCCTAAGAAAGATGACACTCGCCACCGGCAAAAGAGAGATTGCAAAGGCAATCTTGCCAGATAGAGAAGATAAACAGGGCGCTCAGCTCCCGGTGAAGCAGGCTGCAGAGGCAGAAGCACACTTCCCCAAGCCGGTGCTGCCGCGCCGGGCATAGACTCTTCGCCAAGGGCGGCGGGTGCGCGGGTCCGGAGGCACTCAGCCCGGCCCGGGGGGGAGATGAGAGCAGGGCTGCTCCCTGGGGGTGAACGTGGGGTTGCACGGTGCAACCCGAAAGTTAAACCCGCTGGAGCGGGACTGCGGTCGTTCTCCCACTGTTGGGATGTCGGCCCGGCGCAGCCCGGAACAGGGCAGGGCTGCGAGTCCCGCAGCTCCCCGAACACCCTCTTTGCCCAGCATGAACCTCGCAGGAGAGGCCCCCCGGCCTCTCGGGAAAAATAAAACTCCGAGGGATGCGCCGAGGTGGGAAGTTCCTGGGCAGAGCCTCCTCGCAGCCGAGGGGAGCACGCCCGGCGACGGGGTGCCCGGCACCCGGGACACGGCGCTCCTCCACCCGCGCCCCTCGTCCCATCTCGGACTGCCAGGCACCGCACCGAGGCTCAGTCGCCCGCCCCGGGACACGGCTGGGAGCTGCCTCGTCCCCAGCCTGGACACCAGTTGCTGACCTGCGGTGAAGAAACGGCGAAAGGAGCCTGTGGGCGACAGCGGAGCCCCGGGGGGAGCCGGACCCTGGCCTGCGGGCGATGGGGTGCCAGCCCCATACGGGGCAGACCGGAGGTCAGCCCGCGCAGCCCTTCGTTTCTCACCTCCTTAAGTTCCTTGGCGACATCTTTCAGGTCCCCTAGGACTAATTCCAAATCCTCCACGATGATCTTGATCTGCTCCTTCACCTTGGCTTTGGAGGCTGCCGGCGGCCCCTCGGATGGCGAAGAGGAGGAGGATGCGGTCCCCTTGGACTGAGCGGACATCCTTCGGGGCAACCCGGCGCGGCCAGCAGGGCACGCAGGTCAGGCGAGCGCGGCGGTCGCCGGCCGCCCGGCCCCGTCCCTCCGGCTCCCGGAGCTGCCGCAGCCGCTGCCGCCGCCGCCGCCTGCCCGCCCGCGCATCCCGCGCCGGGGGCGCCGCGCCGCGCCGCGCTCCGCCGGGCGGCCGCGCTGTGCAGCTGCTGCCATGGGCTCCCGGAGCGGCGCGGGGGCCCGGCTGCAGCCCCGCCGAGCGCCGCGCCTGCGCCTCGCCCCGCCCGCGCCGCCGCCCGCGCCGCCACCGGCACCGGCCCCGGGCGGAGAGAGGGACCGGGGGAGGAGCGCCCACCGCCCGCGCTCCGGAGGGGCGGCGGAGGCAGGGCGGCTTCTGCGGAAGACAGACTCCCCACGTCCTCCGCGCCCGAAGGCCCGCGGGGGCGAGTGGGCTGCGTTGTGCCTCCCAGAGTGTGCATGGTGCTGTATCGCCCCTGGAGCATCCCCCCTTCCTCCCCTCTCCACATCGGTGGTCCTTGGGAGGCGGGACGGGTCGCACCAGCCCTGCTGGAGAAAAATACTTACCCGCCAAAACAGCCCCTCAAAAAGGAAACACTTTTTGTGGCTGGCTCATTGAACAATTCCTGTCGAAGGAGACAACAACAGTGCCTGTTTCTGGTGATAAAAGTCATAATTGGGAGGTGACACTCACATATCCCTGTACTGTAAAGTGACCGCTTTGGCTAGTCTGAAGTGTACATTGCTTGGTTTGAACTTTGCTGCTATAAGGAATTCTGCAAAAGCCATCGAATTGGTAAAAGGCATTTCTGCTTACCCCTGCATACTGTCTTGCAAAAATGCAGGGGTCGGTAGACCCTATTCTAGTCGGGAAGTAAAGGTTGTGTATCTCATCAAACAGAAAGAAAAATGCACATGAGGCAGAATATCTTTCATGAATATGCTATCAGGCTCTTTCTCTGAAGTACAGGTCAGTGCAGCTTTAGAACACTCACTTTCCCTGGCGCTATTCACAGGCTGATCTATGGGGCAAAATGAAGAGATTGCAAGATATCACTCACCTCTGGTGGTTTTTTCATCTAACTGCAAAAGAGGTAAAAGGAGTTGGTTTAGGTATTTCTACCTCCCACTAGCTATGAACAGCAAGAAGGCAGCATACAGCCAAGCCCTGCTTTGAGGATTGCCCTGCATGGCTGCAGCTGACTTTGATGTGGTAAGTGTTTCTGAGAGTTTTGGCAGTCTGAGATGTTTTAATCTACCTAAAGAAGGAATGGAAAAGCAACCTTGCCCAGAGTGTTGTGTCTCAATGTGGTAAAAATCTCACTTGGTGATGAACAGTTTGTCTCTGGGAAGACTGTGGGACTGGGATATGAATAGAGAGGGCCTGACAGCACCTGTTACTGTCTAGCATTAACTGTAATTATCTTTCCACATTTTGTCACTATAAAATCTGTGGTGTTTGACTGAATTAATTTGTTAGTGGGCATATAGTGCAATTTTTTTCCCCAGGTGTTTTAAAGACCTTTCAAACAATTTCAATGAAACTACGTTCAAGGAGAGCCCATGATTTTCCTCTCAATTTTCAAGTAAAATGGAAGATTTCTTTTTCATCTCACTAAAGTAAAAGTTCTTCCAACACTGGCTTTTAAAAGCATTCCTTTGGGTTATTTTTACTTAACTGTTTCTATATGAGCAACAACATCATATGATTTTTGAAGCTAGCTAAGTAATACAGTCAGAATTTCCAAACTGTAGTCACCACTAAATTAGGAAGAAAGCAACCCACAAGTTGTTGAATAAGTTTTAAATATGTTTGAATATTATTCCTCAAGGGCATTGTACAAACAGAAAAAATAAAACATTTATAGAAAGCTATCAGTGAAATCATCTGTGTAGAAACCTGTACATATGCAGTTTATAATTAGAGAAAAAAGCCTATTTTCTGGCAAAAGTTAAAGTTACTATTCAACAGTATACTGTAGGTAGCTACACATAATATGGCTTACATAGGTAAATGATGGTTTCTACCATATTACTGTAGAAAAAAATCAACACTGTCAAAAAATTGCTACCAGGTTTCCTACAGACCCAGTCCAACTGGGTATTCATTATTAAATATACCTCTCATACACAATTGCTTACATTTTATATACTGTCTGAGTATAAAGTGTTGCCATCTCTCACTCACTGCTAAATTTTTTTTTTTTTTTTTTTAACAAAGGAGAATTGGTTCCTGTTCTATCTCATCAGTTAGTTTTGTCAGGACAAAACTTTACCCATAATCCTGTGGTTATCCAATTTCCGTAATCCTGTGACCACCTTTAGAGACTTTGCAAACTTTTGAAGATAAATCTTGTTCACTTTACGAATCCCTCTACTTCTGAAGTGACATTCTTCTGAGAGCTCTGCAGAATCATATAGGGGCTGATATTTTTTATTCATTCAAGTATCTACTGCTTAGCCCTGAAAAAAACTGACAGCACTTTTAAGTCCTGAGTAAAGTTCATTCTCCTGCTAGTCTTTTAAGGAATTTCATGCCTTTAGAAAAACATTCTATACCTCACCAAACCCTATCTCAGCTAACTAATACGTGGTTTCCCATATCAAAGTTATCTACCAATTGTTTTATTTCTTTTTGCTGCTGCCACTTAATAAAGTGTTATTTATCAGTGTGCCATTGGTTTATTCCTCTTATAGTCCTTCTGTCTGTATCTCCACTAAAACCTGATTAGCTAATCAGGGGAAATAAAAGTAACTCCTTACTGGAAGTCTGATCTCTGTATGCCACGAAGGAGATGCAAGGGATGCACAGGAAGTCTTCCCAGAAATCTTGGGAGAAAAAGTTACTTTGAAAATAAAAGCTTGAGACTTTCAAAGTGTAGTTTCACTGATTTTCCACCAACATTTGAAATCCAGAAACATTTAATCGAGTAAAAAGAACCCAAACAAATACAATACACATGTTAAATGAATAGTTAGTGAAGTACAATGTCTCTCAACCATGCCAGGGTCAGTGGTGATCTCATTAAAATTCACAAGTTGAGTGAGGTTTGGTCTGATTAGTTACTGGGAAAGACATCTCTCAGAAAAATTGCTCAAGATGCTGCAAAGTTTTGTTTTGGTGATTCAGTAGATGGCACTTTTCCTTTTGGGAAAAAATCCTATATCTTAGCCAAGTGTTACAAATAGAAGGAACTGCACACACAGAACAGTGATTTTATCATGCTATTTTACTTATGGAGTCACAAAGAGAGTTGGAAACTATGCAGGAAATCATGAGTAATCATAAAATGTATATGAACCACAGAAATAATTTTTCATGAAAATCAGCCAGACGGGTAATATCAGATATGTAATTGCTTTCAAATTTAGTCACTTGTCTCCTATTTTAAAAAAAAAGCCCAAAGTAATACCGAAAGCCCCAGATGCTTGCCTGCTTGGGAGGGACTTTTTACTACCATAAAACTTTCATACTTTTTCTGGTATGGGAATAGAAACCAAATGGGCACTTTGCAAATTATATATGTAGACATACAACCCACTTTCCTCAAGTTTTTAGTATTTTAAACAGAATAATTAAACATAGTTTGCTGTTGCCTGTGGAAGATATCTTGTTTGAAAGTTGGGCTAGTTACCAAAGGCAAAAGTTGCACGAAGTCTTTTAGGTCAAACAGAACATTTTTAAACTGAATGTTCTGATTTATTTAAACATTATCAAACTTTCCAAACAAAATCAAAGAATATACAAAGCAAAAATATCCCCTAGCCAAACTACTAATTTGGTGAATGATATTTTCTATGGCTCTTTAAAATTTGTCCTTAAAGGAAATATTTGCAACAAAGTTAGGGAAGAACTGAAGCAATAAACCTACCTCTTTCTTTCCAGGTGAAATTGCAGAAGCAAGCTTAGAACAATTGAAACAGGCTTGCATACTGGACGCATACTAATTAAAATATTCATTAAAATCTTCAAAATTCATCATAAGTTAAAGTAAAACCATGGGTTAAGATGGAGTAAAATCACTAACTTGCATTCCAGGTCCCTGTTGTACGTAGGTTATTGTCTTTTGTATTTTCCGTCCTAAAAGAACAGTGGGCTAATCTCTTCAAAATACTTCCATATTTAACTGAATATCATGTTCTTTTTTTAATTCCTAAATAAATTTTAAACAGTTCTGATGATAAAGGCACACTACACTGGCTGCTTACAGCCCAAACTGTAGAGTTGCAGTTCATTTGGATAAAGGCTGAAATGTTTTTCAGTTAAAGGAAAAAAAAAAATTAAAACAAAACAAAACACTTTCTGTGGGTGGCATGATTAAATGCCTTTATGGTATTCCACTTCTTTAAAAACAACAAGTTTTTAAAAATAAGCACAAATTAAATTTTATACTTCTGAATTAAGCTGGCTCATGTCCAAACAATTGATAAAAAACATCATGGAAGTCAAGACTAAGGCGAAGTCATGCTTTGCACCAACTTCTTGACCTACTTCTCCACCCTTTTTGTTCTGATATTGATTTGAAATCATGCATGTATAGCATGAAACTAGTCATATCATGCTTTAAGTCAAATGCACAACCCTCACATATTTCTCTTTAAGGATGGTACAGGATTTATTATTTGTAGAGCAGAACTCTAAGCCTGGAGCCAAGCTTTTAAGAAACTGAACACATACCTTAAACTTTCTTATTCTCCTTTAGAAGTGAAAGTCGAACAGAGTTTTATAGAATCCAAACCTCTTTTTATTCCATGTTATTTGTAATGTGTATAAGGAGGATGACAATTAAAGGTTTTTTTAAATAAAACTTTTCCTATCTGGTAAATCCTGTGCCTCACCCCGCCCATGCAAAATAACAGTTATTTTGTCTTAAAGATATATATTTTAAAATTTCTCTATTAAATATGAATAAATTCTATCCCATGCATCACTTATGTTCAATTCCTTCAATCTGCTCAGGAGGAAGTGTTACATTTGTTAACACAGTTCAAAGAATAATCTTTATCATGTCTCCGAATTGGAATGCCAACACAGAAGATTTACTGCAGCTTCATGGGGAAATAAGTGCTGGAAGATACACATGATGAAGCTAAGTCCTCTTTAAACCACTCGTGTTCTATCAGGCTTCCTTGGTGAGCTGTAAACAACCATAGCATACAAACCCATTCTGCATCTGGGATATTTCCAGGCACTAAACTGCAGTGGGCTTTTTTTCCTGTACAATTTTAACAAGTGATATTTCTCAAAAAATGTCAAAAGCTCTGGAAAATGCACAAGAGAAAGAATTTAAACTATTTACTCCAAGATAGTCCCTCAGTACCTAGGCAAAGAAATGAAGCATCTTACTAAAAAATATGACTATTAGTTATACCTGTGACTTGTTTTAATTCAACAAAGATACAGTTTTCAGTGTAAAAGTCAATGGAGCCTGTGAATTTAGTAAGACAGGATAATAAAACCAAATTAAGTTGGAACATAAGTATCTAGAAGTGATGTCATTTGTGAACTTTGTTGAAGTTTTGTGATCTTTGTCATTTGTGAACTTCGTTGAAGTCTTGTGGTCTTTGTCCATCCATTTTATACAACGACTTCTAACATTATGTAAATATTTCTCTGTGGAATGCTTTGACTCAACAAAGATCCCCTGGATAGTCAAGAAACAAAAATCTATTAATTTAATGTGGGACAGTAAGAAAACCAAACTATATGCCTACACAACCTTGAAAGGTGCAAAAATATATTTGCTTTAAAAGTGGCACTCAGTTCAGTGTCCACTGCTGTGGTGGAGAGAATTAGCAGAAATGGCTGTCTTAATCAAATCAATAGAATATTATAGGAAAAAAATGGGAAATGAGTCACAGAAGGAAAAACACAGTTATACTATGCCTATTGCACTTCTCTTGCAAATGTCTATCAAAATGCTTCTAAAATGTAGGAATAGTGGAAGATAATAATTTTTTTTTCTCTGTTGAATACTTTCTGTATAATTGCTTGGAGAGAATTGACATTTTATTTCCTCTTCAAAATGTACAAATATGGTGGTAAAAAAGTGATAAAACTGAAAAAAGAATGTTGGCTGAATATGTTTCTGCAGTAATCCTAAAGAAATACGTTTTATTAGCCATTTTTTATTTCATCGTATTAGCCAGTTTTTCAAACTCAGTTATTGGAAGTTATATACTTAATGTAATTTTACCAAGATTACTCTTTGTTTACTGGTTAACTCTCAGCTAACAAATTGTTGTGCTTTTTTCCCCAAGGAGCTGTTGGTGTCAGATACAAAGTATTTCCTGGGGGGGATATTCCTTTACCCCTGGCATTCACTTCAGTAGTACATTATTGCAAACATCTGGAGCACAGAGGAAAAACAGTCTGCATTCTGTACTAAAGCCCTCTATAAGAATAGTCTGAGTAAGAGAAATGCCAGATTAAATGAGTAACCCAAACACAAAAAAGGAATAGAGTACAGCAGCAAGAACAGAAAGGTAAAAAAATGCAACTCTTTAACTTGCAGACCTACAGTGGGTTTATAGAGCCTTTATCTAAAAGCGCACTCCAGCTATTGCAATTAAAAAGCTATTTTTTTCTGTGTCATACACCATAAAGCAAAGGTGAACGTTCACACATTCAAGGCTTTCATTTTAGATTGATGAATTATCTATTGACAGACAAGGAATCTCTGCCACTTCATCCCCTACTCCCCAGATTCAAATTATGTTAAAAGCCATGGTGCAAAGGAGGACAAAGAAGCCAGAAACTTAAATGAGAAGGATCCATTACTCACTGATGAACATAGGACTGAATTGTGTAGATGCCAAGTAGTCCCTTGAGGTACTGATAGTTCTCCAAGTGAAGGCGTGAAAAACCGCTGGTTCTGTCCATGCCTCACTGAACTGGACTAGTAACACTACAGACCCAAGTACCCAGAGGCACCAGTGAGAAACTTCCAAATTATAGAAAAACATTCTCATATTTCACTCCTAAATTCAGATAATTATAATTTTAAATCTGTAATCTTTTCAATATGCTAATGTCATCTGTTATTAATTTGGACATTAATGCTTTTACTTTATGCTTGGGTGTTTTTTGTTGTTTTGGTTGGGTTTTTTTTTTGGTTGGTTGGTTGAGGTTTTTTGTGGTTTTTGTCTGTTTGTTTGTTTTGTTTTTATGGGTTTTTTTAACAATTTTTTTTTATTAAATAATCTCTTCAAAAATTCCCACTATCAATTTACCTGGAATCAGTTACATCATTTCTTGCAGTGTCTCAGGATCTGTATTCAAAATGCCAGTTCCACCATGATGGATACCAGTATGTGCATTTTATCAAGTGTTTCTCTGATAAGTCATGCAAGGTATTTTCAATGAAGCTTTCACTGGGTATCCAAATGTCTGATCCACCAGTCATTCAAACAAAGTGGCTGTTCTTGTTTACCTCAGCTTTGAATTTGTTCTGGAGAATTTGCAATTCTCTGCAGCTGTGCTGGGAAAACTCTCAGCTCCCCTTCTCCCAAGATAAGAACTACTGCCAACAGAATTCTCCAGAATCAAGTACGTGTTGTTTGCTTTCTTAAAAATTGCAACCAGTCTGTTATTAGATAGTGTTTCAGGAAAAGGAGCTCTGGATTATAATCTCATCTGAAAGATAAATTAAAAACAAGTGAAAATACAGTGAAAATACATGAAAACCAACGTATGAACAACTTTTTCCATGTACTTGAACACCTATTTTGGTTCAAACAATGGAACAGTTTCTGATCTTTTTGGTAAGCTTCAGGAAAAAAATCAGTAGCATTCACAGCAAAAGGCAGTTGTACTTGGACGGGATGTAATGTTGCAAAATTTAGGAAGAGAAGCCAGATCAGACCAAATTTTTCCATTCAAATATAAGCTGGTTGTTTGACAAACCATGCCTATTAAAGCCTGTTAAACTGGTTAATGGTAACCACTTGGTTAGTAGGTAACATATAGAGTGTGAAAAACAGGCTAGTTCTACTTTCAGAAAACTACTAGTAATTAAATTTATAACTAAATGATTGACTTACATTACCTGAAGGTCTGACCTACAGTCTACAAGCCTGCTTTAAAGAGGGAATCCATTTGGTCTAAACATGTGTAAAATTGTTTTGTGACAGTCCTTATGCATGTTCAGTCTTACCTTTTAGCAGAAAGATAAGTCAGATCGGAAGACAGAAGAGTGTCCTAATTTCCCTAGAATGTGTTCTGGTTTTATGCCACTGCCATTTGATTCCGTGGTAATTCAATACCAGACACAGGTTACTGGGACCTTATCTCTTACCCAGTACATATGCAGTTCTGTTCTCAAGGTCTCAACTGATATAGTCACTCTAAAATTATATTACTGAATACTTCTATCTAACCAGTAACTGTACTTAAATTAATTTTGGTACAGGTGTCGAGTACCATATTTAGTAATTTGCCATATACGTCTCCTTTATCGATGTTTTTAGCACTGAAAAATGTTAAATTTAATTAGCATTGAATATTCTTGCCTTACAAGATCTTGCATAGAATAACCTTATTCTGAAAAGAACTATAAGAAGTGTAGTGCAGTGTAGGAAAAGAAATTTCCACATACAACTTACAGTCTGAAAGGTGGTGAAAATCCTGGGTTTGTGCATTATTTTATAAAGGAACAGCAAGATTAGGCTGCTCTGGTATCCAGATCTTAGTAAGGAAAGCATAACCCGAATTTTCTTTAGCCCTTGGTATTGTTCAATCACTTAACATTTGAAGAAAATATTTTGAAGTTTTTTAAACCAACTCGGATTTCATCTAGAGATAAAATGGTAAAGATCAGAAAGCTTAATATAAATATGATCATTTCTGCCTCTCTGATAATTTCTGTTATTTTTCTGAACTTGAAAAATAATGCATCAGCCTGACAAACCCAATAACATCCACTTAATTCAATTTAATCTACCTTTGTAAATTTGTGACTTCAACACCTTTGTCATTATTTGAATTAAAAAACAATCAAACGAACAACAAAGGAAGAGCTACAAAGGAAACTTCTTAAAACTCATCTCAATTTGGAAAATTATTTGAAGTTGTTGATTAAAGTTTCCATAAATATTTTGTAGCACTGACCTTCTGTTTCAGAAGCTGTTTAAACTAGAGGCACTGGAAGCAATCCTTTAGTCTGATAAAACAGATGATTAACCCAACAGTTTAGCCAGTTTACAGTTAGTCTGTCCTCCCTTAACCTTCTGTAGGGGCCATTTCTTCTTTCTCTGTGAAGTTCAAGGGATTTTTTTTTTTTTTTTACTTTGACAGACACCAGAATCTAAATTCCCACTCCTAAATTTCCATGCCTCTATGCCTTCTCTTAAGTTCACATAGGAGTTGAAGTTTTACAGAAATTGATGGGCTTGCATTCATGTATAACTTGCATTTATGATTTTGGAATGTAAACATTTAGTGTTTTCTTAGTAATTTGCTACTGCATAAGACAAGTAATCTAAGTACAAAGAGAGATTTCTTTTTTAAAAGTTGCATTTATATGTTCAGTCCCATTGGTGTAGGTACCAAAGGGTGACTCAAGGTCTCAAAATTCATCAGATGAAGCATCCTTTCTCCAGATTTATAGGAGAGCTATGCTTAGATATTGCTCTATTCTCACAGGGTACCCCTAAGTCAAGAAATAAGTCCCTTTACTGTTATGGAGGTTGCATAAGGGAATAATTCATCTATGCAATTTCAATCACTAGAGTGAGAAACAGAGACTTGTAACTTTTTCCTTGTTTAAGATTTTTGGCATTCACTTCTGTTTCCTCTGACAGGAAGGATGTAATTATTGTGGGTGCTTATTGAAGAAGTGAGGAAAAAATGCATTCCCATTTCCATGATCCTCTCCAATGATCATTTATTCTGAAGTGTTAAAATTTTTATCAAGCCTCAGTTTTTATGTGATGATCCCTTTTGAAGCTAGGAAGTCTGTTGTTATGGTCTACGAGTTTACTATGGCTGAAAAGTTTTTTGCATGTCACAGATGCTAAGCCTTTGTACTTACCAATCTGAGGAATAAAGGATGAGTATAAAATGTACAATAACTAACCCAACTCACATTCCCTATCACAGGGTGAACAGTCCAGTGCCTGGAGATTTTTTCTTTTACAGACCTGGGTATTTTTAAATTAATACAAGGAGGAAGCATCCTTAAGAAATTATTTTCTTCTTTAAACTTTAAAATAAGAAATGGAGCTCTATGGAATTAAACATATAGTCTGTATTTTTGTCAGTTGTCAAATAATTTGGATACTATTTCAAAACCCTGATAGGTTCAAAAGTTGAGAGGAGTAGTTCTAAAGTGAGAAGAAAATTGTCAACCCAACCATATTCTTAAATATTTGGTTGACAATCTTAATACTAAGAGATAGGAACCATACGAGGACTTAAACAAATAGACAAAACTCATTCACTTTTATATAAGAAGGCACCCACTCCCATTCTTACACTTCTGCTTGTTGTAATCAAAATGGTGACCTGAGGGGAAAAAGCCTTGGCTCAGCTGTGTGGCAAGATGGAATACTTGAAACTTTTCAGTATCCTGGCATGTATTTCTTTGGAAGATAAAGTACTCATATTTTATTCCAACTGGTTTGTAACATAGTCTTTCCACAGTCAAGGCCTGAAAAGGTTTATTCAGTAAGTGCACAAAGTTTTCTTGCATGAGACACAGAGTCAATTTTTTTTTTTTGACTCTTATGACAGTATTGTTGTCTCCCAAAATTGTTTTATTTGTTGGGTTTTGCTCCTTTTTACTTCATTGTCATTCAAATGCAATTTTAAATTCTTAGGGAGAATAATAAAACTTGAGGTCATGTATGTCCATATTGTAATAATTTTCTGGATTTTTTTTGTACATTATCTTCAGTCAAGATGACGTAACACATCAAGAAAAGAGATTAAGCTTGATTATGTATACAAATTCTAATCTACACTAAGAATTGAATTCATACAGCTACAAGGACTAAGCTATAATTTTTAACAGCTTTATTGAATAAAAGCATATACTTTAGATGAGAATTATTTGCTATCTATGAATGTATTAAATCAAATATTGAATAGTATATAGAGCAGTTTTTTAACAATGAGGAACAGCTCATTGCCCTACTCTTGAGGCTATAAAATCATACTACTATCTTCTATCTTCTCCATATGAATCTTCTTTTTTTTTTTTTTTCTTTTTTTACTCAGTGTCAGACCTTCCTCTCTGATTCCTTATGACATTTCTATGTGAGGGAAAAGCTGGGAACAGCTCAGAAGCTGGATTTTTTCTGTGAAACTCCGAAGTGCCCCTCTACAATACAGAGTGACTCCTGGTCTCCCTTGCACAGGTCATATACCTGGGAGCTAATTTTACAAAGGGTTCTCAGATAAGAAGAGATGAAGAATGTCTTTGGAATCTGTTCTGAGGAAGCAAGTTAACTTAAAGTCTATAGAGGTGAAACTCCATTAAGATATTAAAATACATAACCTGTTGGCTGTCATGCACAGATCAAGTTCCGCTCTGCTGTCAGATTTTCAAAAGGTCTTTAGAGAACTGGTTTTGCACATTTATCTGATTTCCTAATGCTGTAATTAGACACTCCTTTGTTGGATATACCTGGGAATTTTTGACATGATACCTGTGTCTAAAGACACTTGAATCTGCATTTTAGTGGAGAATTCCTTAATCAGGGATCAATGGCAGTGATCCCCAAGCTTTCCTTCATTTTAAACCACAGAATTTCTCATGGATAAATTTGTGGGCCAAACAAAAAACAGGCCAGACCTTCTGCCCTGAGGATATAGGTCAAATGTAGCACACACAAGGAATCCATGATGTACTGCATATGAAACACTTCTTAGTCAAGCTGGTACAAGCGTTTACTTTGTACATCCATGCAAATGGCAAAAATCATCTGTAATGGACTGGCACAGATAGAAAAACCAGGGCTGTCCACAGACATGAACTGCAAATCAAAGAAAATGTTCTGCTTCTGGCGGCTCCTTCACATAAGCTATCTTTTTTAGGGTTTCCTTAATGCTTTCCCACAATAATCGTGGTTGTGTGCTATTAATGATTGTAATATTGCCAGTTAGATTTTACCTGCAGTCCAGCAGGGATGTTCACGTGCTGCTGCTCTCTTACAAGCAAGCATTAATAGCACGTATTAAGTAATCCCTTCTTCCTTCCTCCCTTTTTGTCAGGACTTCACAGCTTATACCATCCTCTAAGCATCACAGGCCTATTCTTTGGTGAGAGATTTACAAGTCACAGTGTGTGCTATCAAACCTGGTTGATGTGTTAGGTAAACGCAAGAATGTTACAGAAAGGCACAGGGAGCCCCTGGTGGTCTAGAGGGTAAAGGCGCTGCGCTGTAACCGCAGAGACCCGGGTTCGATTCCCAGTCAGGGCCACTCCCCGGGCAGATGGAGCTCGTTAGCCCTGTAAGGCAATCCATCTACGTCCTGAGGACCTCGCTGCCACCGTCCAAGCTCGCTTGGCCCCGGCAGATGAACCTCAGGATTAAAGGGTGGGCTCAGTTCCGCGCACACTGTGTCTCACCTAAAAAATCCAATGCACAGGCTGGAAGGTGTAAAGACCTTCCCATTTCTTCGTTCGCGAAGACTGGCTATTACTTACTTACTTACAGAAAGGCACAACAGTCAAAAGCAGTGAGTTACATCACTGAGTGGAGGAACTGACCCATAGTCTCCAGGAGAGAAAGCAGTTCCTGCTGAGCTGATAAAGGAGTTTTCCAACTGCAGTTTGTGCCTATCCACATATGTATGGCACAACAAAATGTATGCACCATTGTGCAGGTGGACCCTGCATAACACTGATATTTGAAACTCATGAAAATCATACTGCGCTTTCAGTATTTTCTGTTAAAACTGTTGGAACACTTAGAGTAATTATATTTGCTATGCAGAAAGAAAATCCAGGACTAAGAATCACATGTGTTATGATAAAAGCATTTGTTTTCAGAGAAGCCTACACCACTCATTTTTGATCTTAGAAATTTTATTCTTAACCATCCAGGACTTGAAGAAAGGCCTCATCTTTTACACAGTCTGTTGCACTAGCCATGAAGTTACACACATGATTTAAGCAAGTATATTTAAGCCATACACAGAATTTAAAGACAGAAAAACTAAAAAAATCAAGTTATCATGCATAAAAGGTTATTTTGTCAGTGTGTTACTATACTGTATTGAGTAGAATGATGTGTATTGTAAAAAGACAGAAGTGAAGATCCACTTAAATTACTACTGGTTCTCAACCTTTCTAAAGGCACTGTTATTTTCAACAAATGCAAGAACATATATTTGTCCTTAAAAAATGCATTTATCTTTCTGGCAGTATTCTTCCTATCCACCCTCTGATAAATTTTTGACAGGTAAAGCTGGTGCCTGCGAGTTTTTAAATTCTTCACGAAAAGAAGATAGGATTTGGTTAGTAAGGACACAATGTTGCAGTTTGAAAACTTGAAAAACTGACTTAGCTGACCTGGGTGGACATGGGTAAAGTGCCAGCAATCATGGCTACCCAGATGAGAAGATCTAAGGATCTATATTGGATCCTCATCCTCTCTTTCTGAAAAGAGCAGGCCAAAGGCTGCAGGTAAGGCCTGGGGGCCTCAAAAGGAGATCTGTCAGGGCACTTTGGCACTTCAGGCCTTGAAGCAGGAGTGTATGCCACAGGCTCTGTGAATGCTGAGAAGAGGAAGGAAAAAGCCTCTGTTATGTTCTCTGATAGAGCAGCTTGGGGAAAGAAAGTACTGACATTTCTGGAGCAAATGACAGGACTGTGAACCACTTTAAAGTATGAATACATAGCAAATGCAATTACTCATTTTTACCAGTCCTCCATCCATTACCATACTGCTTTTGGAAAATTAACTCTGCCTGTTCTGTTTATAACCTACAAAATTAGACCCATTTCAGCTACGGATTTGAGAATATAGCTGCTGTAAACTCCTTTAAAACCCAGAAAGGAACTGAAAGACCTGGTATCCAAGACCAGCCCCAGGAGACTGGGTTTAAGTATCCTCAGACAGAAAGACAGTTCTAATGACACAGGCTTCTCATATCTCTGGCTGAATTAAAGTGGGATAAGCATCTTGTATGTATGCCTCTCTGTCGCAGTTGTGTGCGTCAGGGGAGGGGAGCGATCCAGCTCGGGGTCCGTTACTCTCCAGTGAGGTGGAAGATAAAGCAGCCAGCTAGCCAGAGTTCACACACTCGCTCACTCACGCAGCTCAAAAGAGAGGCAAGAGGCAAGATGTGGTTCTAAAGGCAGCTTGAGGTTTGAACTCAGGAGCAGCAAAGCTGCTTCTAGAGAGCAACAAGCTGAACTAATTTATTAAGAAAATGGAGGGGGTTTATAGGGTTTGGAAGGGGTGGTTCTGGAACAGGGGAGGAGACTAGGAGGAGCATGCAAATCCTCACACATACGTTGGGTAAAATGGAATAAATATACATAAGAAGGATGAACTGGGTGGTCACAAGGGAGTGGTAAAGGCAAAAGCCTGCCAAACAGGGTAATTGGTTGGTACCTCATGGTAACTCAACCCATGGGATAAATGTTGCTGCCTGAGGGCAGGAAAGTCCATGAAGAAGGAACAAAACATGGAGGACAAATCTACGTGTGGATTTGCCTCACAAACATAACACTGTGGTGTAAAAAGTCCCAAATGGTGGTTTCCATCATCTGAACACTCTCTGGGTTTGCTCAATGCATCTGGCTTTCCCTTCCTGGTATGATGTCTCAATAGGTGATTCTTCAGGTGCCATCTGATCTCCAACACCTCTCTTCTAAAGGTGGTCAGATTTTTGAATTCCTATTTGAGAGAAGTGTAGCCTGGAGCAAATCACTGAATTTATAGTAGGAAGTAGACATGAAGATTAGGTGCTTCCCAATTTAGGAAGCAAACTGCTGAGGACCAGCCTCACAAATGCCTGCCTGCCCCTAAATGTAGAATAGGGACTTTGAAGACTGAACCTAAACTAGGCATTTTTACAGCAGAGTAAGGAGCCTTCTGTCAATTTCTGCCATACTTAGGTTAAATTGGTTTTGCAAATCTATTCACTATTCATGATCTTCCACTTCATATTTAAATAAGCTTTTGTTTAGATAAACCAAAATTCTATGACTAGAATCTTGATTTCAGACTATACCACCAAATACTGTACTTACCTAAATGAAATTTTTTTCAGAAAATTTATAGAGATATCTCAAATCTAAGCAGTTAAATTTAAAATATGTTAAAAAAATTACTGACAACATTAGTAGGTCTTTATAGTAATACTTAAATAATTATGTCATGTAATGTCACAAATGCAAATTAAATAAAATATTTTAATTCTTGAATTAACAAGACAAGGCCTTTTACATTTGAAAGTCACACGTTATCAACTTCCTTAGGGTAAAATATTTTATTCAGTACTATGTAAAATATTTATGGTAGTTGAATTAACTTCAACAAACTGTATATATTCATTGTAAACACATATTACAAGCACTATATTTCAATAAACAAGAATGCATCCTCTTGTCACAAAACAGTGTGTTCCAACAACTTCAGCTTTCCTAAATCATACTTACAATGATGGAAGCCATCTAATTTTCATGAAAGAGCAGTGGAAAATTAATTTAAGAACACATTTAGTTTCACATATGTTTGCAATCAATTTTTTTTTTTATTTAACTACCTAATTAGAACAGTTTGTCATACTTACTGGAAACTAGCACAATGTCAGTGTTGCAACTGCAAAAGTCAGAGAGGGATTGAAAGGACTGGGAATGGAAGGAAGAGAGCAAGTGTTTTAAAATTTTCAGAGTTTAACAGTTCTGGGAAAATTAATTCTTAACTCCCTGTGTGTGAACACATATATAATTTCTTAAGGCAAGAATTGCAAATTTGTTTTTTTCATAGTATTTCATCCTCAGTAAACTGTGATTTCTTAAACTGGGTTGAGTTATGCTACACATCTCACAGTGGCACCATGCAAAACAAAAGGAAAACATACAATCAATTCCGTGGCCTCACCTCCATGGGATTTTTCACCTTGAGCTTTAGCTACCAACAGTGTTCTTCAGAAGTCCTTCCAAAATATTAAGGAAGGAAGGTTGATGGGAACATAATGACATAACCACCATCAGTAGTGATGCTCAGCGAAAGTTTCTGGAATTCGAATTAAAGCCACTTGCTGTGACTTCTGTTGATGCCCCCCAGAGCAGGTTTGTCCTTTCAGACATGTCTGAATCCAAGCTTTCACCTGCAGGCTCTCTACAGTCACATTCATCACTAGACAGCAGCTCCCCTAGTAAGGAATTTTAGAAGTTTGCCAGATATAATTTTATATCACCACAAGCTCAATGACTTTTTTTCAAGTGCATCATCTCATATGTTGCAGTTTCAGCTGGCAGACAGGAACAGGCCAATGTGATACCCATCCACAAAAAGGCATAGAAGGAGGATCTGGAGAACGATAGGCCTGTCAGCCTGACCTCAGTGCCCGGCAGTGTTATGGAGCAGACCATCTAGAGTGTGATCACACAGCATATATGCGGCAAACAGGAGATCAGACCCAGCCAGAATAGATTTAGAAAAGGAGGGTCCTGCCTGACCAACTTGGTCTCTTTTTATGACCTGGTGACCCACCAAGTGGAAGAGGGAAAGGCTGTTAATGTAATTACCCAGACTTCAGCAAAACCTTTGAATGGCACTCTCCCGGAAAAACTGGCAGCCCATGGCTTAGATAGGTGCAGTCTTCATTGGGTAAAAAACTGCCTGATTGGTTGGGCCCAGAGAGTTCATGGTTCACCCATTGGGTGAACGGTGCTGCATGCAGTTGGTGGTCGGTCACAGGTGGTGTTCCCTAGTGATCAGTACGTGGCCCAGTCCAGTTTGAGGTCTTTATTGATAATATTGACAAGGTTATGAAGTGTATCCTCAGTAAGTTTGCAGGCAAAACTAAGCTGGGTGAGAGTGTTGATCTGCTGCAGGATGAGAAGGTTTTGAAGAGGCATCTGGATGGACTGGACTGATGGGCTGAGGCCAAAGGTATGGGGTCCAACAAGGCAAAATGGCAGGTCCGAAATTTCAGTCTCAACAACCCCATGTAGCATTGCAGGCTTGTGGAAGAGTGGCTGGAAAGCTACCCAGTGGAAAAGGACCTGGGGATGCTGTTTGACAGCAGCTAAACATTAGCCAGCAGTATGCCCATATGGCCAAGAGGGCCAATGGCATTCTGAGTTATACAAAAAATAGCATAGCCAGCAGGACAAGGGCAGTTGTTGCTTCTCTGTACTCACCACTGGTGAGGCCACAACTTGAGTTCCGTGCCTAGTTCTGAACCCCTCAATTCAGGAGAGACACTGAGGGGCTGGAGTGTGTCCATAGAAGGGCAATGGAGCTGGTGAAGACCCAGAAACTAAGCCATAGGAAGAGTGATTGATAGAGCTGGGATGTTTAGCCTATCCAGGCTAAAAAGAGGCTGAGGGATATCTTATCACTCTCTACAACTACCTGAAAGGAGGTTGTAGGAAGGTAAGGGTTGGCCTCCTCTCCTAGGCAACTGGTGATAGGAGGAGAAGACAGCCTCAAGCTGTGCCAGAGGAGGTTCAGGTTTTACATCAGGAGGAATTTCTTCATGGAAGGGTTTGCTAAATATTGATATGGACTTGCCCAGGGTGGTGATGGTGGAATTACCATCTTTGAAGGTGTTCAAGAAAGAACCAGATATGGCATTTAGTGCCATGGTCTAGTTGAGAAGGTGGTAATTGGTCAAAGGTTGGACTTGATGATCTTGGAGGTCTTTTCCAACCTAAATGGTTCTGTGATTCTATTTTCCATTATATCTCTCACTCCTTTTTTGAAGTAACTCTAGAATATGAATAGAATTTGACTCAACTAATGAACAAGAAAAATACATTCATATTTGCCTTGTTCTTACACAAACTGAGTGGATACCTTTCAGTAGCTAGTCTTTCAACAGCCAGAGTTCCCACGTTTCCAGACCATTATTATTGTCTTCTGTCAAGACTAATCCCTTCAAACATGCTGTCACATCTGCGGCATCACATACAAACTTGTGTTTGTTTTCAAAGAGCTTTGTGTTCCTCATGAATCTAATGTTATATACATAATATAGAAGTTTAATCATATGCTGAATATGCATAGAAATAATGGTGTACCTCAAAGTATTTTAAACATCAAGGAATAATACACAATAGCATGTATTACTAGGGCAGTTTTAAAAGACATTTAAATGTTAAGTCTCATGAGATACTCAAATTCACTGAAAAAATTAACTGACATTGCAGGACATTAAAGTTAGAGAATCTCAGTAAGCACTTGAGTGCTAGAGATTAATGAGAAATGGAAATTTCTTCCCATTGGAAGTTTTATTATAAAGTACCTTGTAGCTCAAGATAATTCAAAGCCAAGAGTTCTTCTGTTGTTTTCTTGAATTCTTCATTTAGTACCAGAAATCAAAAGCAGATTTTGTCCCCTTTCTCCCCTTCCAATTTTAGTATCTTTGAAGTAAGTTCTCAATCCATTTGTCTTCAGACCTCTTTAGTGTCACACTAATTAGTCAGGTAGACAGGTAAATAATTGGGAGAAAGTAAACACTTGGTTATCATAAGAATGAAAATAATCTCCATGCTTTCCTGCTAGACACATTTTCCCTTCTTCCCCTGTAAATGGAAAAAAAAAAAAAAAAAAAAGAAAAAAAAGCTTTCTTGGGACAGGGTAAAAATTAACAGAAAATTCTCATTCAAATACAGCTTGCTTCCCTTGTGCCTAAATGGTGGGAATTTATGTTTTCAAACTTTGTATGGCTTATGTTTACCCTCTTAACTTTAGATTTTGCAGCTTTTCTGTATCATAAAAATGCTTATTGTGATCCATATTTTAATTTGATGTGTTTTTCCCCAGAAGTGTAAGAATACAAAATAATATAGAAAAATCAACAATCTGGAGCCATAGGGAGGAGTTATTAGTAAAATCTACACACTTTAAATGAAACAGAAAAAAAAATGGAGTAGTATAGCCAATATCATCATGGGTTTAGGAGGGGCAGGTCCTGTGTGACCAACCCGATCTCCTTTTATGATCAGGTGACCCACCTGGTGGATGAGGGGAAGGCTATGGATGTGTCTATCTGGACTTGAGCAAAGCCTTTGACACTGTCTCCCATAATATACTCCTGGAAAAGCTGGCAGCCCATGGCTTGGACAGGGGCACTCTGTGCTGGGTCAGGAACTGGCTGGAGGGCCGGGCCCAGAGAGTGCTGGTGAACGGGGCTGCATCCAGTTGGCGACCAGTCACCGGTGGTGTCCCCCAGGGATCAGTGCTGGGCCCAGTCCTGTTTAACATCTTTATGGATGATTTAGATGAGGGGATTGAGTCCATCATCAGCAAATTTGCAGATGACACCAAGTTGGGAGGGAGTGTCGACCTGCCGGAAGGCAGGAGGGCTCTGCAGAGGGACCTGGATAGGCTGGAGAGTTGGGCTGATTCCAACGGGATGAAGTTCAACAAGGCCAAGTGCTGGGTCCTGCACTTTGGCCACAACAAGCCCCTGCAGCGCTACAGGCTGGGCACAGAGTGGCTGGAGAGCAGCCAGGTGGAAAGGGATCCGGGGGTGCTGATCGACAGGAGGCTGAACATGAGCCAGCAGTGTGCCCAGGTGGCCAAGAAGGCCAATGGCATCCTGGCCTGCATCAAGAACAGTGTGGCCAGCAGGGAAGTGATCCTTCCCCTGTACTCAGCGCTGGTGAGGCCACAAATTGAGTTCTGTGCCCAGTTCTGGACCCCTCAATTCAGGAGAGACATTGAGGTGCTGGAGCGGGTCCAGAGAAGAGCAACGAGGCTGGTGAAGGGACTGGAGCACAAGTCCTATGAGGAGAGGTTGAGGGAGCTGGGGTTGTTCAGTCTGGAGAAGAGGAGGCTCAGGGGTGACCTCATCACTCTCTACAACTACCTGAAGGGAGGTTATAGCCAGGTGGAGGTCGGTCTCTTCTCCCAGGCAATCAGCAATAGGATAAGAAGGCACGGGCTTAAGCTCTGCCGGGTTTAGGTTAGATGTTAGGAAGAAATTCTTTACAGAGAGGGTGATCAGGCACTGGAACGGCCTGCCCAGAGAGGTGGTGGATTCACCGTCCCTGGAGGTTTTTACGATGAGGCTGGATGTGGCACTGAGTGCCATGATCTAGTAATCACAGTGGGATTGGATCAAGGGTTGGACTTGATGATCTTGGAGATCTCTTCCAACCCAGTTAATTCTATGATTCTATGATCATCAGTCTCTTTCCCCTCCTTTTTTATCAGAAACAGAAGCTGTCTTCCATAGACACTGAATTTAAAAAGTGAAGGTTTTTTTGCATAGTCCTCAGTATCAGTAGTCAGTTTGAATCACAGATGGAGTGTAATAGAGAGCTCTTGTCTCTGTCTTAGTTACATATGTCTTTACTCAAACAGAAATTACAGTTATCATCTCTGTAGTATGGCTTTTTTCCTATCAGCACAGTCTTTAGATTCAATGCTTCTATGCTACGGAGAGACTGTTGTACTCTTCCTTCCTTTCTTCCTCCCTTTAGTCTACATTCCATTAAGAATCTTCTGAACTTTACTTTTAGTTCTACACCCTCTGGAGAAAGAAGGAATTATATTATAATTCGAGTGATGGAGAGCACTGGCATGATGAAATCTGATCCAAAAGAAAAAGCTCAGGAGAAAAATATTTACAACATAAAATAAAAAATCCAAATCACCTAAAACCAACAGTAATTTTCAGGATAAAGTTCGAATTATTGTTCCCAAAAGCAACTGTCCTTTCAAGAGAATGCCCATTTTTTTTTATCTTTAAGGAGCCTTTCTGACTCCAAATGAAGCATTTGTTTCTCTGTTTCTGTTTTGAAGTAGTAAACACACAACTCCTATTCAATTCCTGAGTATGAAAAAGGCAAACAGCAGCAGTCTGTTAGGGAAGAGATGATGTCAAGTGAAAATCAGTAGTTATTTATTCTTGAGCCTGAGTAGTAGAGAATTTATAAGATGAAGAAGAAATAAAATAAGGGGGGTTGTGTATCAGTACGTCATATAATCTGTCTCCCATTGTTACTTTTCTTAAAACATCTTCCCATCTTGCTGCCAGTATTCCAAGAAGTGGAGTTAGTTGAATAGATAAACTTTTTTTGAAGGAAGTATTTGTACACAGCTCAGTGTGCATTTCAAGCTTGTGAATCTTTGGGAGGACAGTAATGATTAGTCAGCAGGTAGTCTGGTAGAATTAGTGAATAATTGCAGTAATAAGGAACAGTTAGAGAATAAACTGACTTCCTATCCCCTCAGAATCATAAGCACATATTGGCTGGGCTGGGAAATTTTTAATCTTTCTAAGTCTGATGCTCTTTTACTTGATGCTGCCTTAAGAGACAATATATTAGCATGCTGTCATTGCATATAAGCTGGGTAAGCTCCAGCCATGCAATAAATGCCAGGTCCATTAAACAGAGAGGAGACTTCACTGATATGAAGTATGTTGGTCTTTCCTCCTTGAGTAATATGCTGCCTTTGAGATTCAGGGTTGTTAAAAGGAGATGAAACATGATGGGGTACTAGCACTCCATAGGTCTGTCTACATTAATAATAAATTACCATCAATAAACAGAATTTTTTTTAACTTTGACAAAGACCTCACATGAAATGCTTAAAGCTGTGGATAGATTTTA
Source organism: Empidonax traillii (assembly GCF_003031625.1). Classification (NCBI taxonomy): domain Eukaryota; kingdom Metazoa; phylum Chordata; class Aves; order Passeriformes; family Tyrannidae; genus Empidonax; species Empidonax traillii. The sequence goes on along the minus strand of NW_020955247.1, from coordinate 102,222 downwards.
TCCATCTCACATATAAGCAAATATTTTTAAATTATTATGTAATTGCATGTTGAACAAGTAATCAAACATCCTGCTCCTTTATTATTACATGCTATTAAACTCATAATATAGTAGGAAGCATATCTTAGAGTAGAATAACAGTAATTTAAAATAGTCAGCAAGGCACTTTTCCTTATAACATTTTGAGTGGGGTTTCTTTGGAAAAAAGAAAGGTTTCAAAGTGTTGAAATAGCAGAGGTAGGCCATGGACTGGGCTTCTTCAGCATTGTCTCTGAAGCCTCTCTCTTTTTTTTTTTTTTTTTTTTTTTTTTTTTTTTTTTTTTTTTTTTTTTTTTTTTTTTTTTTTTTTTTTTTTTTTTTTTTTTTTTTTTTTTTTTTTTTTTTTTTTTTTTTTTTTTTTTTTTTTTTTTTTTTTTTTTTTTTTTTTTTTTTTTTTTTTTTTTTTTTTTTTTTTTTTTTTTTGGTTCGGTTTTGTTGTTTTGTTTGTTTTTAATAATTGAATATACCATTGACTTTTGGCCATGAAATTCTGGTTATCTAAAAGAGTGCTTAGGCACCTGTTGCTGAAATGGATGATAAGTGGCAAATATTTCTGACTGAGTGTGGGAGCAGAACAAGCTCAAATCATTATGATCATCTATGGTGAGCATTTTAGAATAGTAAGACCCAAGGAGGTAAATTAATCTTAGTTCCAATAAGTATTCTGCAGAAGAATGAAGACTTCAGAGTAGATATGTGGTAGTTAACTAGTCCTTGCTTGTGTATAGTTTTAGTTAACTATTTTGTTTCTGCAGAGAAGAGAGGGGAAAAATGAAGAGGGCAGAGTTAGAATAAAGAAGTTTTTTACACACAGCTATAGGTACCCAGAATCAAATCTTCTGAAGACACTGCAATGAGATACATTTGTTTAATGCAGAATGAAATTTAAAAAAACTTTTCTAGACATCCAAAGGTGATTGATATCTTTCGACGTATTAACAGAAAGAAGAAACAAAAAAATCTGTAAAAGTAAACAGATTTTGTTTTCTTATGAAAGATAATTTTAAAAAAATCCCCTCTAGGCACTTTCCAAATTGAGCAACATTTTGCAGGAAAGGGTACCTTTCCACGCATAATGATCCAGCCTCCACTGACACCATGACTAGTGAAACTTTACATTTAAAATAATAAAAATGGTAATTAGGTGATCATCCAGTGTCCTTTTTTTTTTTTCCATACATATGCAGTGAGATAATCATCCTTCTCCAGACCAAAATGAAACTGCTTTAAAGGAAATTTCACCTCTTATTCTTCATTTAGCTTGTGTTTTCTGCCTTCCTGGATGGGAAATTAAACCTTTGGATCCCACAGAATGGAAAGTGCTATGAAAATATGAAATATTGTAGCTCTGCAGTGTTTGAAAAAAGATTTATCAGGGTTATGAATCAGATCTAGCTCCTGTTTTCTTCACTTGGATGATATATTTCAGTTACATGACTGAGATATTGCAAGCAGCACAATATGGAATACAAATGTTTGTTTGATGGATTAGATAAAACTAACAAAGATAAAACTTACAAGGTAAAAAATGTTATTCCCACCAGTAGGCTGATGAAGCTTTTATGTAAGCTGCAATATTCTATTAGAGAAAGCATTTGGTACTGCCTTCCAGGAAGTGTCAGAATATCTTCCATGAATGATTTTTTTATTAGTGCAAAATACTGTCTTGGTTGAAAATAGTATTTTTGACAGAACAACACAGAATCATATTTTGAAGGAAAAAAAATCTAAAACCCTCTTATGACTATTTCCCTAATATTATATGAAGGCACTGCCAAATGGTTAGTAATTGACCATTTAGGACAGAGAATTTCCCTAACTTTCCCTATAGTGCATGATTTTAGGGGTAATCAAATCACCTATGTGAGAAGGCTGATAAAGAGATGATGAAAGACATTGTGCTAGTTTCCTACAGGTCAAATGCGGAATTTTTCTTTACACGGCAGTGAAGATATTCAAAGAAAAGATATTCAAAGAAAGATATGACATCTCAGCTGTTAGTGACAAGTAGCACAAGTTCAAATGTACAGAGGATGACTCAGGACTAAGAATGCACTTTTCTATATCCTGTCAGTGAAAACATGTAGTGGCATTATCAAAGTTCCTGCACTCCAAGACACATGATACATCTTTCACAGAAAGACAAATTGCTTGAATTGGATCCCCTTTTTCTAAAGTATTCTGAATATATTCTGCCTTGATTTAAGTGTAGCTATGCACATGCTGTATTTACAGTAGCATAGTAGATGTTTGTCCCAGACCCAACAGTTCTGAACATAGGAAACCAGGGAATCAGAGATACAGAAAGCCATCTGCACTTGTATCACTTAGCAATAAAATCATGGTGGTTTGCTTACTTTAGCGTGTAATATTAGAAGGAACTAACTTGTTTCATTCAATCCCTGGCAGAAGTCATAGGAATCTTCATCACAAGAAACCCAGTTTATTGTTAACTGCTTTATGCAGACATCTGAACAGTTGTAACATAATAAGTTGAGTTCTACCCTTTCACACATCATGTTTAACCTTGCAGAAGTCAACATGCTGCAAGTGGACACTCCAAGCGTCTGCTTTGCACTACCATACAGTAGAGGCCACTGCAAGTGGAATAGGAATTGGGGCCAGAAAGCTGATTTTTCCTTTTAAACATTTCAAGTCAGATTTAGAGTAAGCCTCCTGTTCTGTGAATCCTACACAAAACTAGTCAAATATTTACAGTATATACTCATTAGACCATGTGAATGCCCACAGCCTGCTACATTCACCATATGTTATTAATGTCCCTCCTGGGCTGTAAAGGAGAAAGAAATGCATAGTGAAGAATTCTTGTCCAGGGCACAGACATGCACTGCTGGTTCCTGTCCTGTAAGCTTCATCTGTATCCTGGGAGCCTACGTTTCTAGGCCACTCACTGAACATAAAGTGTTTTTTTCATGACAGGGCACAATCCCATTGTTAGGTTTTTCAAAATGTATGTAAACTAACCTTTGCTAAGCCTTGGGATCAAGCAAGGGAAGACAAGAAAGAAATAAATGGTTTGAAGTATTTTGAAGAGTATTTGTGCCTTCTCGTCCTAGTACAAGAGTCTTTTAAATAGCTCTGTGAGAAGCAAAAAAGATATTTCTGGCAGTTAAATGTCTTCTTCTGCTCTGCATATCAAATTCACCACTTAAGATGATATCATTGAGGGGTTTAAGAACATATAGATTCCTTATCAATCAGATAACTTTATTGAATAAATTTTTTGTATTTAATTTCATCAGAAGACCCAGATGGTGAAAATAAAAGTTGTACTAGTTTGATAGTTGCTCCAAAAAGTTATATTTTCAGTTAAATATGATTTTGTGAAACTACATGGAACTTTTATGAAACTATATGAAAATCTTGGTGTTCTACACAGAATTATAAATGACATGATAACCTTTCCTAATCCAAAACTCAGTTAGCTGTATTTGTCAGGTAAATATACTGTTTGCTTTCTATAAAAATGTCTAGGACACACAGAGTTTTTCCAAACCACTTTATGCTATCTCTTAGACACACATGGCCTGAAAGGTGCATGTGAAAGGTACATACACAAGTATCATTGGCCATGGAAGTCATTAGACAAAGGGAAAAAATCAACTTCCATCTTCTGGGATTTGAAAGTGAACTATCTAGAACTAAACCACCACTCCAATCAAATTAGGAGAATGTTCAGGTTGTTGTTGGGATAGTCATACCAGAAAAACTTGAAAACTGAAACTGAAAACTGAAAACGAGGGAAGATTAAATCTGGAATACACATAATGGTAATGGGCATAGCTTCTGAAAAGCAAGGTATTCAGAATTGGAGTAATCTCCCCCAGAAAGCTTCACTAAGTGCTTGAGCATATATCAGTTCTGGAGTAGAATCTGTAGACACAAAATTAAATTATGCAAATTGTTTTAGCAGTTGTTTAATCCAAAGACAAATAGCAAATGAAACAGCCCAGGCTGCCTGCAACTTTATCATTGCCAGAAGTCCTCCGCATATCACAAGACACTTACTAAGTCCGGTATTACCAGACAACACAATGAAAAGGAGAATTTTTTTTATACCCTGCTTTAATCAGGCTCTGACTATATTGCGGGTATTTCACAAAAACAGAACAAAACAAACAAAAAAACCCAAACAAAACAAAACAAAGAAAGGAAATAAATGGGAACTAGAAATCTATACTTTAGTTTCCTGATATTTCAGGATCAGCAAAATATTTTACTTTGTACTGAAACTGGTTCCTACTGCTCCTCAAGTGAGAAAGGATTTTGTGAAAGGATTTTGCAGGACTTGTCTATAGTCATCTCTTGAGCACTCTTCAGATGCAGGCAGTGTTTCAGAAATCACAAACACTGATCAAAGCCTACTACTATATAATTCAGAGGTTTAAGAGGACTTTTTGCAGTAACAAAAATTGTATTATTTAGGTTTTAATATTGTAAAAAATTTTTATTGTCATTCCCATTAACCGTTTCATTGACTGTACTTATCCAGTCACTAGTGGGGTTCTACAGGTCTCCATCTAAGGCCCAGTGCTCTTCAACTTTTTGATAAACAACTTAGATGCAGGACTGGAAGGCACATAAACTAAGTTTGCTGAAAATACTAAACTATCAACTGTACTAAACTCTCAGCTCCCTCAAAAGCAGAGGAGCCCTGCAGAGACCTCAGCAAATTAAAGGACTGGGCAATCATCAACCTTATGAATTTCAATAAGGCAAAGTGCCTGATTCTGCACCTGAGTTGAAGCAACCCTGTATTAGAAATAAATAGGTGCTCCTGGAAAAGTTTGTAGTATGGTTGCAGTTGTAGGTGGGAAGTGACAAGTTACTGGTTGTTCATTTGTCAGTTACAGAAAGGTGCAGTTTGCCCAGAAACAAGGGGATCTATCAGCAGCAGAGTATCAGTAACCTCCATGTTAAAAATGCAGGGGACCCCTCCCTTAATGACCGTGCAACAGAGGACACATTATCAGGAAGGCTGTAACCTGGAGTACCTCAGCCAGTGGGGAAATGGGGAGGGACCTGCTTTTTGGGATAAAAGAGGCTATCAGGTAGAGGCACTTCAATAGGTGTTGGCCAGTGAACTCCCTTTTATTCAAACAAAAGTTTTAGTTAGCTCTATCTCTTGGATATTTCTGAGGCTCACAATAATAGAAGCAGATATATATTTTTCAGAACACCTGGAAGTACAGACAGACTGGGAAATGAGAGGAGAACATCACTGTGGAAAGGGACCTGGTTGTCCTGGTAAGTGGAAAGTTGAATATGAGTCAGCAGTGCCCTGGCAGCCATAGGGGCATCAGACAAAGCATCACCAGCTGGTTGAGAGAGGGAATTGTCCAACTCTGTTCTGCGCTGGGGTGGCCTCACCTTGAATATTGTGGCGGTTTGGACACCATAATATAAGAAAGATATTACGATATTAGAGTTTCCAAAGGAGGGCAACAAAGATGGTGAAGGGCCTTGAGGGGAAGCCGTTTGAGGAATGGCTGAGGTCACCTGGTGTGTTCAGCCTGGAGAAGAGGAGACTGAGGGGAGACCTCATTGCAGTCCACAATTTCTTCCTTAGGATAAGAGGAAGGGCAGGCACTGATCTCTTCTCTGTGGTGACCACTGACAGAACCCAAGGAAATGGCCTAAAGCTGTGTCGGGGGAGGTTTAGAGTGGGTTCTATGGAAATGGTTTTTCACCCAGAGGGTGGCTGGGCACTGGAACAGGCTTCTTAGAGAAGTGGTCACAGCACCAAGCCTATCTGAGTTCAAGAACCTTTTGGGCAATACTCTCAGGCACATGTTTTGCCTGTTGTGGCTGTCCTCCACATGACCAGGAGTTGGATTTCTATTATCTTTCTGGGTATCTTCCAACTCAGGATATTTTGTTCTGTGATCAAACAGTCCTAATTTGAGATACATGTTTTTCATGTCTACTTGTTTTATCCTCTCACTTGTGAAACAAAATGGCAATAAGAAATCTAGAATTTCTTAGTGTGTTCTGCTGGGTTTTCCATAGCTATTTTACAAGTTAATTTTTTTAGTTCCCCACCTATTTTACTCTCCTGCTGCTCACTGTAAGTATACTTTATACAAAGAAATTTTCATAAGTGGTTGAAATATCTCCTGTATTCACTCCCTTCTTTTGTTTTTTCCTCCTTTAACAGGTTTCCCTCCTTGCCTCCTTTCCCTCCTTTTATGACTCCCACTTTTCCCTTTCCAGACTGATGTTACTTAAGTATTCTTCTTATTGCTTATACTAACTTTTTATATTCTATAACCACAGTGGCCTCTGTTTCTGCATTTCCTCTTTAAGTTTGAAAGGAATGAATTTCTACTCTAACATCTACAAAAGTATTTCTGTATTTCCAGTGTTCTTATGGTGACCTCGCAGACATTAAAGGATAAAAAAAAAAATCTTCCTTTTTTTTCTCCCAATTTCTCCAAATACTTCTTCATTGCTATAAATCTATTACCTTGTGTTTATCTGTCACAATCATTCTGATCATGATGTTTAGAAGATGCTCTTAGAATTCAAAGTCAATAAATTCTTTTGGACTGTTCATTGAGATTGGAAGTATTTAACATTAGTGTAATTTAAGAAACTGGACAATGTATTTCAGTAACCCCAATTAATTTTTTTCCCCGTTTTTCAATAGTGAAACTATTACAATAATAAACACTTTTAAGTTATTCTCATCTGTAAGAATCTGAATTGATTCATTATCATTATTCAAATTTTTGAAATGTGTGTCTTTTTTTGCATATTTTTCTTACCCTGTAGTCTGGCCACATGTATCTACAGTTAAATGTTACTTAAAGAAATGAAGAGAGGAAAATATTGAGAGTACCAAGCACACGTCTGCTATACGTGGTTGCCGCATATGTGGTTGTGGTGTTCACGGTGGTCCCTGACTCTCTGAAGCAGTAAATTACCAGTGACTGCTCATTGGGTCCATGTATATGAACTCAGAACATTGTCTTACGTTTTAGCTTAATAATACTTTTTTGACACCTGCTTTGTCTGTGTCAGGTCCTTAGACTTAAAACCTCAAATGTGGGAGATGCCATAACTTAAGGATCAAAATAATCATGGGTTTGGTTTCCCGATGAAATTGATAAACTTGTCACTCATTCAGTATCTTATTATTTAAAAAGAAAACCTAAGCAAGAAATATTATTACTTTTATGTTATTCTTAGTTGTCATTTTTTTATGGATCTATGTTGTGAAAGCATCTCTCAGACTGACCTTAATTTATTGGGGGGGCCTTTTTGTGTGCTACAGTTCACACATTATTCATTTTTGACATTCTTTTAACAGAAGTAATAGATTTTATTTTGAATTAAAATTTGAGTCACCGTTGTCAAGATCTTTTATAATTCCAATTATTATAATATCAAGTAAATATGATGATCACAGCATCTTGAGCATTTCCTACTTTGTTTCAGTGAATTTCACCTCGGTTCAGTGACCAAAGAAAGGATACCATGCCAATATTACACAAACGGTTTGGAAAATTTACATCTTCCATTTCAGTTTATTGCTGCACAACTTTAGCAAATACTTTTAGTTGTCCTGTAGAGCAGACACAATAACTGTAAAACATCAGTGTACCACTTCTACAAAAAGCTGGAATTCCTGTACTGATGTTTTGGGAAAGTGAACACTGGTAGGATTATTTCACAGCATTTGCTACTAAAGAGGAGCAAATATGTATAGATACTTTTCCATAGCCACTTTCCAAAGCTCAAAACCAAAAAACCAGAGATATATAAAATGAGTCTTGATAAAAACACTGTGAGTTCACCCTCCCTGCATAAACACATTGTTAACGGCAGGAAATAAAAATCAGCCCATCAGATGACAATTCTGAGACATTCTGGAATAATATTCTTACAAAGGCAACTTTTATGGAAAAATAAATTTACATATATGATATACTGCCATTCTGTGTGACATGGATGCATTTGCATGATAAAGCCTCAATTATTGTATTAATAAAGATGAATCTTTAATGAGTAGATGCTCCTGTTCTAATTGCACAGTGACAGAAATTTTACTGTGTATATTTGATTTCCTTTGTTTGAAATAACAGCTCCAGTAATTTCAGTTGTTTCTTTGGTTTGGAGCAATAGTGTCACAAAATCTAATAATTATGTATTAAATTTTCCACGATAAGTAAGAAGCACTTGTTCTGCATATTTGGACAATAACTTAAACACATATCTATGCATGATGTTTATTGTGAGTGTTCTGAACAGCCATGTGGATACAGACAACTCCAGAAGCAAAACTTTATCCCTATTTCTGAATGAAATTATTCAGATTAAAAATGAGGAAGAATTGTGATTTCAGAAATAGTTCAGTGCTTCTCTAGGGGCTGGAATTGGATGGTCTTTAAGGTCTCTTCCAGCCAGATAATTCTGTTACTCTATGATTCTATGAGTCAGTGCCATCAGTCCTTACTTTCTTATAAATAGTAAACTGAAGATGCCAGTTGTAAAAATTAAATTGATTATGTTCTGGGCTCTGATTTTAAAAAAGAAAGAAAGAAATGCAAACAGAGGCCATTTAAGAAAGCAAGTCAACAACCGACTGTCCTGGTGTCAGCCCAGATCAGCAGGAGGGGGCATGGCTAATATCACAGTGTTGTCCGATACAGCCTCACATTGTTGTCAGGGATGGGGGAACGGATTCCCACTTCCAAGAAGAAGGGTGTTCCTTCCAGAGGAAGATGGCGTGGTGGGCAAAATGATCAGTATTGTTGTAGACCTTCCATGTAAATCTCTTCTTTGTCCTATATGTTCTGTTAATTATATAGTAATATTGTTTGTTTTGTTATCTTATTGCTGTTTCTGGTAAATCCTTCTTACCTCAGCCCAACAGCCTGTTCGGTCAGTAGATCACGGGACTCTTAATCCCAGGGTTGTGGTTTTGAGCCCCACATTAGGCACTAATTCAGGCTGTTGTGGTTTAGGAATGGCATTCCCTAATTTAGTGCTCCCACCCTGCTGGCACTCACTTTCCCTCCCCCTCCAGCTGGAAACACAAAATACAAAGATCACAGATAGAGATAATAACAATTTTTTGGAAACAGCAATGAGATAATAAAATGAACAGTAACAGCAGCAATATTATTAACAGAAGTTATAAGACAAGTAAAAGAGTTACACAGAATGTCCACGACAATACCAACTGTTTTGCCTGCCACACTTCTCCTCCCAGAAGGAACTACCCTTCTTTTTGGAAAGGAGAGACAGTCCCTTCTCCCCACCCCCAGCGATGAAGTGAGGTGGTATTGAAAAACATTAGGGTCTTGGCCATGCCCCCTACCACTGATCTGGGCTGAAACCAGGACAGTATCCTGGCACGGAAAGAAACAAGCCAAGAAGGTAGAGTTGAACAGTGACAATCCTTATATAGCTATATTGTCCTAAATCTTCAGAGATAAAATTATCTTGGAAGAAATACATGTATTTCTGCACATTCTCTAAAAATAGTATCTACATGTACTTGGAGAATGGTACAGAAGCCACAAATTCATCACACCATAGCATCAGATTAACATAATTATCAGTAAAGCTACAATACTTGCAACATGTGGACTCTACTCCTGTCGAGACAAGGGTCTCTCTACTCTTGTGCAATAACAACAAACTTTGTTACACCTAGTTATCAACAGCTGATTGGAACAGCTCTGAAACATCCCTTTCATATAGCTTTGGCATGTATTCAGAGGTTAAAATGTCATCTGCTTGAAAGAGGTATCTCTTGGTCATTTATTAAAAGTTTTGTAAAACACTATTGGAATGGGCTGCCAGGGAGGTGGTGGATTCTCCAATGCTGGAGGTGTTTAAGAAGAGACTGGATGTGGCATTTAGTGCCATGGTCTAGTAACTGTGGTGGTAGTGGATCAAGGGTTGGACTCGATGATCTCAGACGGCCTTTCCAACCTATCTGATTCTATGATTCTATGATTCTATTCCTCAGAGGATAATACTCTCACATGGCAAAAAAACTACGGGGCTGAAGAAGAGTTTTTAGTTAGGAGCAGCTTTATCAAAACTCATCTCTCTGTCTCATTAAACTGGTCAGGATTGAATAGCTCAGCAAATCACTTAGTTCTAAATAACCTCTACTTTTTCATTAAGGGAGCTGTCAGAAATTACCATAATCCTTAATTTGCAAAAATGTGCTTTAGTTCTTTCCAACTCATCCACATAGCTGGCCAGATTTCTACCCTCCAAAAATTACAGTAATAAAACATGTCACTATGAAGAGAGAAAAAATTCTCCAGGTCTGATACATGAACATCTGCTGTTTGCAACCTAGATGAAAGTCCTCTGCTCTCGGCTCAGTGACAGTGAAGCTGTGCTATCTAGGTCTCCTGTTGTTGGGGTCTGAAAGTATGAGGGATATGTCAATGTGTGTGTTATCAGCAGCAGGTTTAGACAAGACTGACTAAACCAAAGAAATACCCCCCAAAAAAAATCCTTCAGATTTCCTATTTTCCCTCAATATTACTTCCATTTCTTATTATCAAGAAAGTTTACAAGATTTCACCCTGGGGTAAATTACCATGCTGTCATGGACGTAAAATGTATATATGTTCAATACCTGTATGAGAACAAAAATAAAATAACAATTTCTTGTTTATAAAAGCTACCTATAACTTCTTCCATCATGAAAACAATGTATCACAAGTTAAAGGCAAAGAATATACTGTCACATTTTTTTCAGAACTGTTATGTAAATGTGAGAGTTAACAGAGAAGAATAGCATACAAATATTAATCAGGCATCCAGATTAGTAAAGTAATATTGCTGTGTGCATGAAGAATTATTTATAAATTGTATTTCCTGAAAAAAACCAAAAAATTGTCTTAATGTAGAATCAGATCTGTGACCTGAAAAATCTTTCCCTTAAAAGATTTAACCTTTCATGAGGTCTGCTGTTCTCTGTTCTCTATTCAATGTGCTCGATCACCCTGCTCTTTAGATAGTCAGAACACTCACTAGGCAGTTCAGAAGGAAAGCTGTATAATCTTTACTACAACTCACAACTTCCATGGTATCAGTCTTATCCCATGCTAGGGATCTAGGCAAGGAAGATGTAAAATAAAACCCATGGGTATCAGTATTATGCACTTCAAAGACCAGGCTTGAGTGGCTCTAAGGGAACTGTCCATTACTCTTTGAATAATCACCCAGAAAACTATTAGTTCTAGTAATTAATTTGTATTTTTAAAACACTTGAGAAGTGGGAGATTTGGGGCTTAGAAAACTGTGGAAACGTTTCAAGAGTTCAAGCTATCTTCAGAAAAAAATGTGAACACATGTTTCCCTCTTTCATCCTATGTCTTCAAAAAGGGTAGATAAGAATGCTTACATAATCTCTAACCTGTAACTCTAAGCTCTGTATACATGTTATATCAGGGCTAAATAAATAAACCCCAGTTCTAAGTACCAATTAGTGTAGGTCCCTCTAAGGGTTAATCCAATGGAATTTATTACATGATTTAGTAAGAACAACTAGCAATGGTTGAACTACCATAATCAGATATGATCAAATAAGCCACGACTAGATACAACATCTAACAACTTTCATATCAAATTGGATTTCCATTAGAGAAAAACTCACCAATTGATATGGTAATTGCATAAGACCAAGTAGGTTGTTTCTTTTCCTGTTAGATTGTCAAGACTCTTAAATCTTAATTCAATACTATTTTGCAGATTCTTGTATACTGTGGACATCACATTTCTAGGCTCCTTAATGTTACACTGTCATCCAGAAAGGATATATAGGAGCTGGAATACTTTTCCAGTCTTTGAAAATATTCTCAAAAAATTGCATCTTTAAGCTGTTTTATGATATTTTAGTCTTAAGCTAATTGGTTAACTTCTGGGATAGTCACAGGTCTGAAACATATAAAGCATTCAAATTGCTTTTGTGCCAGACAAAAGGCTCATCATGAAACAATACCAGAAACTTAACTTCAGATCCCCATAAACTGGGTCATGTTTGCAGTGCCGTAATACAAAGAATAATGAGTCCCTTAAAAAAAAAAAAGAAACAAACCACAAAACTACAAAAACCCCACAAAAACCAATAAAACACCCAAACCCCAAACAAACCCCAAACAAAACCAAAGAAACACAAATGACAAAAAAACCCCCACTTGAATAAATTGTTCATTTTCAAGAAAATACATGTGAACTGTACTTCTGTGTTGATTGAAGTTAACAAAGGAATGTCCTGCACAGGATACTTAAAGTTAATTTTCAGGGGAAAGATTTCTGACCAGCTTGTCAGTACACTGCAAGGATTTCATATTCTCTATAAGTGAAAATCTCAGACATAATTGTTTAGCAGATTAGAAACACCTAGGTAGATAGGAATGCTGCAATCCTATTTTCTAGAGGAGACAGGAACCTCTAGTGGCAAGCGGGTACCCAGCCCTGCAGGGTCAGAACTGAACATAACCCAGCATTCTTTGTTTCCTGAATAACTGAGAGATAAATGATACTGTCAACAGTAAAGTTAGGATACATAAGCAAAGATTTCATTTGCAAGTTTTGCATACACATAAAAGAGGTAATTAGGCTCTTTCTTAACCATTCTCAGGCTAAACTGAGAATGAAAACCACCCCTGCCCCTATAATACACAAATATGTATATGACAGTGTAGAAATCTTAGTGTTCAGTAACGTAAAAACCACCTTATATTCCTAATCATGTGCTAAAAAATTTCCTGAAACATAGAAAAAAGTACATGACTTTTTCTGGGGTCTTGCTGTAGGCTGAGATACAAATGACTGGAAACTAGCACATAGAGCAAGGCTATTTTATTTTGTACCATCATGTTTTTGGACACTTGCCTCTAGGCTGCATGGATTTCTTTTTAGAGCCCTTGTTTTTTACTTGCTTCGCACATATTTTCAACTGCACGACTGTGTGAATACAGTTAGATTCTTTGTGCTACATCATAGTGCCTGAGTGGTATAATTAAACACATTTTCCCCTTGCAAATGCTTTAAAGTCAAGACAGAAGTATCAATAATATGCTCTTAGAACTGAGTGATGGACAGGAAGCCAAACAAGGCACGACATTACAGGGGCTGCAATCCTGAATTAATAAATATTCAGGTGTTCCTAAACTCTTTGATTTTTCCCTCAGCTATGTCAGTGTAACATATTAATTTGAAGTGGGACTTAATGTGCCAAGTGAAACAGGAGTGGTGCATTTACATAAATAACAGTCAAGTAAAAAGAAAAAACTCAACTTTTTTTTTTTTTTCCCAAAACAGGTGATTATTAGAAAGGAAAATTAATGTATGTATTTATAGAGGAGGAATATGCTCATTTTTACAAAACCAGTCTTCAGAAAATTCTTTCAGACAATGCTGTTGTTAAAAATATTGTTTGTATTGTGGCAGTGCTGTAGGACTTTCAACTGTTGTCCAGCAATGTAGTGTTTTTCATAACAAAGCAGTGCTGGGATGGGTTAATTGAATGGGGTTTTGCACTAAGCATATTTCCAAAGAATGCATTTGAACCCGGGAGATAGCAGAGGTATGCTAGAAATAGGGGATAATAGTAACTGATATTATGAGTCAAGTGAGAGTCCACGAAAATGATAGTTCATGAAAAAATGGAAAGGGAAAATGGGAATTACAGATTTTGATGCTGAAAAGCTAAAAGAAGCAGACAATGTTAGCTAAATACTTGTAGATTACAGGGTGAAAAAAAAAAAAAGCTAAGAATTTGCTTCTTGTAACAAAATTCTGACTCATATAAGCAGAGCCATAGAAAAGGGTGCTGCAAAAACCAAAACATAGTATGATAAAAGTCTGGAGGAGAGTTTTAACCATATGGCTACTTGGGAAAGAAATATCCATAATTCCCACAGCTGAAGTTATTATACTCAAAAAAGTGTCAGATTTTTGAGCAGATTCTAGATTTGAAAATTTAGAAATTGAAGAAGAATGCCACAACCACATAATAGATTTGAGTGATAGGCCGGATGGTAGTATTACCAATGACATTCAAGGAATAGAGAAAGGGAAGGAGAGAAAAAAAGAGGTTTTTGATCAGAAAAGAAGGGAGCAGAGAAAAGAAGCTGATCTGCAAGTTGTTGTCATAGAGATAGTCACTAAATTCAGCCTTATAGATTAGATCAATTTTAGAGTGAAAAATTACAGGAATTGCCTGAAGAACCATTAAATTTCCTTCTGATGCTGCACAGGTACAAAGAACAGTGATAAATACTGAAGATGTATCACTTGATGACAGGGTAATGTAAGACAATAAAGAATAAGGAAGAGCATAAATAATTTTGGATGAAGATTAACAGTAGTTTTGAAGTTTTTTAAAGAGGAACAGTCTAAATAAAAATTGAGCCAGGCAACTGAAAAAAAAATCACAGGAGCTAAACTGAAAAAGTTTTGAAGTGCAGATGGGAAACCTGACATAGATATCTGCAAGAGTTTTAAATTAACTGGTAGGTGAAAATAAGAAAGTAAGGTAATTAAGTTGTAGTTATGTAGTATTTGTATGACACTGATAATATTAGCAACAAGGTTCCCTTTCAAAGGAGTTAAAACATATAGGTATCATATAGCATACCAAGTAACAGTCATCACTAAAAGTATGCCACCATGGTTGAGCACTCAATGTACAAACATTTGCTATGACTCTATCCAGGTGAAATTAATGAATTAAGTGAAAATATGTAAGGACATAATATTTAGTTTAAATATACATATGTATTATATAACCTTTTTTTTTCCCCTTTTTTGTAGACTTATAATCTCTGAACATTTTTAGAGCAATATACTCAGTAAGAAAAATCCCACCAGGTTTAAGGTCATGAAAAACTGGTGTAATGTAATAGAAAGAGTCAGAATATAATTGTAATATAATACTTTCCAATACTCCAGTTTGAAGTCTCTGACAGTTATTCCAAATCTAGAAACCTGACAATTCCAAAACATATTCAGTATTGCCTTCCCAATGGTTTCTTAATAACCTACCTGAAATAAATGTACAAGAGATAGTAATTGTCATGTCACTATATGTTAGCATACATCTAAAATACATGGCTTCCTGTTTAGCAGCAGATAAAAAAAGCCCAGAAAATATTGTGCATCTCTGGGAAGGGTATGGAGAATGAGACAGAGCACATCATTTTGCCCTGTAGGAGACCTCACTGCACCAACCTTTTAAGTGCTCTGTGCAGTTCTGATCTCTGCATCTCAAGAAGGATATAAAGCAGTTAGAAAATTACAGAGATAAACCAAAAATGGTCAGATGATAAAACAGCTGCCTTGTGAGTTGAGACTGAAAATATCTGAATTTTTCTTTTAGGATAAAACATGACATGGTATATGATCAAGGTTTACAAAATCATGAAAGCAGCTAAGGTGAGTGACACTCACTGAATTCCACAATAACTAAGGTTCAATTATTGAAACAGAAGGAAACAGTTACTAAAAAGTAACTAAATTTCTGGTTGTTTTTGTTTATGTTCCACTGGTTAAAAAAAAAAAAAAAAAAAAAGAAAAAAAAAAGAAGCAACCATTTCTGAAATATTTTGAATCTTCATCAGTGATATGGGGGTTGTTTTCTGATAAGTTTTTGTACTTAAACTTTCACGAGGTAATTCTACCTGGTTTAGTTTGACTTCTTTGTTTTTCCAGCTGGACAGCAGAGCACAGTTTTAACACTTGTTTTAAAGAATCTTCTTCAATTTATTTTGCCTTATCTTGTTCCTGATCATTTTTGTCAAGGATTCAATAGATTAGCTTTTACAATTTTCTTTTCCAGTGATTTAGAAACTGTGATGATCAAGACGATAAATCAGGCCAAAATCTGCACTGTTATTGTCCATTTTTATGTTCATCCACATATAAATTCATGTAATTTTTATTTTAAAAAATTTATTGAGAAGAAAGCATTCCCTCTTGATATCTGTAAGCGGATGCTGAAAATTCCTATGCAGGTATTGGTGGTAACACTCAGCCTAACCTAATAGTCAGTCTTCATTTGAATGTTTTTCTAAAAACATTGTAGATATAAAAGTAAGAAATTAAAGGAACTATTATGCTGTGATATGAAGTGCTATAGTTTAAAAGGCAAAAATAATAAGTTTATGTGTTTAAATCTCTGAAACTGCACAAAGCAATTGTGGGTGTGAAAGACCAGCAATTCTCTGTGGAGGCCTGTAGAAACGCAGGAGTAAAAGGAGGAAAGATTTGCAGCTTTCTGAATTTTAGAACAAATGCCATCTGGACTAATTTGTGAATCCAGCAACACTGCTTCAGTTCAGCTCAATACACAGGGAAACATCTGAGAGGGAGTATTCTTACAGAGAGGAAAGCAGCTGACCTATCACTAATTCGTATGCTTTGGGAGCCCTCTAATATTTTTGGGAGATTCTTTTCAATAGGTTGCAACATGTTTGATTAAGGTGGTACAAAACATTTTTCTCACTGGAAAAAAAGTCCCAACTTTAAATGAATACTATGTCCATTTGTCTTCTGATTTTGGCAGAGAGGAGACATCAGTATGTATGGTGCTGTGTGGATTGCATCAGCTATTTATCGCATTTATGTGACAATACTTTGGATCTGCATGGATGTTGCTACCATCTCTTTAAAATGTCACTTTTACATCAACTGCCCTTACTAGTTAGCCCATAGTCTAACTTTCCCCCAAAAAACCATGTAGCCAAAACTTTCTGGGCACTGAATAATAGCCGTACTCTTCCTATCACCATCTGTTGCTTTTGGGCACAATGTAATACTAGGTTTTTTCTATGGTTCTAGAAATTACCTGATAAAACATCCAGCTATATTAGGCCATATACATTCACCCATTTTATTTAACACAAATATCTGATAATTTTAAAATAAAACTTTAAATTAAAATTATTAGGGAATATTCAGGTGCTGCTTATTGCAACAAAAGTTTTAATTGTTCCTAATTTATAAAATGCAGTGGTAGCCTAAAGAAGAAAAATAATACTCTTTTAACAGGAAAACAATTTGAATAATTCAGATGAAAACAGTCTTGCTGGTGAGTTCTTATGCCAAGAATAAATCTCTGCTATTTGCTAACAGGAAACAAGCAAAAGGTACATCACGTGAAGCGGAAGAGAACACATTTCACAGGAGTTTCTAAAACTGGAATTGCATTAAAAATCTAAATTACAGCAATAGCCAGAGAACAGCTAATAAACTCAAATTTCTGTGTCTCTCTATGATTTTATCAGTGTTTGTGCTGTAAACAAATTCTGTTCTTAATTACAGCAAATATGCTGTTGCAATCAGATGTCACATATTAAAACTGGGATTTCACTCACATTGCACTATGTATAGTGACAGCAGTAATTTATCCAAAAAGAAGTATTGTTTGCAAGACAAAGATAATATTTCTGGAGTTATTTGGAGGTTGTTATGTCTCCCAGCACCTAAACATCTTTAAAAATCTGTATTCCATAATACACTATTGATGTGGAACTCATTGAATTGATTCCCTGATCCCAATCAGTAACAAACTTGACAAGGCACCTGGGCAGACTTTGACTGACAACACATTTCAATACCCATTTCCTGTGGGAAAGAAGTCTTTTTTTTGACTGAAAATCAAAATGATGTCACAGAATCATGGAGTAAGTTAGGTTGGAAAGGACCTCTGAGATCAAGTCCCACCTATGACTGAACACCACCGTGTCAACTAGATGACGGCATTAAGGGCTACATCCAGTCTTTTCTTAAACACCTCCAGGGGAAGTGACTCCACTACCAGTCCATTCCAGTGTTTAATCACCCTTTCTGTGAAGAGATTCCTCCTAATGTCAAAGTTAAACTTTCCCTGGAACAGCTTGTGACTATAAGCTGGAGTAGGAGCCATATTTAGAGATTTCTGGGGGCCTCAGTGGTGCACTTTAGGACTTGACCCAAAATGTAGCTCTCTACTGAAGTTTCATTTAGCAACTGCCCAGCAGCATGAGTGCTGAAGCTCAGTAAAAACCTGTTTCTGGTCCTCAAGGATATTCCTCCCTGGGGAGAGGACTTTTTCAGGTTCCTGTCTAATGCCTTCTCCAACCTGCTGAGGTTCCTTACAATGCCAGGATAACTGTCAGATCTATCATACCAATTTCTTATTGTCTGTGAATTCTCTTAGGGTGTACTTTGTCCCATCATCCAAGTCATTGTTTATACTTCATATAAAAAGTTCTACAGAATACAGAAAAGAAAAAGACTATTGGCACTCGGAAAGCACCAACAGGATTCACCAAGCCTGCCAGTGTCCCTGGGGCACTGCCTGCCCCCACAGATAACCCCTCCTGAGCACCTGCTCCCAGCTCTGTTGGCCCTTGTTCCCAGTGCCACCACTGCAGGCACTGTACTCCATCTCCCCAAAGCCCAGTCCTGTGCAGCCTCAGGCCCTGCTGAGCCAGTTCTGACACATCAGGTGCTGTTCCAGTACCCTGTCCCCATGGCATTGCTCAACCATCACAGGCTGTGTCTGGATCCCCTCTCAGAGCCTGAGCCTGACCTCCACCTGCACACAGACATCCCATCCATCACTGCCCCACTGGCCCTGCCTGGCCATCACTGAATTAGGTCCTAGTTGTGCCATTATCCACGGAGTCCCTGGCCTGACTTCACACCCGCTCCATGACTATGGTACTGCATTATGGTCTGGGTTCCTGTTTAGACCTGGTCACCACCTCCAGATTGAGCCTGCTGGCCTTGCTCAGGCCCCCTCCTCTCTGCCCCCTCAGTGAGCACCACCTGCTCGTGCTGCTTCCCAGCAAAGCCACAAACTGACTTCACAAACTGGCTCCTGTTACTGCTAACATGGGCAAACTTTCCATGTATAATTCTTGGGTGAATCCACAGCACTTTCCTCCTATGGAGGGAGACATTGGCAATTAGCGAGTGGATTAAATTGTCATAGTTCAGTCAAAACAAAAGAAATTACTTCCACCATAAGATTTTTTGAAAAAGTTCCATTCTTTTGGCAGATTTCTTCTTGCAAGAGTCAGCAATTTTTATAGGACTCCTCAAAAATAGTCCAATTTTTTACATGACATGGTTTTTATTACAAAGCTGTATAGCTTACTTATAACACTTTTTCCAACATATGCCCAACTTTGACCATGCTCATCATAATGGGCTCTGGTAAGCTCATCTCCTCCATGTTGAACTATATTAATGCTAAGTCAGAGGGAAAGTCAATAAGGCAGATATACTGGTGGGAATCTGTTACTGACTACCCAAGCAGGATGAAGAGTTAGATGAAATATTCTATAAGCAACTGGGAGAAGTCTCATGATCATTTCCCCTCATTCTTGTGGGGGATTTCAACTTATCAGATGGTTTCTGGGAATACAATACAGCTGAGACAAAATAGTCAAGAAGGTTTCTGAAGTGTGTGGAAGATAATTTCCCAAAGCAAATGGTGAGGAAGCCAATCAGGGAAGGTGTCCCACTGGACCTGTTGTTTGTGAACTGGTGGGTGATGTGGTGGTTGGAGGCTGTCTTGGGCACCGAGGTCACAAAGTGATCAAGTTTTCAATTCTCAGAGAAGTAAGGAAAGGGGTCAGAAGAACTTCCATCTTTGACTTCCAGAGGACAAACTTTGGCTTGTTTAGGAGAATGGTTGAGAGAGTCCCTTGGGAGGCCAAAAGAAGTCTCTGAATGCCAAAGAAGTCCTGAAAGGCTGAACATGTTTTATGAAGAAAATTCTAAAGATTTCTCAGTGGTGAGGCTCCCTCAGTCATTCAAAACTTTTCACTATTTGCACATTTTAGCAAACATTGATCAAATGATTCCCTCACTGCTAATGTCAATTAGTCCATATGCTCAGTCTTTCTCTTCTTTTGACTTGGTTAATTTCTTGGCTTAGTGGGCTGTGAGTCAGTGGTCAGTGACCTGCTAGGCCACTTAGACCCACACAAGTACATGGGATTCACCCAAGAGTACTGAGAGACCTGGTGGAGGAGCTCAATCATTTACCAGCAGTCCTCTTCAGCCCAGGTGACTGAAAGCTGTCAAATCTGACACCTATCTAAAAGAAGAGTAAGAAGGACAATCTGGAGAACTACAGGCCTGTTAGTTTATTGTCAGTGTGGCAAAGATCGTGGGGCAGAACACCTTGAATGCCATCGTGAAACGCACAGGACAACCAACAGGGGTTGGTTGTGCCTAAAAGGTAGGTCCTGCTTGATCAAACTGAACTCCTTCTGTGATAAGTAACACATTAAGTAGATGAGGAAAAGGCTGTGGATGTTGTGTACCCAAACTTGGGAGCTGCTCAGCAAAGAAAGGCTGGTTGACAGTGGGTGCTGGTTGACAGCCAGCTGCATATGAGCCAGCTGTGTGCCCAAGTGACATAGAAAGCCAGTGGCATCCTGGCTTGTATCAGCAATATTGTGACCAGCAGGATGAGGTCAGTAATCATTGCCCTGTGCTTGGCATGATGAGGCCACACCTCAAGCTCTGTGTCCAGTTCTGGGCCCTTCACTGCAACAAAGACATTGAGGTACTGGAGTGTGTCTAGAGAAGGACAATGAAGATGATGAGAAGTCTGGAGCACAAGTCTTATGAGGAGTGGCTGAGGGAGCTGCAGTTACTTCGCCTGGAAAAAGAAGGCTCGGGATATCTTATCACTCTGTACAATCTCTGAAAGGAGATTGTAACAAGGTGGGTGTCAGTCATTTTTCCCAAATTACAATTGACAAGGCAAGAAAAAATGTCCTCAAGTTGCACCAAAGTTTTAGAATAGATATATGGAAAAATTTCATCACTAAAACAGTTGTAAAGCATTGGAACAGACTGCCCAGGGTAGTGGTGGAGTCACTGTTCCAGGAAATGTTCAAAAAACATGTGAATATGGCACTTGAGGACATGGTTTAATGGTGAACGTAGTTGGTGGTGTTAGCTCAGTGGTAGGACTTGATGATCTTAAAGGTCTTTTTCAACCTAGCAAATCTACAGTTCTATCTCCTTGCCATCTCCAAGTCCATCTCCTTGCCAAGAACATTGATTTGCATGTAGCAGCAGAGGGAAACTCTTCTGCCACATTACAGAGAGCAAAAGAGCTACACATCCTTCAATAAGTCGTTTGACAAGGTGTTCTGAGGATACTCCTAATCTACCATGTTCACTAGTTGGGTCTACAACAAGATTTATTATAAACTCCTAATGATTGCACAATTATTCTAAACAATCATGACAGAAACCTGACAGCTGACCTGCAGCTGCATTAATTATTTCTCCAAGTACAACAGCATCTGTTGTGGTGTAAAATCAGAATGGTTTACTCAGTCTCTTTTGCTGGTAATTAGGAGCAGTGCCCTTTGAAAAAGATGTAACCACTTTCCTAAGCTGTGCAGTAATGATTGCAATAGAAGGAGGCAATATGAAAGCTTTAGTCATGAATAACTAGCTGAAACTCTTAATTTCACTAGGACTCTAATCATACAATTTTTATTGCATGAGAAGGTCAGCATATTAGTATTCGTCACTCTCACAAGACTCTGCTAGAGGGTTCTTCCTGCATGGGTTCAGGGAGTTTTCCATTAAAAACTCATATCCTATATCTTTGCTTCATTCTGCTGTAGTATTTGAGACCATTTCAAACAAAGAAGACAAAATAAAGAAAAAGATAATTACATTGTTGCAGAATTCAAAAACCAGAATGTCTTTCAGAGATGAAATATTAAACCCATCATGACACACAGCAGTGTGAGGCAAATTGCTGAAACCAATTTTTGATTATTATTTTTCTAGGACATTTAGCAGCAGTAAAGGACTGAGCGTTTCTATATCTTGCTAAACTTGGCTGATTTTTTTTCATATGTAATATTCCTATTCCTTAATTACAAGTAGGTATTTTTCTTCAGTGGGACGTCCAACTTTAAAACTAATACATTACCTACTATGTATAAAGTTTGAAGTGACAAACACCAATTCCTATAATGTGACCAAAATAATGAAAAATAATTTAGCTACCACTTATTTTTATACTGTACTTCTACTTTTACTTGTACTTATATTTATATTGTACTTCTACTCTCTCACTGAATTCTAACTGAAACTGCTTGGTTGGTGTTATTTATTTACCCTCTCACCATGGAGAGTTTAGGTTAAAAAGAACTACATCTACACTGCTGCCCCATTGTATAACTTTTCCTGCACATCTAGGATCATGTGAAGCAATGGAAGGGAATAGATTTCAGTGCCTATGCAGATCCACTGTCTGAACAAGAAGATTATGGCACTGGTCAAAGAGGAACTGGCAAAATCACTGCATAGCCTTGTACATGAAGGAACAAGAAAAGGCAGGATCATTAAGGTGGGAAGAGACCTGTAAGATCATTAAGCCAATTGTCAAGCTAGCACCACTGTGTTCACCACTAAATCATATCCTCAAGTGCCACATCCACGCATTTTTTGACAGAATGGTGACTCTGACACGTCCCTGGACACCGTGTTCCATTGTCTACTGAGCAATTCCATTTATAATGATTGGTGTGTTGTTATAATACTGTCATGCTCATGAACAGCAAGGATCAAGAGTATAATTTTGCAATACTTTCTCATAAAGCATAAAATATATGAAATACTGTATTTCCCTCAAAAGAAATCACAGATCTTAAAGAGAAGGAACGTAGTGAAATAGGAGAATGTAATATAGTCTGCAACAGCAGGAATTTTGAAGGACAAATGGGCTGACTGAACAACAGTCAAGAGTCAAGAACGTCAATCATTTCTCAAGACTTGGTGGATTTGTCAAAGAACTGCAACGTAATCCTCAACCTATACAGAAACTACAATGGATTCTTTAACTTCTTCTACATAATGGGTAATGTTTTACTGTAAACATTGTCATCTCATGTTCAGTTAAACACATGGAAGTTCTTCTACTACTTTACTTGCAAGTAAATGAAGTTTGAAGCACTGTATCGTCGCATAGGCCTGTGCAATAATAATTTACCAATTTTCTTGTGTTATCCTTATGTATTGGTTTAGGAAAACCACACTCAAACTGCTTGAACTTTTGCATGTGTATTTTATGAAATAAGAAAGGTTATTTTACATAGATATGTTAAATTTCTCAACAGTGGAAACAGTAGTATTAAATAATATCACACAAGAGACTCCAATGTTAACGGCCTCAGCACTCTCCTACTCCAGGGACAATCCCACTACTTACCTTCATCTATTCTCTTTATGAAGTTGTGTGATAGGGTCTGTTTCCAAGTGATTAAGATCTCTCAGTTTGTCAATTTGTTTTTTTTAAATTTGACCCTGTTACACTACAGAAAATGAGCTAATATCTTACAGATCACTCTACTGTTTTAAATACAATTGGTGACATCATGTAGTTAAATGAGAAGATGACATAATTTCTTTCTGTGAGCTTTGGTTTTTAGTAAATTACATTCTTTTCATCTACGTTCTATGTACCAATCAGGAATGTTAAAATATTTGACAGAAAAGAACTTGAACACCACTGAAAATAAGTGGTTTGAAAAGGCTGTAAGATCAGAAGGAAAAAATCCAAAACAACATAGATAAGAAGTAAATGAAAGAACTAAACAGATTCTTTGGCAGGTCATTGTTTTCATATGGCCATGAAGACTTAAATTGCATAGAATGTCCTTAAGTTGCATAGAATGTGCTCCACTACTTGAATCATAACTGGATTATATTGATCCCATACAGAGCATCATCTAGGCATCATGAAGAATTGATTGGTCAGGTCAGTGTTTTTAGAGTTTCCTGCAGAGTATCGTTTCATCATCTGAAGAACAGAACAGCCAGTGTTAAGGATATATTCTTTCCCACACAGCAGAAAAATTTCATTTTCATGATCTGCCGATACATGTGCACAAGGGCATCTGGACAAGATTCTCTTTATCCAAGTTAAAGAGATTCAGAATAAATCAGCTTCTCACTGTGGTCTTTTTCCAGGAATCCACTTTTTTTTCCTTACACAAGCACTGTGTAAGGAATTTGCTCTTTCTAGGTGCTAAATTTTCCTATTTCACAGAGAAAGAATCACTGACTTAATTATTTGTCAATGACAAAGTAAATTAAGATTGGAGGAGGCTGTAGGATGACCTTGCTTTCCTTTGACTCAATGTCCTAATTACTACAAAATTTATTTGAAAAAAACTGTACTATCCGATTCCCAAACATGGGAAAAAAGTGCAAACACTGTCCAAGACTTCTGGAATTGATGAGTTTCTGTAGTATTCTTGGGTGATTAGTTAAATCTGACATCTAAGAAACACAGATCACTTAGATCCTTGTTTGGTTCTAAATAAGTTGCTCTAGCAACTAAAAACTATTAATTCACATTGCATTGGTCAAGATTGTTGGTCAAGATTTCCCTTCATAATGTAGAAGAAACCAGAACATATCTGTCATCCACAGTGATAACCTCCAAGAATGCAACTTGCTGATTGCATGTTACTATCACTCTAAATCATAAATAAACACAGTCGAGATTATGTCCCCAGAAGCAGTGCTGCCAGTAGCTGCATAGTCACAGTCATCAAAGTAAAAACCAGAAGGACAAATTCTACTAAAAAATGAGAGGATAGAAGAGAAATGGAGCAGTTTGGTTTGAAGGAGGAAGTAAGAACAGATACATATTTTCAGGGAGGAATTTCTGAAGGGTCTCAGCACAGGGACATGAGTGTATGAATAGCTCTGGAAGTCCTGAGATTGCTGGTTACTAACAGCATATGACAGGAGCAATATCACACCACATACTCCCAGTTTTATGTTCTGTCCTGAGGCAAAAGTGACTGGCACAGAAAAAAATTATAGAATTATAGAATCATTAAGGCTGGAAAAGAATTCCAAGATTATTGAGTTCAACTTTTGACCAAACACTACCATGTCAAATAAGCCATAGCACTAAGTCCCACATCTAGTTATTTACTGAACCCTTCCAGGGATGGTGACTCCACCACCTCCCTGACAGCCCATTCCAATACTGAACCACCCATTCAGTGAAGAAATTCCTCCTGATGTCCAACCTGAACCTCCCCTGGCACAGCTTGAGGCCATTTCCTCTTGTCCTGTCACTGATTGCCTAGAAGAAGAGGCTGACCCCCACCTGGCTATACATTCCTTCCAGGTAGTTGTAGAGAGCACTGAGGTCCCCCTGAGCCACTTTTCTCCAGGCTAAACAACACCAGCTCCCTCAGCTGATCTTCATAAGACTTAATCTCTAGATCCTTACCAGTTTTTTGCCCTTCTCTGGATATGCTCAATGTCTTTCTTTTTGGAGGGGGCCCAAAACTGGACACAGGATTTGAGGTACGGCCTCACCAATGCCCAGTACAACAGGACAACCACTTTCCTCATCCTGCTGGCCACGTTATTGCTGATACAAGGTAGGTCTTCTTGGACACCTAGGCACACTGCCGGGTCATGTTCAATCAGTTGTCAACTAGCACCCTCAGATCGTTTCCTGCTGAGCAGCTTTGCAGCCACTCTTCCCCCAGATTGTAGCAGTGCCTGGGGTGGTTGTGACCAAAGTTCAGGACCCACCCTTTGCCTTAATTGTACCTCATACCTTTGACCTAGGCCCAACAATCCAGCCTATGCAGATCCCTCTGCAGAGCCTTCCCACCCACCAGCAGATCAACACTATTGCCCAACACTATTGTTGTCATCTCCAAACTGACCGAGGGGCCACTCAGTCTCCTCATCCAGATCATTGATAAAGATATTAAAGGTGATTGACCCCAACACTAAGCCCTGGGGAATACCACTAGTGCCTGTCTGTGAGGAGTATGTAACTCCATTTGCCAGAACTCCCTGGGCCCTGCCATCCAGCCAGTTTTCAACCCAGTGAAGAGGACACCTGTCCAATGGATGCTTGGCTAGGCAGATTTTTGGTATGAATTAAAATGGAACAATATATTTTAGTGTCTTCCTTTTGCTCACAGTTCAGGCTACTATTTCTTGGAAACAGAACAGATATGAGGCACTGTTATAATTTACTTTTCATTGCTCAATTTGAATGAAACAGTGTACCCAGCTTGTGGTCATCGATGTGGAATCAAATCCTATGCTGAATTAAATTTTAGTGCTGAATGCTTTCCTATGTGCACCTTTTACAAACCACAGTCAGCCATATTTTACTTTATTTGTAATGAAATTAGTATGAGGTATTTGCAAGTGATCAGGGTTCTGGTGAAAACAAACAAACAAACAAAACCCCTAAAAACTTTGGGGTCAACTCAATAGAAAAATAACCACCTTTATGCTGTATTTACATAAATATTTACAGAATATGCCTGCTGTGAAAATATATATTCTATATACATAGCTTTCTTTTCTAAAAGCTTCTTTTGGCTGTAAAGTACATCAATAAAAAATAGTTACTCAAACCCCAAAGTAAACAGACAAATAGTATTCTCAACTTTTCCTTTGTTTCTGGGATCCAAATTCTATTGTCAGCTACACTAATACAAGCAAGCCTCAAAAAAACCTGTCAGTTTTAGTATACTTACTGTGTATGTTTATCCATAAAGTGTTCCATACACATAAAAAGTAGAATTTATCTCCTTATTTATTGTAATGATGTAATTGGTTTGTTTGAGTTGTTTTTTTTTAATAGTATTATCTCTAGTTCAGGTCAAGACCTTTTCCTGCAGAACACAAAGATAGCACTTTATCCTCAAAGAAAAGAAAAAAAAATTGCGTTTCTCTATTTGAACTTTATCTAAGAAGGAGAAAACCAGTTTTCTATGAGGTCATTTCATTCCTTGAAAATTCAAACCTGAAGGGACTTCAATTACTACAAATCAGAGTAAGTAGAAAGAACAGAAAGATCAGGTGACACTTTTTGAAAACTTGATCTTTTTAAAATCCATAACATCTGACAGTCCCTAAAGATGTCAAAAGGCCGAGTTCAGGGTTGGTAATAATAGGAACATGCACTCAGAATATGATAGAATAAAAATGCTCTATACACAGAATTATTTATATGTGTTGTAATTTTTTTATGTATCTGTAGCTTATGCACTTCTGTTCACATCATTTGTGCATTTTTCTTAATAGTAACATCATGATAATGTAAGAGAAACATGTTGAAGCACAGGGCAAAATATTTCTCTATTTGTATTATATCTATCTGGTGAACACCAGCCCTTGCCATGTCACTTGATAGTCATACTAGACAGTGAAAAATACTAGAATCTTTTTCTTTCCCAAAAACAAGAACAAGTTTGGATTTACACTGATTCTCTACACTGTTGTGCTATATAGTGCACCTGGCAATTAAATCAGTTGGTTTAGTCTGACAAATAAGGTGTATGTAAACACAGCTCAGAGAGCAGCAGGAGGCCATACCCTGAATAGAAAGTACAGTGTTTAGCATCTAAAATCCAAAGAGTTATAGGAATGTCAGGATTACACCTTTTAAAAGGTTTGAAGCTCTCCTTTCCTATGTGAAATCGCAGTTTAAGAAAAATTAACTTCTTCTTAAACACCAAGTAATTTTTAATGGGGTTTCTTTCAGTGGTTTTATTTGTATTCCTGTAAACAGAATAAAATCATTTCAGGCTCTTTGAGCATCAGGCCAAATTCATTCTAAAAGCCATTGGCATTGACCAGGTGGATTAATCAGGGTCGTACTTGGGCTTGTCTAATGTGGCAGGGAAGAAAATTAAAGGCTTTGGAGTTGACAAAGAAGTTCTTTGTCATGTTAGTAAACATTGTTTTCTTTTTTTAGAATGTAAAAATTTATGAATAAACATTAAAATAATGAAACTTTATACAGACATTAGGGAAGCAGATCAAAAAGCATTATGCAGATATACAGACATATTTCATTATAATTTTCAGTAACTATCTTATCTTAAAATCTCAGAATCACAGAATCATCAAAGTTGAAGAGACCTTCAAGATCATCTATTCCAACTGCCAATGCAGCACTACCATAATCACGCCTAAACCCTATGCCCCACTACCATATCCAGACACTCCTGGTGTCACTTCCAGAGATAGTGAGTCCACCACTTTTCTGGGCAACTTATTCCAACACAACTACTCCTTCAGTGGAAAGATTTTTCTAATATCTAATCTGAACAACCCCTCATCCAACTTAAGGGCATTTACCCTCATCCTTTCACTTGAGACGTAGCAGAAGAGGCCAACCCCCAGCTTGCTACTACCTCCTTTTGGGTAGTTGTAAAGGACAGTGAGATTCCCCCTGAGCTTTTTCTTCTCTGGACTAAACAACCTTAGCTCCCCGAGCTTCTCCTCATAAGACCTGTGCTTCGGACCCTTCAGCAGTTCTGCTGCCCTTCTCCAAACTCACCCCAGCACCTCAATGCCCTTTTTGAAGTGAGGGGTGGGCCCAAAACTGGATACAGGATTCGAAGTGTGGCTTCACATTTATATAACTATAATCAATACTATTAATTATAACTATAATGCCAAGGACAGAGGGACAATGACTTCTGTAGTCCTACTGGCCACCCTATTCTTGATACAGGCCAAGATGCCATTGGCTTTCTTGACCACCTGGGCACACTGTTGTCTCATATCCATCTGGCTGTAAACCAGCATCTCCACATTCCTTTTTGATAAGTAGCTCTCAAGTCCCTCATTCCCCAACCTACAGTGCTACATGGGATTGTTGTGACCAAAGTGTAAGACTCAGCACTTGGCCTTGTTAAACCTCATGAACCTCATAAACCTCATGAGGTTGGGGTCTTGACCTGTCCAGATCCCTTTGTAGAGCTTTCCTACCCTCTAGCAGATCAACACTCCCACCCAAGATCCCCTTGTTCATGTTGTCAAGAAAGGTGTTGAACAGGACTGGCCCCAATTCTGAGCCCTGGGGAACCACACTAGTGACTGGCATCCAGTTGGTGTTAGTCCTATTCACCACCACCACTTGTTGGGTCCAGACATCCAGCCAATTTTTACACACCATGGGTAACCAATTTCTGCAGGACGCACTACTGAAAATGGAATCAGATGCTTTTCTGAAGTCTAGATAAACAGCATCCACAGCTTTTCCCTCATCCACTAAGTGGGTCACTTTGTCATAGAAGGAGTTCAGATTTGTCAAGCAGGACCTGCCTTTCATAAACCCATGCTGGCTGTGCCTGATCCCCTGGTTGTCCTGTACATGCTGCATGATTGTACTCAGGATGATCTACTTCATAACCTTTCCTGGTACTGAGGTCGTATTGGCAGTCCTGTAGCTCCCCAGACTGTCCTTTCAGTCCTTCTTGTAAATGTGCATCACACTGTTATGTTTCAGCTGGGACTTTACAGGTAGCCAAGTAAATGACTGAACGCCATGTTGATGTCATGGGCACAATGCTGTACTTTTAATAAATTTATTGCTTTTTTACATGACTACAAACATTTTCTCAATGGGCTCAACAGGATATTATTATAGGTACTAAGTTCTCCTTTGCCAAGGAGAATTCTTAGCCAAGAAAAGGAGGAGTTGAATGTACTATGTGCACATACTTATAACAAAATGAAAAAATTATATATACATAATATCATATGTGCACATGTGTATGGATTATCCTGAAAAAAACTTAAGTGGCAGAATTTACAATACCAAGCTAAAGAAAAGTACTTTCTTAGCCTGCTTCTCCTTACTGCTTTATAATTAAGCAGTCAAAATCTTCCCATACCATTCAGCATGAGTTATCAGTCTTCAGGCTGAGAGAAAGTGGCGATACTTTGTTTTCTCTGAAGATTGTTTTCTAACAAGCAACCTTATACTGAGGAAGACAGAGATGTAAATACATTATATCTGACAAAAATCGGATGTTTATTGATATATCAGAAGAGACATATGCAAGGATATGTGTGGAAATATATCCTCACTTAGAAATGTCTAATTCCACATTGGAACTGACTGGCATGATATACCAGTGAAAGCAGAGGAGGAAGTTGTTATAAACTAATGGGAAAGCAGATTGAGTAAAGGAACAGGATTTTACATCCTTTTATTTGTTGTGACAAAGACTCTAGGTTTTGCCATGCCCCATCAGTAATGCTTGGAACTAGTACTGTGTCCAGAGGCTGAGCAGATGAAAGTGAATTACCTTTGAAAATAAATAAATTAATAAAATATTTTAAAGGAACACAAATTGTATTTAGCCTGATTTTTTACTCTATTTCATTAGAGATTCTCAATCTTGTAATAAAAACTGAATATGGAAATTGCTACAATGTTGTACTGACACTAGTATAATAAATGATGAAATATTAGCACATGCCAAAATTCATGATCTTCAGTTGCTAACATTTATGCACTAACCCACATTCCAAAGTATGTAATTTGACTATTGATTTCCAGATAACATATAAATGGAGAAAAACTAGCATTTGGCATTTTTTCCTGTTGAAACCAGGTTTATGATGATTCATGTGGCATGAAATGAAAGATAATCCTTAGTAGTTGCTAAGAATGGGATGTTGTACCATGCTAAATCATCTCAATATTTCATAAGAGAAGCTTCTATTATGAGTTAGTTCTGTCTTGTATATTAGCAAGTAGGCATCTCATGATTCACAGTGTTTTCTCGAGGAGAAAATGAGAAGAGGAATTGCCATGGGGATTCTAAGCTTCAGGGTTAATATTGCTGTTGTGGTTCTGTGATAATATACTTTGGAAATTATCAAAATACCAAAAAACCAAGAACAGACAATATCTCTCACTTCTTAATTGTTTTCTTGACAGAAACAAACTTGCAAAAATATTGTACCCACAAAGTAGTCTTGTAGCAGTGGTTACAAAAAAGACCAATTAATTCCGATTCTTCCTGTAGCTTTGTATGTTATATTATTGTGGATTTCTTTTGCTTAGTATATAGGAATAAAAATGCTGTACCAGAGCTTTACTTTTATTAGCATTTTTGGTCAGGCTGTGCATGGAAAACAGCCTTTTTCTTCATTCTGTGTTGCCAAAATTTAATCCTAACTGGTTTGTGCCTTTATGATGTTTGTATTAATTGGCAATGCAGAGTCAGGGATCAGTGGAAAGAACTGTAAAATAATTTAAAAAGATTCCATGGGAATATTCACTTAAAGGTGGTAAAATTAATTTTCAACTATATTCAATGTTATCCTAATAATTACAAAGTAATAATTTTGGAGAGGAAGTTGTTCTTATAATTTGGTGGTCTGTTAAGCTGATAATACACTGAGAATCTGCCTTGTAAGTGGCTTATTTTATGGTGCACTCAACTGATGATTCTAGAAGGCTTAAAGCTGACCCAGAATTAATCATATTGGAACAACTGCAGGGTTACAAATCTGACATTGCTAATTAAAATAAAGTATTTTCTTTACTTGTACATTTCCTATCACTGGCAAGAGGTCCTACCTGCTTTTCACTTCTGAATGGCTAAATAATGTTTTACTAAGTCTCCTGTTGTCTGCCTTAGAGGGCAATTATGTACTTCTGCTGAAAAAGAAAAGAAATAAGGAAAAAATGAAATTTCAATATATTCTAAACAATACTGTAAAGAAAATCGTATTTCTTTGTCCCCTTCTGCCAAATGTGTTGGCTCTTACTCCTGCCCAAAGTTATGTTTTGCTCATCTGTCTGCAAAGGATCGGCCAGAACCTGACCCTTATTTACAGCTTTGACAGCTTGTGATGAAATGTGTACTCCACTGGAAATTTATTACTAAACTGGGGAAATAAAGTATTTGCATCTTATATGAGATTTGTGAAAAATGAATCCACAAAGTGGAAATGTGTTTTGAAAGTTTATAAGGATTTTTTTGCAAATGTGTTTGGTTTTTAGACTTTACACAAGAAACCTTGTGAAAGATGAAAGGGTTATCGGAGTCTTCTTTCCTTCCTTACCACCACCAAGGTTTCTTCCAGGGCTTACTTGTCTGAAATGCTTGTGACATTGAGTTTAGCAGACTAAGGGTCTTCCTTCAGTCCAGCAATCTTGCATTTGCCTTATTTAGTTTTTTTTAATGTATTTCTATAATTGTTGCTCCATAATGTAAGAATGAGTGAAGTTATCTAATCCCTTCCACCTTTAACTGGACTAATAGAATTTTTCGCCATCATCTGCCACATCCACTAAAAAAAAAAATTCCACTCCTGTGAGAGGGATATAAGAGGTGGTTCTGGGTTGAACGGGGTGCAAGATGAGATGCACACTGATCCAGGGGACACTCTGAAAGAGGCATTGCCTGCCTGCCCCTTGCGCCAAGCACCATGCTCCATCTCCTTCCCCTAATCAGTGGCTTCTCAGAAATTCGGAGGTCAGTGTGTATGGAATGCTATCACAAGTGATAGGGTAAAGTTGCTTTTCTTACACCCTTCATGTCTCAATGTTTGTGATTTTGTGAATCCTCACAAGCCTAGTACAATGCCAGATTATTTGTTGTCTTAAGATACATACATGAAGATTCTTTTGATATGTGTTTGTCTTCCCTGAAAGTGCAATTGATAGAAAACAATATAACTAAGAAAAAAAAAAAAAAGACAAAAAAGAAAACAAAAGAGAAAAGGGAGGGAAAAGGAGGAAAAAAGAGAAAAAAAAATAAAGAGAAAAAAGAGAGCAAAAAAAACCAAAAACCTTAACTTAATCCCAGATGCAAGAAATGGGTACTCTGTATTAGAAAACATACTTTTAAAACAAAAAAGGGGGGATATGACACCCCAAGTAGATAAAACTATATTTACCCTTAAGATTTTGAATCTTGATCAATAAGTAATGTACAAAAACCTTCAAGAAGATACCTAATGACAAGGTCCTATTGAGTTGTTAGTATGGGGAAGGGATATGTTTGTGTTTTGTCTCTCACAGGACCTTGATGGATTCCAGTATGTTCCATGAAACCTCATCATGAGGGGACCCAAGACACAATCCAATTCTGCAGATGCAGAGGCTGTCCCTCAAGAATCCTGGAAGGAGATTGATAAATGCTGCACAAGGCCTGCCCAAATGTCACATGGAAGAAAAGATTCTAGGCATAATTCATTGTGTCTACTAACTCTTACTAACTGGCACAATGACAGTTATGGTGTATACCTGTCAGTCATATGCCTTCTTGGCCACACCTGACGTTATGATTCGTGTGACTAACAGTACCTTTAACATCAGTGTAAGTAATCCTTGTTATTTTAGTTGGATCACAAATCAAAATGTACCTACTCTCAATTTATCATTATTAATTCCTATGGGCAGAAGAGTTGAATTGTGGCTCCCAGTGAACCTAAGTAGAATCTGGGAGGATGTTGCAGGATACAGTAAATTAGTGAAACTGTTAAAACAAAAAATCATAATTGGATGGCTAATTGCTTTTATCATCTCTGCAGTAATCATTGCAGCTACCAAAGCTATGTCTACCACTGCACTGGCCCATTCAGTGCAGGCCTGTCAGTGTATTATGTCAGCATCAGTAACAGGTGTTTTTTATTAATCTGTCTGGTTTTAATATTTCAGGTCCTCTGGAAGCATATTGTACAAATCTGAAGACAAGAAGCCCAGGTCCTGGCCCTCTTCACCATGAACACTGCATGTCAAAACAGGAAAAAAGGAGATTGGGAACAAACTGAGTTATTCTGCACCTGCATTTAGTTAATCAGAATCAAAGGGGCCTTGGCAAAGTGCTTTGAGAGAGATAATGTTGTTTCTAAAAGTAGAAAACCACCTTAAACAGTCTGCATGATAAGCCCATGTTTTCCCCTCGTGGCTGAACACAGCCACCACGTGATGCGAGTGTGAATGTGTGGGATCAGGGCACTGGTTTGGGATGATCCTGGGAATTCTGGTTGATTAAGAGAAAAACACCGGGTGCTGTTTATAGGAGAATGTGAATAAAAGGGGAACGCCAAAAAGTGTCAGTGGAGAAGTGGTGACATCGAATTCTCTGTGTACAGTCTCATTTTCTCCTTCATCGCCCATAATATTCACTGTATAAAAGAGTATAGTCCTGGCCAAACTCCAGCCTGTGGGGTTTGGGGTCCCCAGGGGTGACCTTGTCACTAACCACAGCTACCTGAAAGGAAATTGCAGCCGGGTGAGGGTCGGCCTCTTCTCCCAGCCAACCAACAACAGGACAAGAGGATATAGTCTTAAGCTAACCAGGGGACATTTAAGTCAGACATTAGGAAGAATTTCTTCACAAAATGCGTGATTAGACAGGGGAATTGGTGATTCAAGGAGGTGGTGGGAGTCACTGTCCCTGGAGGTGTTTAAGAAAAGACTAGATGTGGTACTGAGTGCCATGGTCCAGTTGCAAGGGTGGTGTTTGGTCATAGGTTGGATTCACTGATCTCAAAGGTCTTTTCCAACCTACTTGATTCTGGGATTCTGAAATCTAAAGAGCCAGTTACCCAAAAAATAAACATACTAGTTTGAAGTGTGGTGCTTTTTATATAGTTTTTCCACAGACTTATCAAATAGTTCTCTTGCACAGAAATACTCACAGATTTCTAGAAAATTGGAGCTCTATTGCAACCAGTTAAGCTATAAAACCATGGTTCTTCCAAGTTCTTATCTCTTGCTACTTAAGTAGAAAAATAGAAGGTAACACTTTCACTTTAAACGGAATGGTAGGCCAGCAATGAGAGTCTCAAACAGTTTCATGGGCACAGTAATGTCCTCTATGGGAGAATTGAAACAAAATAAAAATAATAAAAAAAGGAAGAATAATAACATAGATGCAAGTTTTGATCAGCATGTATAGAACAGTCACTGAATGTTCAGTCAGTGGTATCTAAAACAAAGGTAGTAAGAGTTTGTGGGGCAGAACATATGAAATGTGTTCCAACCCGGTTGCAAAAAAAAAAAAAAAAAGAAGTACTTCAAGGTCTAAAAATCAGACCTCAGGAATATTTTGAAGGTCCTCTTGTCATCTTTACACAACATTACTATTACAACCACAAGCAGTAAATATGGTGAAACCAACAGCTGTAGGAGCTGGAGTGCTGGTGCTACTACTTCTGTAGTACCATCAAGCAATTTTCATGAATTGACAGGTTTCCAATCAAGAATTCACAAATTATGAAGGAAAGAATTCCATTAGGCCTGTTTAATTTCTAAGCCTTCTCTTTCTAGTCTTTTATTCTGCAGTTGCATTCTTGCACATATGGATTTTCTGGAATATCTGTTAGGGCTATTGTGCAAAAACATTAAAAGAAACATTACGAGAAAGCAAAAAGGAAGAAACTACTCATGAAATCTCTTTAAATGATTGGGGCTTTGGGGGGTTATTGTTGGGTTTTGGGTAGGTTGGTTTCGGTGGTTTTTTTAAGTTGGACAAATGGCATTCTCAGTTGCATGCTCATAACAAAACGAGGAAGGGACTTGTTGAAGCAGATTCTCAGCCAAATCAGTCTGATAAGAAAGAGCCCTATCTATCATGACTCTTAAAATCTAGAGAACTTGCCAGATGAACTTAAACATAAAATTTGAAGTTGTATTTGCCTATATAATGGCTAAAAATTATGGTAGTTTTATATGAAATCCATGAGTTTGTCAAGCATGTTCTCTGTTTTTAGCATGTGTCCTCTGTTGGGGAGCAAGAGATTCAGAGGGTATCTAGTTAAACATGTTACAGCCACAGTAGGATATCTTACTATTGTTAGTATGAAAACTGCATAAAGAGAGAGACATTTCTGTGCAGAATTTGAGTTATTACAGGCAGTTATCTTATTTTGAAATCTTCTTTGGAAAACATTTCAGAGATATGTATTTGACAAATCACTTTTAATCTCTTTAGACAATACAATGAGAAATCGAAGGCTGACCTAGTCTTCTCTTACAATGGTTGTCTGGGTAACAAACAACAGTTTTATGCTTCTTGGCAACAAATCCTCTCACAATAGTGTACTAATGTGAAAGACTGTACAAGAATAAACTAGGTAAGATTTTTTTTCTTCACAGAAAAAAAATCTGGGCTTTGTTGGGGTTTTTGTTTGTTTGTGGGTTGGTTGATTCGTTGGTTTTTCTGTTTCTTTTCTACCAAAGAGCACAAACAGCAGTTTTTAAAAAACCTGTAGGCAAATCCACAATATTGCTACTTTCCTTTCCTTTCAGATACTTACAGGTCCTAAATGTCTGAGTTCTGCTAATAAAGTTACCTAAGCACCTGCATGTCAACTTTCAGACTGATTGATGATACCATAGTTAAGTACCCAAGACCAAATGATCTTGATAAGTGTTCTATATATTTTTTATTTTTTTGTTAATTAATGCGGTATACTGTCTAGATCATATAATTAATTTAAAACCTAGAGTGTTGTCCCCTTACTTTTCTGACCCCATGACGGTTAGTGTACCTGCCTAAGATGAAAGAGAAAGACCAAAAAAGTAGGCCTTTTACCCACTAAAGAACACTGAATCCACTTCTTCCACATTTTAAGAGACTGTCTAACTTTTCTCTCGTGTCGTGGTTTTGCTTTGGTACATCCACAGACTCGAGTTCTCTATCAGCCGCATGGGGGGTCTCCTTACTCCAACAAACTTTTACAAGTAGCAAGGATTACTTTTCAGTCTTTTCCCTGCTGAGGAGAGAGAGCGAAAAGGGGGGGGGAACAAGCCCCCCCTTTTGCACTTTACTTTTCTTGCTGCAGTTTCAGCTGCCAACTTCGACCTTGGAAGCTCCGTTATCTTTCGGCTGGAATTCTTCCACAGTGGTTTCTGTCCAAGCAGTTCATCTTTTAAACCTTTTTTTCTTCACTCTCTTACAAGAGAGAAGGGAGGACTTCAGTGCTGCACCTGCTCCCCCCACCCCAGCCCAAGCCGGGGGAGGAGGGAGTCTGGCCCTACTCGGACCCGCTACTCCTTTCCCCTACATGGCTGCTGCCCCTAATTTCAACTGCGCCAACAAACCTTCTCTTCCGTTTTCTTAAAGATGTAATTAGCAAAGGCATCACTGGACTTTTGATTGGCCTTTTTGTCCAGAAATTACCTGGACAAAACCATCCTCAGCCCCAGGGATGGGCTGGTGGGCAAAACCATGACATCTCATTAACAATTCCAGTTGGTACAAAATACCTGTTCATGCCACGTTACAGAGATGTAGTGGCATTTTTCATCACTGTTGTCTAAGTGTAAGCTTTTCAGGTATTCTCTTGCCATCTCTTTCTTTGATCTGACTAATATTTCATTATTCACATTGATTACTCTATATTATTCCTTAAAGCTCACAAAACTACAAAAGCCTAGGAACCTTAACAGAGGAATTACAACCAAAAATTTAAGTCTCTCTCTTAGAATACTACATAATAATTAGAATTTAGGGAAGTAACCAGGAGCCTCAGCTCCTCATATGTGGGAAGGTGTTAAAAATTTTTTTTGAAAAAGCATGGAATAATAGAGTACTGTCTAAGTTTAGCATATCCCATGAAATTATTTCCCACTTATTCTGAATACAAATCTCAAGAAGCGAGAGGACACTATGTCTATTAAGCAATAAATGAAAACAAAGAGATATACATGAATTGGAAGATTTTTTTTTCAAATAGTTATGTGTTTGATGTGTGATTAAAATACGACTATGTCCTGAATTATATCCTGTACCAACACAGCTTATATTGACATTCAGAACAGCAGGATAGGTTAAAAAAAACCGAACAAAAACAAAAACAAGAACAAAACCCTCCAAACCAAACAACAAACCAAAATAAAAACCACACACCAAAAAACCCACCACCAAATGAAAACAAAAAACCAAAACAAAACAACCAGCCAAACAAACAAAACCCCTCCCAGAAAAATACCAACCAATGTCATAAAAAAGTTTAGGCATAATGAAAGCTATATGAAAATAATGGAAAATAAGTGGGATCTCTGTGGATAAACCTCAAAAGTTTAATGTTTGAAGCAATAAATGTATTTTTAAAGAGTAAACAAAAACATTAAAAGTGACAGAAAATGTCAGGTTTGCTGTTAAACTGAACATTGGAGAGATTTTTTTTTGTCGTGTCCTCTGCTATGACTTCTTTTGTTCATCATGGCTGTGGCATGAACCAAAGGACGCAGGTAACATCACTCAACCACTTCTGCAAATCAACCAAGAGAGACCTGCTGCCTCATTCACCGCAACCTAGAAGAAAGGTGCCTTTATTTCTCCTCATTAATGACTGCAGGAGGTGGAATGTGTCTGGTATAAATTATTTCTATCCTTAACAATTTATCCTTTGGAAAGGGTGAGTTAGATACTTCATTAATATGCTGTAACTGTGGAGCATGTAGTAACCCAGAGTAACTCAACACTACCCTGAACCTTGTCCACAGGTACAGAAAGGAGGTGGGCTCCAATATCACTATTTTGTTTCTCTTGGAAGTCACAACTAAGTGATTATCTTCTAGCTGTGACACTCTGGTGTCATCTAGAATTAGATTGTCATTCACATGCTTGACCACCAGGGCACTAATTATAAATGAGATGACTCATCTTGATCAGCTTCTGTGTAATAAGGATAAAAATAGGGCCAACAGTATTACAGTAACAAGCCGATGCAACAACAGCTCTCTGAAATTATTGCATCTGCTGAAATAGCTAAAACCCAACATTATCTAAGAGGAAGTGAAAATGTCATCTTAAAAATGTCATAAACTGAAAAAGAGGCCTCTTTTTACTCTTGAATTGCAGTAGTTTTCTCAGTGGAAATGCAAGAAAAAGCCATTTGAGTTCAAAGACAAACCATTCAGCTGTGTAGCCTAAAAGTGGAAATTCTACAATAGTTGGATTTTCACACACAAGGGTTCTGCATGTCAAGTCATGTTTTAAACACCTTTAAATATTAACAGGTGTTAATACTAGGTACCTATTTTAGAAAGTCTTAATAATAACTCCTTTTGCTGTGCATTTTTGAAGTGAACTTGTTGGTATCTGGACACAAAAATTTGTTTCCCCTAAAATTATAGAGAAGAAATAGAATTTTCTTTTGATCTTAGAATGGTTTAATAATGCAAGATCAGGTTGTGAGCTGCTTAAACCTCAGGATGTGGAAGCAGACAGAGATTTGACTTCATTACCTAACAGGAGAGAATCAGATATATTTTTGAAATGTGTCTGCAGGGTGAATAGCAGCTTGCCAGATGCATACAAGGTATTTCAAATGCTGCAAGATCAGCGAAACTCACATGACCAATTTAAGTCTCCATTTCTATCTTTATAATGAGAAATTCCCACATATCTAGCTATATATCTATGCCTATATGACCAGAGACAGTTATTTTCAGATTAAAGGATTCTCAGTCTGAGCCAGTAGGGCTTGAAGGAAAATTCTTCCATCTGACTGCTAATGCTGGGATGGGAACTAAATTAGTTGTGGATGCTTAAATTTCCTAAATGAAATCTATTTCTAGCTGGACGCTAGATCTTCTGGAAAAAATATTTTCTATATTGTGATTAAAAAAAAAAGAAAGGAAAAAAAAAGAGAGAAAACCTTATCCATAAGTGATGCAAAGTTCACATTTCATAAATGAAAAAATGACATTTTGTAGAAATCAGTTCAGCTCACTCTTATTTTTAATAATGCTCATTTCTACCACATAGAAGAAGGAGCTCAGACATTTTACATCAACAGATTTAATTCTAAAAAAAATTTCTTGTTTGTTGTTGAGAAAGTTCTATTCTGCCAGACCTTAGAAACATGGAAGACACTTCTGTTCTGAACAATTCAAATAAACTGCTTCTGTAGATAGTGTAAAGGTAAAGACACCTTCAAAAGGAGATTTATACTGTTTATTCTGTTTCTGTTTGGATGGGATGATTTCTCTCTCTTGCTGTCTCTTTTTCTCACCTCTTGCTCTCTCCATTCCTCCACTGGCTCTGCTAACTTTGCAGAGATACAGACACCTAGTTTAAAAGATTTATATCTTTCCATGGCTAAACTGAAATGCAAAAAATTCCCATATTTTGAGTTTAGCTGAAGGTGTCTGCTTGCTGGCTAATTCTATTATCTGTTATTTGTGTATGGATAGCAGTTGAGACACTCTGTATTGATTTCAAGTATAAATTTTAATGGAATTTTGAATTACTCACTTTGAGACTATCCAAACTGTTTAAGTGAAATGAGGTTGATGCTTGAAACTCAGGAGTCACTTAGGTGTCTTGGAATATTATCCTCTGTTTCAGGAAAGAAAAAGTAGTAAAGACCTAGCCCAAAGATAAGCTTATAAATGGATAGCAACATAATAAAAATGGTCTTATATTTTGTGAAAAACACATTGTGTTCTTGAGATGACATTTATATGGAAAAATTTAGCCTGAAACAACATTTTATGACCATACTATAAATCCTTAGAAGAGGAGAGGTCTCCAAGGAGAAAAAGAACTCTCACACAACAATGGCACGAACAGCATTGGTTGTCATTTTCTGTAGTTTTAGTGAGCATCTGGAACTCATGTGTTTATTGTTGAAAATTGCCAAGATCTAAGACTAGAACATAGGAGAGGTTTGACTTCTATTAAGAAAGAACGGAACCAGTATTAAAGAAACATAATCCAACATCACAGCAATGAGGAGTTCTACATAATTTAAAAGCTATTTTGTGTGTGAATAATGTTCATTGTGCTAATGTGGTCTAACTACAAATATTGTCTTCGTATATTGTAGTTAGAACTCTTAAATATAAGACAAGAAATGTCAGATGTACTCAAGTATCACCCATCCTAACCACCATCGTTAGAAGAATTATATAAATATAAATTAAGAAAATATCAATTATAAATTATGTGATTTTCATTTCGTGGTAAACATTAGGAATTTTAAATACAGAAGAGAACATCCTATAAGATTGTCTTGTACAATATAGAAAAATATGACATAAAGTTAAGTAATATTTTAGTGTAAAGATTATCTTCTTAGAAGAAATCTCCACTAAGGGATAGATTATATAAGAAAGAATTATTCTCTTTGTTAAGGCTGCTCTACATTACTCTGCTACATCATTGGTGTGGCCACTTAGAAGCTGTAAGCAGTTCTAAACTAAAAACAATGTCAATAAATAATCTAACATGCAATAGAGATGGTACTAAAAGAGATGTCAATTTAAAAGCAGAAAAAACCCACATCTAAAGACTGCCTTTGCGTATTCTCAGCTGTTTTCTTGCCAAAGTTCTGTTATAGGACTGAAATGCTTAATTATAGTAGACATGAGATAAAGATATAAAGTCTAGATTATAATCTGTTCTGAAGTTTGAACCTAGTGTTTCCATTTGGCCTCATCTTGCTATTGTACTCTCAAAATCAGAAGGAAGAAACCATTT
Source organism: Empidonax traillii (assembly GCF_003031625.1). Lineage (NCBI taxonomy): Eukaryota > Metazoa > Chordata > Aves > Passeriformes > Tyrannidae > Empidonax > Empidonax traillii. Next base: position 60,892 of record NW_020955247.1, on the reverse strand, counting down.
ACTGGAAGAAATTAATTAACCAAGCAAGTTATCTAAAACAAAGCTACAGCTTTCTACGCTGACGATATATTTTGAGAAAAATTCTGAAAATTTCTTGTTTGATCATCTTAGAAACTTTCTAAGAAATGTAGAAAATCAAAAGATTGGGCAGGATTGTGTTTCTGCTTTGAGATAAGCACGTGTGTGTGATCCTGTGACCTTCTAATAGCACTCTGCACGTTAACAGGAAACATCAGTGTTGAAATTTTACATGATTTTTCTGGGTGACCACAGTTATGATACTGACAAAGAAGATACAGACAAAAAAAGCCAGACAAATTATTTCTAATGTCTTACTTATTTATGTGCTTGGGGAGGACTTTCATGGGCTAATTGAAAGAGAGGTATGTACATATGTTTTCTGTGATACCTTTTTCCATCATGCTTACATGCTTACTTGCTGCTTTTTGGCAGCAACTAATTTCATGGATTTCAATAAATATGGTTTATAGTTTTGAAAATCATAGATGAGTTGGATTCATGCAGGTAAGGAACAAAATTAAAGTGGTGCTGCTATATAACCTCATCTGTGTATTTTGGGGGTGGAGGGAAAAAAAGGAACAGTTCTACTATGAAAGGCTTCAGTGTTTAATGTTTCTGTGTTGTTTTCCCTAATTTGCATGGGGAAAATGAAAAGGCCTAACTTATTCCTTCTTGAAATGTATATGCCAATATTAAGTTTCGAGCAAATGATTTGTTATGAGTTTTCCATCTGTAGTGGTTTTGAGTCTAGGCCTTCCTTGGTGATCAAGTTGTAACCAAGGAACCAAGGTCATGTTCCCACTATTCCATACGATTTTTACGTAAGCAAGAGCATAATTAAGGAGAGAGAGGAAGCTCTCGCTCTCTTTCTTCCGGCGGACCAAAGGTGGAGGTAGCTCTACTGTCGCTCTGCCCGGGTGAGGGAGTGAGGCCTAGCGCATCTGGTTGACCTTGAGAGGCAAACAGTGCCGGCGGTGGTGTGGTGTGGCTCGCTTTCTCTCGAGGGGAGTTGTTGCAGTTTGTGTGGCTTCTCGAGGGTCTCTCCCTGCTGCTCTGTGAAGGTTTCCAGGGCTGAGATCACCCCCTCCCCTCCGCTGCCCGCCCTTTGTGGCAGGGACAGGCAGCGGAGGGACCTCTGCCAGGAGAGAGAGAATACGCAGCACTCAGGGAGGCCAGCAGCAAAGAGAGCTTTATTCAAAAGTCCGCCAGCATATAAGGGCTGGTGGGGAAAAGTGGTGATTGGTCATTTAGATAGCCAATACAAGGAGAGAATATAATAACTATGGCAACACAGGAACCAATGATATACAATGAGTTATCAGCTTCAAACCCCTGCAGGGAGTATTTGACTTTGTATCCCTTTTTATCCCTTTTGTATCCCTTTTTATCCCTTTTTCCCTTTTCCCTTTCCCTTCCCTTTTCCCTTTCGGGGGGTGTAATAGTGTATATAATGTTCTTTATATATATATAAATCTTCCACTTAAAATTTAATTTGGTTTGGGTTCTTTTGTTTTGTTTTTTTTCCCGGTCAGCTGGGAGAGACCTAAAGGGAGGGGGAAGGTTTTGTCCCCGGGGTCCAGGCACTTGCCCGGGAGCCAAGTCCGACCTGGAACACCATCCCCAAAATAGGGGGCTATAAGGAAAATAAAAGAAAAATCAATGCTACCACAAAAACAGAATCATCAGCATTTTACAACCCTGAACATCTGGAAGTCATGTGTTTACTCCTAGGCCAATAGGGGAGCAAACACATTATTGTATCCAGTTGCTGGTTTGGGGGTTTTATCCTCATGAAATAGATTATCCTCACTTACACAAAAGAAAGAGAACAAAAACCCAACAAGTCAAAACCAAAAACAAACAAAAAACCTTGTGAAGTCCAAATTGCATGATTAAAATGGAACATCTCTGGAAAATGACAATCCTGATTTAAAGACTTCAAGTACTGCTGAATTTACTCTTTCCTTTTTCATTTCTTTCTACCTTTTTCATTTCCCTTCATTCTACTGAGGCTGCTAGAGAGACCCACCCCAGAATTTACATCCTCAAGCAGAGACACTCTCTATAACAGATGAAGACTGTAAAACTGTAATCATATATCAAGACCAAACCATTAGGTGTAAGCTGCAGTTCTGAAGACTTTCTTTCATTGCTGAGACTTCCAAGGATAAAGAGGAAGCTTGTACAGCTATTTCGACCATTAACTGAGAGCTATGTTCCTGTTCCTGTTACTCTTAAAAAATAATTACTATAAGTTGTTCATTGTCCTAAAATAAGTGCTCCAAAGAAATAGGAGGATGAAAACTCTTCATGTAAGCAGAATATACACCTAAAGGAGCATATTAATGATACACAGAAGAAGGAACATTTGAATAGTTTCCAGAAGCTGAAAATGTTAATCAGTTTTAGCAATGGCCTCAAGCAAATCAGGTTTTAGGGGAAATACAAAGTATACTATTAGTTTTGTTATAATTAATTTATTATTTATTATGATATTATGATATTATTTATTATGATATCTGTGGTAGTTGGAGGCACATATCTACCGGCAAGAGAATTATTTGGAAACAGTAAGGAATATACAAAACATAAAATATGTTTTTTGCAGAATTGTTATAGAAAATTAGGTTGTTTCTTTTATTTGCATAGGGAACTGGAGAATAATTTGGAAAGAATGTATGTTCTTAGTCTTCACTATCTCTGCTGTAATTCCAAAGAGCAGAATTAGCTCTGATTAACAGCTGTGTAAGAACTAGCTGTTACACAGTATGTAAAACAAAGCCTGGGTGAGGGAAGCACTGCAATCGATGCCTGTGCAGGGCCTATTGCCTATTCCCACAAATGGGAATGGTGTCTTCAAAAGGTGATACAGAGATCAAGGAATTCAACTTCTGAGTTACGTTTTCCCAGAAGAAGGGAAAGAGGAGAAGAAAGTAGCAGCAAAAGACACCAAGCCTGAGGGCAAGAAAAATGAAATGAAGATAAGAGTCTACAGAACTAAGTCACAGGTACATATAATTCATATTTGCAGTGTTGGGCTGCATGAACTAGAGGGGAAGATTGCAGTGGGAAGAAACATGATGGGTTCAGGGATTGCTGGTGGTAAAAAACTGCAGTGGCATTCCGGGCTGTCACAGCCATCATGCTCTCTGTAATTAGATGGCAATGATGCCATATTCTGACGGTTGATCAGAGGGGAATGTCAAGGTAGAGATGATCACTCTGAGTAGTTTTTGTACTGTAGTGTTTGCTCCAGGATGCTAATATTACTGTGTACTAAACTCTGCACAGATTAGTGGAACCTGCTGAGATTATTGGGACTGAGTCAGATTTCTGTGGTACGAACATCAATTATTTTTTTAACATTAGAATATGACCTTATGCCAGGGATTCACTTCGAGTGGGTTGATCTAGGTACCAGATCCATTGTGGCTGGATGACAGGTACCCACCAAAGCTGCTCTGTCACTCCCCTCCACGAACAGACAGGGGAGAGAACATAAAACAAAGGTTCATGAGCTGAGATAAGGTCCATGAGAGATCACTCAACAAATACCTTCACAGGCAACACAGACTCAGGGATATTGATTTAATTTATTACTAACAAAATCATAGTAGGTTAATGAGAAACAACATAAATCTTAAAAACATCTTCCTCCCACCCTTCCCTTCTTCCCAGCTCTACATCCTCTCCTCCAGTGGTGCAGGGAGGTGGGGAATGGGAGTTATGGTCACTTCATCACATGTTGTTCATGCCACTGCTCAGGGAAAGGAGTCCTTCCCCTGCTCCCCCTGTGGTCCTTCCACAAACTTCTCCAATGCAAATCCAACCCACAGGTGACAGTTCTTCACAAAATGCTCCAACATGGGTCACTTTTCCACAGAATGCAGTCCTTCAGGCACAGGCTGTTCCAGCTTGGGTCTCCCACAAGGTCACAAAACCTGCTCCAGCATGGGCTCCTCTCTCCATGGGTCTGCAGGTCCCTGCCAGGACCCTGCTCCAGCACAATACCCCATGGGTTCACAACTTGGGGGCACAACCCTATGGACTTCATGAGGTCCATGGACTGCAGGGGGACAGCCTGCCTTGCCATGGTCTGCACCACGGGCTGCAGAGGAATATCTTCTCTGGTGCCTGGAGTATCTTCTCCCTCTCCCTCTCCACTGACTTTGGTGTCCCTTTGTTCCTCTCACATATTCTCACTCTGCTCTGCTGTGGCCTCAGTAACATCTGCCCCACAATTCTTTTTCCTTCTTAAATAAGTTGTCACAGCGGTGTTACTGTCATTCCTTGGCTCAGCCTTGGCCAGCAGTGGGTCCATCCTGGAGCTGGCTGGCATTGGCTCTGCTCAACACAGGGGAAGCTTCTGGCAACTTCTTACAGAAGCCACCCTGCTGGCCTACCACCACCACCAAAACCTGACCACATGAACCTAATACAGAGATTAACGTTGCTGAATATGGGAGAGACAGTGATGCAGTTAACAAAACCAGAAAGCTTGTTCTCCTGTGTCATTATCCAGACAAAAGACGTCATTCACTTCCTGATTCCTTAATTAGAAACTCCATGTCAATAATTTCAAAAGTCTATCCTGCAGTGTATGTGATGTTTCTCTAACATGTACTGAAAATAGGGACCATGCTACAGGTAGCCATTCCTCTGTACCAACATTACCCTATGCACCACCACAGGAGACAGTAAGGATATTGGGGTTTTTTTGGAGACCTGGATGAACTCATTAGATCAACACAAATATCAAACAGATTAATTTAATGGTAAACTTCAATATCTGAGTAAAAGAAATACTAGCAACTGCTCAGGTGTTACTGTATATCCTTCAGCTGGAGAAAAAATCAGAATAGCCTGTTTTAGATAAACACTGAAATCATCAACTTGTTAAATAGTTAATTCTTTGAAACTAAGACAAAACCACATCAGATGCATCTCAGATTCACTTGATGGCATCTTACTGAACATGTGATACTTCAGCAACATAAGCTAAATGACTCATGAGCATGGATGGAACAGAGGCAGTACTATCTTTGATCTATATGAACCACTGCTATGGAGACAAAAGCTTTTTTGATGAGCCACTAAATCTAGTCAAATAACTCTAATTTAGGCCCTCAGCTGAAAAAGCTATAGGAGGCCAATAACAACCCTATGACTAGTATCATAAAAATTTAATCAGTGTCTTGCCATTTATGGTGAACACTGTAAAATCTGTAAAACTACCCTTATACATATTATCTAACAAACAAACAAAAACAACAGTCAACAACTAAACCCAAAAAGAGATTAGCTCAATAATAACATTTCTAAAGAAAAATCACTTCTGAATTTTCATACTGTTCTTCTAACAGAACACCAACATATGGGACCTCCATTCCCATGTTTGATGAGTCAGTGTCTTCACTAATTCTTAACCCACTACCTTTAGGAAAGAAATGAGCAAACTAACAGACAAAAATTAGAACTTAGCGTCATTCTATCCTCCAGTCATGCTACTCCCAGAAAAAGCAATGAGCTTGTTTTAGATATATTTTTTATAATGTGGAAATTGCTTACTAAACAAGTGTTGAATCTTTTTTAGTTAATTGTGAAATGTTGTATATTAAATACTTTGCCCTTGAGGCTCAAACAATTACTGATTACTGCCTTTAGAAACCTCATTTGTAAAGAGGTGGTGAGTCATTATGAACAGTAGAAAAACATTGAAGTGATAGATATGCTTCCACCAGGTAAAGTTTAAACAGAAACATATGGTGGAAGACTATCAAATTTTGTCACCTTAGTGATATATCAGATAACAACCATTTGTACAAGGGCTTTACAAAATGGACTACCAGATACAGCACGTCTTTCAGCCGATTAAAAAGCAGAGTTTGGAAAGAGCAAAGCAGAAAAGTTCAAGTTAAATAAAATATCTACATCATGGCAGCAGTATCTAGTTTGCTATATGGGTGTGAAACATTGCCTTCCTATTGATATATAAAGCTTTCAAATGAGTTTCATCTGCACCATCTGTGTGCCATATTGTGCATGATATAGCAGAATACCATATATAACAATAAAATTTTGGAACACACTGATCTTTTCAGAAAGTCAAACAACAATCATCACAGAACAGCTGTGCTAGGCCAGCCATGTATCTCAAATGGAAGACACCAAAATGCCACTGCAGATGCTAGATGGTGAGCCCTAGAAATGAATGAGGTAGATATACATGGATACACAGGGACACAATCTTAAGCAACGTGAATTTCCAGTCCGTAGTTAACATTTACTGTCAGCACAGAAGTAACACCAATACACAGTAGTCTGAACATGAGTCTTGCTTGGTTTGGCAATATTAATTTAGTCAGTGCAATAAAAATACACTATTCAAAACAGCGACAAGGTTAGCAGGAAAATGCTTCAGTCTAGGTAGAAGAGACCTCCTCTCTCAAATTCCTTCATCAAGCTTTTTACAAAGACATATACATAGCAGGTACTTTTCTTCTTTTTCTTTGGCAAAACATTGCTTCTCAGACCTAATTAAAGGCTAATTTACAGGTTTTTAACAACTTATTGCTTGTTAAGATTCCATCCGAAATGTAACTAACTATTCTTATTCTTATCAAGTTCTACAGGAATTGAAATCTCTAAACACGTGGTTAGTTTTGGATCCTTAGAGAGGTACAGTCTTATTTTCCATGTGGTGCAAGTACTCCAAATTTAGCCACAAGCCTTTTAAAAACAAATGATTGAAAAAGCCTTGCAGACTATTAGAGAGCGAGACTAATTGCCAGACACAAATAATTTTTCAATTTGCTCTTAAAAGACATATGATGTTTTAATGAAGTCTTTCCAAATTACAGCAGTTATACAACCTCATAAGAAAGATATCATGAAACACATTTTTTTAAGAACTTTATCACATTTTTGTTATGAGCTCATTAGAAAACAGGTTGGCATAGAAGCTGCAGTCTTTGATCATGTTTTCCTTTTAAAAAATTGCGATGTCACAAAACATTTTCCTTGTTATACTCTCCTACCAAGAGCTAGATCACTACACTTTTATAAATCAATTACATTTAAGTTTATACAGAGCACTATTGGCATTAAAAGAGAGACTGAAACTGTTAACATGTGCTCCCTATGTGAAAAAAAAAAATGTCTTGGTGTCATGGAAGAGAAATAGATCTCATGTGAAACTCTGATGTGGAAACAAACTACCATCATAAAGAGTCAAGCAATATTGTATGTTCTTTGAAGAGAAGGTCATGGCATATCATCATCTTAGAAGCTGTTATGTTGCTGACTGATCCAGTCTATTTGTTGAAAAGCACCTGGGTAAAGAAAATGCCCTCTTTTAAGGCTTGCGACACGTGCCTCAAATCCAAAAGCCTCTACTAAATGGGAACATAAAATATTTTATTCCTTAATAATGGAGTATAACATCCAAATAACCACTACTGAAGCATGAGTTGATCATTGAAATGCAAAGTTTTAGCATAAAACTCCAAGAAATTACTGTAGAGGCCTCAAATTCAGTTGTTTATCCAAATTTTTCTAAAGCAGCCAGAAACTTTTTCTTACACAAGGTTTGATCTCTTCCCTCTTACAGTAATGTTACCCAAATTACCTCAGCCATATTATTAGAAAAATACCCAACTCATTCAAACAAGCTATTTGTCTGAGGTATTTTGTTTTAAAGAGCAAAAGGGAAAACTACGTTGAACCAAAACTGGAAAGATGCCTTACATATATTTAGACTTTAATGGAAAGCTTTTCTTATTTATGTGGAATTAGAAGATTCATTCCTTTGCTTGTTTGCTACACTTTTTACTTATTATTGCAAGAGATTTTACTTTAAGATAGTAAATTTTAAACCGCTCAGAATTTCTGTAGGTATTGCCTCAGAGGCAGATATAAAAGGAAGATGACAGGCCATCTGTTGTTCTATGTTTCTTGTAAGTTAATACTACTGTTATTGAATTATATTAATCTGTCAGATAGCCAAAACATGAACAATATTTGCTTTTTATTGGTGCGGCTTCTCTTACATCACAAAATCAGGCCTTATATCTTCATCTTTCTCCTAAGTGATGTGAATTTTGCTCACCCATAACTAACTGCAGGTGAGGCAGTGTTATCAACTTCATCCCAAACAAGTCCAATTTCCAGAACTCAGAAGAGCAGGTGTGGGAATTTAGGGCATAAGTGATGAAATTTAGAAGCTCATTACTATTTTGTTCTACACAATTTTGCCACTATTATTTGTTGTGTTCCAGCATTACTCATGCTTCTCACACAAACAGCATCCACATCAAAAGGAAAATCTTTCCGTAGGTGTTCTCTGAACAGCAGGGTTATCAGTGGCTTGTTTCTACAGATGGTTTTCCAGCCAGAATCATAAATTCTGCCATCCTTCAGCTACCCTGCCCCTCTACCCTGTCACATCAGACTTTAGAGTATTTAAAGCCCTGTCCAATGTCCTTCATCACCAGCTAGACAAGTGGCAGCACACTGTGTCTGGCTTTGAACTAAGCTTATGATGGGCTGGCAAATTTGTTAGTGCACTAGCCAACAGGCCAAATGGAAGCAGCAGCTGCTGAGCTGAGGCTGCAACTTGTCTCTCTCTAGTGGTGGTCATGTGGATCTATTTTCTCTACTTATTCAACAATTGTATGCCACTTTATCCCTCTATTTTATTTGATGTAAACTAAGGAATATGTTTGCAAGTTAGTTGCAGGTTCCAAGGAATAAACAGACAAGCAATGTTGTATTTCTATGCTTTACTTCCTTTGGAAAGCAGATTAATTTTCTTTTAAGTTTGCTACTGTTTTTCTAAAATGAAGGTCCAGGGTGAACTATTACAGGAAGTACTTCTCCCACTGTGCAGTATTTTGGTATCAGTGTTTCAGAGCCTATTGCAAAGAAACATCTTGAGCCTAGGAAGATTTAAAGCACTGAAGGGTTTAAAACCTCTGTGTCACTCTTACTCCACAAGTCCCATTCAAATTCTACAAATTTAGGACATTTAGTCCATCTGACTGATTCTTCTATTTGCCAGAAATTCTTACAGATTCGTAATCATATTTAGACAAAGATATTTTCCTCCTAAGTAATTGTTTCCAGTCACTTTAGAAGATGAGAAATGCAAAACTTTTCTCCATCAGACCACTGAAAAATACTTCTATGAAAAGAAATTACAAAAAAAGGGTACAGGTTGTTACACGTTCAAAAGAAATATCTGACTGAAGATAATACTGCTCCTTCACAGTAGATCTGTTGACATTTGTAACATTACTATTCATCACATCATTGCTTTTTCCTGAGACTTTCATTTGCAAAAAACATCAGTTTAGGTGACTGTTTTCACAAAAGATACACTCTGTTTTGCACAGCTCTCTTCTTGATTTTTGCCTGGCCTTCTAAATTGTGAATACTGCCAGCCCACCTAACCCCTCTGTTCCTACAGTCTAAGCTTTTTTATGTCACGCCCAGTAAAATCAGCTACACAGTGGAAAACGTGCACTTGAAGTTAGGTGTAGCATCAGACTGTACTTACTAATTAAATTGATACTTGTATCTTTCTCTAATACATTTTTTAAAAAACATTAAACCAAAAATTTTAAATTAATAACATATACACCAGAAAACAGATAAATTACTGACAATCTAGTTTTCCAAATGGCATGAAAACTTCCCTTTATTTTATAGTGAACTGTTTGCACCCAGATGATGTGGAAGTAAAATGGAGATGCTAGTCTTTATTTTTTACCACTGTGCATTGCTTTGCAGAACTTAGTAGTGCTATTACAGCAATATCTTGAACCTCTTATTTTACAGGGACAATATAAGGAAGATATTAAGCTATTAGGGAGCATCCAAAGGAAGGCAATAATTTTGGTGAGGGGCCTTGAGGTTAAGCTGTATGAGGAGTGGCTGAGGTCACTTGGTGTGTTCAGCCTGGAGGAGACTGAGGGGAGACCTCATTGCACTCCACAACTCCTTGTGAGGGGAAGAGGGGTAGCAGGCACTGATTTCTTCTCTGCAGTGACCAGTGACAGGACCCAAGGGAATGGCCTGAAGTTGTGTCAGGGAAGGATTAAGTTGGATATTAGAAAGAGGTTCTTATTCCAGAGGATGGTTGGATGCTGAAACAGGCTCCCCAGGGAAGTGGTCACACCATAAATCCTGGCAGAGTTCAAGAAGCATTTGGACAATGCTCTTAGGCACATGGTGTGACTCTTGGGGAGTGCAGGGCCAGGAGCTGGACTTGATGATCCTTGTGGGTCCCTTCCAACCCACCATATTCTGTGATTTGCACTCAAACTAATGAAAACAAAACAAAACAAAACAAAACAAAACAAAACAAAACAAACAAAAAAAAAAAACACAACAACAACAAAAAAAACCTGAATTCACTTGCCAGCAGCATATGTGAAAATTTGATTCTTTATTTGAATTGCTTTATTTAGAAACAGATGGACAGAAAAGAGAGAATTTATACAGCATGTGCTTATGAATTAGGTAGACCCAATTTGGAACAGAACCTGAAAGAACAGAGTTTGATATAATGCCAATTGTGGCAAAGGCTAGAATTTTCATTATATTATTATTTCTCATGTAACATACGAAAGTTTAAAATTTAATAGCTTTTCTAATAGTAGTCTTGGTCAAAAAGGTAAATAGAATGGAAATGCTGAATTTGGACATAACTGTTGTTATTTTCAATTCCATATTAATTTATTTAGCAATTCTTTCTCACAATCTTCTCAAGACTTCCTGAAACACTTCAGCTTTACCCAGTCTATTAGTACTACATAAACAGCATTTAATGAGTTAATATGTGGCTTTATGAAAACTGAAGAATTAATTATCTCCATTCAAATCCTAGAGAAGTATTTCTCAGACACCGGGAACTCGGTTGCTTCCTGCCGAAGAGCTTGTTCTATGCAGCATAGCTGTATCAAATTAAGACAATTCAACCCGATACACATACTAGTCCTTGTAAGCTAAAACTCAGACTCTATAGAGTGATGGAAGTGTCAGGTTAAAAGACATTAACTGGAATATTATCCATAAATCTAAAATTTATGAGAATATTTGAGCTCCATAAAATTCTTAGAGCTTCTCAGAAATCCCTTATCTGAAGGAAGATCTGAATTCAAAGTTAGCTCTGCTTTTAGCAATCATTTATGCTAGAGGCCTCAGGGGGTTCTTCCAACCTAAATTACTGCAAAATAGTATGATTGCAATTGTATGATACACACCCAAGTAGAAAGATACTTGGTATGGATTGTGGTGGAATGTGAACTTACGAAGGAGCTATTTTAGGAAAAGAAAGTTACATTTGCCTGGATGATTACATTTAAGGTTTTTTTAGTGCCTAGAGGCAGTATATTCAGTGCATTTAAGAAAAGACAAATAAACAGGCAAAACAAAACAAACAAAGAAACAAAAAAAATTTTAAAAAAGGTGAGCTTTAGAGAATGTAACGTAATATATGCATAAAGTAACTTAATCTCCAATTTATTGTCTCTTGTCTGGAAAAGACCAAATGAATTCTGCTCCTATTATTTCTTCAGGCTTTAGGAGAAACTTTTTATTTGTCAAGATTTTGAACATCAGAGACCATAAAAATCAAAGACCCTAAAATTCTGTATGAGTCTACATATTATTTGATAAAGGAAACATTAAAAAGCTGTGAAAAGAGCAAACACGGTGCTAACATGATTTGCTTTTATCCTTTCCTTTCATCCTTCCCTTCAGGTACACTTTCTCTGTTCAGACTTTCCCTGCATAGTGTGCTTCCCATATGTTTCTTAAATATATGGTATGCAGTATACATAGATTTCAAGTATATGAAGATATATCTTAGGGGGTCAAAAGAATTCAAAGGAAACTGAAATTAAAACAAGATCAATAACTTTTCCACTTACAGATTTCCAAGTGGTAGTTTAGAAAAAAGAGATTCCTTTTCCATCAATTAACATCTTTGATCTTTTGTTTGATTGTAGCACAATAGATTAAATCAACATATAGCCTTCAAGGAAGTACAAATATAAATGAACTGTAACTCCTCTCTTTGGCATAAACTTTGGGGCATAAGTTTTAATATTTTTTCAAGGCAACATAATAGAACAGTAAATAAAATTGTCTCTGGATGTTAAGATACCCAGTTAAGGAATAAAAATAGGAAGCTACAATGTAAAATAATGGATATATATTGAGGTATATCAAGATACATTAGAAAGTAGAACTACATATAGAAATAAAACTATTACTGATAGCTTATGATCATAGATCAAAAATGTTTGCATGGCTAACACAGAAACTAATATATATTGGGCTTCTGTGGCAAGGTTTTAGTACCAGAGGGCTGCAGGGGTGGCTTCTGTGAGAAGCTGCTGGAAGTTTCCCCCATGTCTGATGGAGACAATGCCATTTGGCTCCCAGATGGACCCACTGCTGGCCAAGGGTGAGCCCATCAGTAACGGTGGCAGCATTTTTGGGATAACAGAATTAAGAAGCAGGGTAAGAAAACCTGCTGTAAAACAACAGCCAGAGAAGCAAGGAGAGAAAATATATGAGACAAACAGCCTACAGACACCAAGGTCAGTGAAGAAGTAGGGAGAGAAGGTGCTTCAGGTACTGGAGCTGAGATTTCCCTGCTGCCTGAGGTGAGGCAGTTGTTCCCCTACAGCCCATGAAGGTCCATAGCAGAGCAGATATATACCTGTAACCAATAGAGGACCCCACACCAGAGCAGGTAGGTGCCTGAAGGAGGCTGGGACCCCAGTGGGAAGCCCACACTGGACCAGGCTCCTGGTAGTACTTGTGACCCTGCAGGGCAGAAAAACTGGGATTGAAGAAAATGTGAACAAAATGCAGAAAGAAAGAAGTGGTGGGCAGTGTACATTTTAAGATTTGAGTTTATTTGTCATTACACTACTCTGATTTGATTGGTGATAAATTAAATTTCCCAAGTTTGGTCCATTTTCACTGCAGCAGTAACTGGTAAGTGATCTATCCTGGTTCTTATCTCATGAGCCTTTCACTATATTTTCTCTCCCCTGTCCAGCTGAGAAGCGGTTTTGGTGGACACACACTATGTCATCTTGTTCATGAAACAGTAAGTTTTCACAGAATATAGCAATTTCTGGTGGCATACCTCCTTCTCAGGCTTGTTTTTTTCATTTTCAACCTACTATGCAATAGGCTCTTGATACATTACCAAAACAAACTCCAAAGAAACTGCTTTTATTTTCAAATTGACCAGAGGGATATCCCATATCATATAAAATCGTGTTCAGCAATAAAAACTGGGGGGAAGAAGGAGGATGGAGAGGACATTCGAAGTGATGGCATTTGTCTTTTCAAGTCACTGTTACGCATGGCAGAGCCATTCCTGGAGATGTCTGAACACCTGCCTGCCCATGGAAAGTGGTAAATGAATCCTGTTTTGCTTTACTTGCATGTGCAGTTCTTGCTTTGCTTGTTAAACTGTCATTATCTCAACCCACAAGTTTTCTCACATTTGCCCTTCTGAATCTCTTCCATATCCTGCTGGGACCGTGTGCAGCTCAGCTGCCAGCTGGGGTTAAACTATGACATATATTTGCAATATCTTGAAACACTGTAAATCCTAAAAATAGAAATACAAGATGACACTAAAAAGTATTAATGCTGGAAAGAGTTACATCATTTAGGGCAGTGTACTACACAATTATTATTGTATAATTACTGTTCCTGGCCAGATTATAAGCATAAGAATATATGATGTTAAGTCGCCATGAGTCATTTAGCAGCCATTAAAATAAAGCTATACAACCGATTTTTCCACTTTACTCTTATTATACTGTCAGGTCCTTTTTATCATCATGCTACACAAGAGCTTTAAAGAAGTCATTAGGCCTTCATTTACTTCTGAATGCTGGTCATAAGCTTCAATATTTTAATGTAGCTGGATAATTTCAAGGTGCAAAAGAGATATCTTCTTCCAAGAGGACTTTTTTATAATTAAAAACTTGAAGAACATCTATGCTTTTCAACAGAAAAGGTAGGAACAGTTATATCACTTTATATCCACTTTATAGGACTCATAATATGTTCAGTACATATGTAGCTAATAATAATTACTGAATTTGAGAATTATAAAGGAACTTTACAGTTATATATTTGGTGTTTTGACCATATAATAACCTATTTAAAACATAGAAACCTTAGTTTTCCATTCACTTCAAGACAATTAGAAATCATCTTCCATCTAACTTGAAATTATCTGCCTCCTTACTTAAATAAAAATATATTATGTATTTAAAAGGAATATTTAAATAAACAAAAAGGCTTTTGTTACAATAATCATCAATTTCAGACTTCTGAATCAGATCAGAAAGGTTCCACATTAGTATTTGATTCCAGTATTGGTAACATGAAACTCAATAAACTACACCATAAAAAAGTGCTCTCAGAATAGAATGCAAACTGGCTAAGGACCTAAAAGTAGATCTAGATTCTAGCTGAACTTCATTTGTTGTGACTGTTTTTCTCCTGGTTAAAAGTATGCTCTTTTGTAAGTTCCAATAAGTTAAACCCTTTCAGAAGTATTTGACTGAATTTGCTACAGTAATAGTGTTTCAGAAACGAGGAGAAAACAAAACAGTTTGTTAACTGAAGAACTGTCCACTTTAGAATGAGCTTCCTGGAAAGGATTCACTATGGCTTCTTACATTAAAGAACATATTACACATATATGTAGTTGATACAATTTGGAATCCTGAGAACTTCTACTTTGCTAAAAGTCTTAAGTGGTACCAAATGTGCAAGGTACAGAATATATAGGTGCATTTATGCAGAATTGCTGCAATGTTGAAACTACAGAGAGGAATGGAACATGTTGCTGTCTGTATAGTTGCAGGTAGTTTCCTCCTGGCTTTGATTTACATGTTGTTTGAGGTCTTGTTGTCAATGTGGCTTTTGTTGAGGGGAAAAATCATAATTTTGGATAATACCTGCACAGATATGTATGCTTGTTAGAGATTTGGATAAAAGCAGCCTTCATGTAGCTCATGATGGACAAGTTCTGCAGCTCACACAGAATGCCATTATAACCGTGCATTTCACATCCAGGTTGGTTTATGCTCATAAGGTGATGTATTTCTTAGGCAATTTAAATACATGAGAGCAAGAAAGCATTACTTTATTATATTGTATACCTTATTTCAGCCAACTGTGGTAATCAGGCAAATTGCTCTAGCTATAAGGAAACCAAATCCTGATCTGCCAAGAAAGATCCACACATAGTTTACTGTTTTACTTTATAGAGATCTATACTCCTATAGAGGTCTAACTCCTTCTGTTAGGTTCCATTGGAATGGTAAAGTAGTAGATAGTAGGAAGTATGACTAAAAGTCTTTTATATTTAAAGCATTCTGTCACAATATCCAAAATTTTAAAAATATTAGGTAGATTAATAAAATTTACAGTACCTGTAAGAAAAGGAGGAGACTATATAAAAGCAGTCTCAGTGTGTTATCTCAAGATAATTCTTTCTTGTTAAACTTGTTATTCTACAACTCCCTGAGAGAATTTTCAGGGGAATAGCATCTGGTTGGTCTGGTTAATTTTGCAGAAAATTAGCATTTTTAGAGATAGTCTTCAGATCTGTCTTTCAAGTACATAACAGAGACTGGTCCTAATGTGCATATTTTCAGCTGCTTACTCAGACAACCTCAATTCATTTCTTGCAGTTAAACTACTTAGCTGAACATAGCACATTGTAGGTTTCCTTTTAAAATAATTCTTATTCTATGGTCGTCTTTTTGTTTCATAACTAAGGAAAAGTGAAGGAAATCAGTCCCCTCTGCAAATAGAGCGTCTCTTACTTTTGACCCAAAGGCAGAAATGTAATGTTTCATCAGATATAAAGTCAGTTTCCAGCTGTGCAATCTCCCTTCTTTATTGTAAGAGTCTGGGAAGCATTAAAAATCAGATATTAAACTCAAAGGTCTTGACAATGTCAGTTTACTCTTCTTGCTAAAAATAACTTGAATTAGACATATATCACAATCATTTGGTGTATCCTCTCTGATGTCCCTTCTATCCATGAAATTATTTCAATGAAATCTGTACAAAATCACAAACTTAGATAAACCTCTATAACTCTGTTGAAACACTCAAGGAATTTTAAAATTCCAGTAGTATAATGAAACAGAAATTAGTATTTGCTGTATGAGCTTTCTTTGTCAGTTCACCTGCTACAAATTCCACCTTTACCATTTGGGATTTTTCAACTGATATTTCCTGGACTAATAAGTACTTTTCAGCTTGACCTCAGCCATTTGCTGTTGCAGTGTTTATCGCAAAACGTAGATTTTCTTTCACTACAGAGAGACTTAACATTTTCCATGTACAATGAAGAGGACAATAATTTGGGCAAACACAGACATTAGTATGTCTACATTAAATCAAAGATCATCATCGAGCACATAGAGACTTAAAGCTAGTTTTGGATAAATTTGGTTAAGTATGCAGTCTTGCAAAAGTGTCAAATAAAGAAAAAATATTCTGAAAGTTAGTATACTCTTGCTGAACTTTCATTTATGCAGAAATTCATCCTGTTTATTTGTAGTTCTTCAACCCTGAAATCCAATATATTTGCTGCCTGCTGTACAACGTTTTAAAATCTCTCATAAAGTGAACCCAAAACATAAATTATCCTCATCTCTTCCAGTGCTGAGAAGGTGGGCTACAAGCATTGTTGTTCAATCCCTTCCACAGTGATCTAAATATGTACATGCTACATCTATATAAATTAGACTATTTTAGGAACTGGTTAAGTTGGCATATTTGGGAAGTTGTATTTTTCTACACTTCCTGCTACTTAATAATATATGTACCACTGAGATTTTTACGCTAGATTATTCTTCACTAGCTTTTCACTTTGTTTAGTACTATGAGATCAAAAATACTTCTTTTCATTTTATTCTATCAGTTCAAGTATGTTTGGACTTTGTTCCAATGTGTCTATTACTTTTTCAACAGCATGAGTGTTGTTATAATGTCATTTTTATTTATGTTTCCACATAAAGTCTTATAAAGGCTTAAAAAATGCTATCCAGTTAAGGAAATCTATGGCACCTTGGAGGTCTTTTCCAACCCAATCTATTCTATGATTCTATGATTCTATTTACATTTGCATGGTGGGTTAATTTTGGCTGGCAGACAGGTACCCACCAAGCACTTATATGATTCCTTCTCTATCAACAGGAAAAGGTGGAAAAATAAGATGAAAATATTTTCAGGGAGAACATACGCTGTTGCAGTATGGTTTTAGGATATAAAAGAATGCAGACGTTTGTAATGTTCTTAAAGTGGCCACATTTCCAAGATGGTGATTGTGACTCCTTGTGTAACCCTTCTTCTTCCCAAAATACCTCGCTGTATCCTTGGAATGTCTAAGGGATAACTGGAAACTCATCTATTGGTTGTTAACCCTTTGTTATCATTGGTTGTTCGTAACACCTCCTGACCTCCCACTGGTCACCTCGTGATCCCTTCGAAAGCTATTTAAGCTGTTGTCAGAACAATAAATCTCTCTCTGCCTACATTCCCTGCTGCCTGACTTCTGGACCCATGTCCTCTCTGCAGGGGGCCAGGAGGCGCCACGGGGTGGAGGGGCCGGGGGGGAGCACTCCCCCCTCGGAGCAAGGGGTAAAAGGAAAGCCTCCTGTTCCGGGGATCCCCCTCGCTATCCACCTTCGCGTTCGTCAATACACCAAGTATCATCGTGGGGGAAATAGACTCAACTTGGGTAAAATTAATTCAATTTAGTGCCATTTGATAATGAATAGGAAAGTGAGTTATAAAAACAGAACTAAAACCACATTCCCTTCAAACCCTTTTATCTCCTGCCCATAAGCAGTGCAAGGTGTTGGGGGATGGGGACTTGGACTAGTTCATAATCCTTCATTTCTGCCTCTAGTGCTCTGTCACACTCCTCCCCTGCTCCAGCATGAAGTTTCTGCCATGGGAGACAGTCATGCACAAACTTCTCTAGTATGAATCCTTCCTGGATTCTTAGGCTGCAGTTCCTTAAGCACTATGCAACTGGATGGATCCTTTCCATGGATACTTTCTTCAGGAATAATCTGATGCATCATGGGTCCTCTCCATGGGCCACAGCTCCTGCCAGGAGTCAGCTGCTGAATAAGCTCTCCATGGGCTGCAGCTTTCTCCAAGACATGTCCACCTGCTGTGGCATGGGGTCCTCCATGGGGTGCAGTGTCGATCTTTGGTCTCATATTTTTCTCTATGGGCTGCAGAGGGACAACCTGCTTCACCATGTTCTTCTCCTTAGGCTGCAGGGAAATCTCTCCCCCTCCTTCTACTCTGGTCTTCTCTCCCCTGCTCCAACTGCTCTTGCACAGCATTTTTTACCCTTTCTTTAATACGTTATCCCAGAGGGGCTGTCAGCATCACTGACGGTCTCAGCTACAGCCAGTGGCGGGACTGTCTTTGAGCCAACTGTAACTGATTTTGTCTGACATGGGGACAGCTGCTGGTGTCACCTCTCAGAAGCCACCCCTGTGGCCCCTCTGCTATCAAAACCTTGCCACATAAAGCCAATAAAACTTTCAAAAGACCTTTGTCAAAGTCCTTGACAGTTTCCTAAAGAAGTATGCAGGCACAAGATTAGATGCAGAGAATTCATAGGGTTCAAAAACTGACTTGGAGTCAGGAAACAAATATTAGATGACCTATTTTCATCAAAAAATTATTTGCTGAAAATCACAAAAAATCAATAGCAGAGTACCTGGGTATTCTGTATTTGATCCACCATTAATTATTACATTTATTAGTGTTCTGGGAAAGGAAACAGTAATGAGGTTACAAAAATTGAAGATGACACAAAGTTATTTTGTTGGTCAAGATCAGGGAGGAAGGCAAGGAACTTATGTGGATCATATTCAAAGTTAGACACATTGGTAATGTATCATCAAACAAATTTCAAAGTTGATTAAAAAGACCCTACAAACAACCACTGACAAGGAAAATACCTCTTGTGTGGTTCTAAATTACCTGTACCATTGGAGGAAAGGGTTTTAGTAGTCATAGCTCAGCTGTGACCTCAGTGTTATAACCAGTAGTAGTGAAACCAAAAACCGTAAATAAAGGCAGCATATAGAATTGCATACAGTGCATCAGAAATATTCATATATATTAATAATATATAAAATATTATGTATTCATTTTGCAGCTTAAGAGATCTAATAGTTTCAATTGGTTCTGAGAAGGAAAATAATAACAAGGATATTGAAAGATCTCAAACAAAAATGTATGTAAAAAATTATGCTGATATTATCTATGAACAGCAAATGATTTTCAGAAGGTAGGTGGAGGGATTCTGTTCTAATACAGAACAGAACTCAATTAAAATTTTATTTTCAAAAATCCTTACAAACTTTAAAATGAGTCACAATAACCCAAGGAAGTGATTGTCCAAGCATGACAAGATCAAGAATATAGTAATCTTCAAAAAAAAAAAAAATTTATACAGACAATAAATATAAACAAAAGTATTAAAATTAAAAATATCATATTCTATGGAAATTAAACCTTTTAGTTGAAGACTTAAATCACAACTAATTACAAGCAACTAGAAAAATATCTAAGGTTATACTTCCATTTATTTTCAGTAAGGGCATTACAGTCTCTTTGATGCTAAGGCTACTGGTCTTTGATGGAAGAAGAACGTATTACTAAGAAAATGTATGTGTTCTCCAGAATGACCACCCCCTTTTTGCCAGGAAGCTAGCCCTAATTTTTACTGAAGAAGTTTTACTTGTCTAAAGTAAAGCAACAAAGTTTATTACCTCTCATCTTTATTACCTCTCATCTTAAAAATAGAAAATATTCCTCAGTAGACGGGAAGATGAGCTCTGGCATTCTAGCTGTGTCTTTTAAGTTAAACACATATATGGGGCAAGAAAAGTTTAATCATTAAAAGATACCCATGACTAGATTTACAGGACATCTGAATAGATCTAATTTTTTCTGAAATTCTTCTGAATGCCATTTTATGTATTTGTAAATGGCAATCAGATTCCTATTAGGAATGTTAGTGACAGGACTTCCTTTGGGTCTTCAGGAAAGAGGAATCTTAGTCATCTCTGAATGCGGAAAACAGTGGAGGTCAAAAAGTGCATACTTTTTACCTGAATTGATTCATTGGTTTTTAAGTGGAAGGAAAAGAATACTAAAGGAAAAAGAAGATGGGTGAACTACTTTGTGTGGGGGAAAAAAAAAAAAAAAAAAAAAAGTGCTACAGCAGAGTGGTTAGTCTAGAATAACACTTCTGATCCTTACCATCCACTCCTACTTTACATCCTCACAGAAATACATTCTTTCTGTATTTGAATGTAATTGATCAACAATAAATCTTTTATTATCCTTAAAAAATGTTATTGATTACTTATGGTAATAGCTTAGCAGGAGTGATGTCATTTAAGATATAGTTTGCAGACAATTTCAGGTTCAAAATGTGAGTTGGTATATTCTTGGCAGTACCTGGATATAAAAACAACAATAAAAACTTACCTCAACAACACCGATTGTCTGTCTCAAAGCTCATGGTGGAACACGGTGCAGGCATTTAGCATCATAGAGGTCTTTTAGGCCTGATATACTTACAGGGCATAAGAACAGATATTGGGGAAGACCCATTGTACTGTGCCTGCCACTCAGAAAGGCCCAGTGCTATTCTGACAGAATTACAGTCTTTCCTTCTCCAGAGTAATCCTGGTTGCCCAGCTGATGCAATACTGCACCTCACTCTGGTGGCTAGCAGAAGAAAACTTGAGATACAGTGAAGCATCAATTTTGAATCCACTTAGATCCAGTGCACTGTAACCAGACATACCATAACCTTTGTGGATTTCCAAAAAAACTAAGTTAAACCCCTGCATGAGTACATGCCATTCTTCTGAACTGGAAAGGGTAAAACTTAATGGGTTTTTGATATCCATAAAGCAGATGGAGTTAGAGAGAGAACATGCTGAATCATTTAAAAAAACAAGGGTCTAAAAACAGGGCAGAATGTGCTACTCAAAAGATTGTACAATTTCTTTGGCAAAGTCTTGTTTGTCTCTAAACTTACCACCCCTCTCCCTGTGTTTTTTGTGCATTCATTTATTCTTTGCCCTGACAATCTTGTTAAAATGTCTAATAATGGGGGCTGTGCATTGAAGTTTTTATTGCCATCAATGATGCCTTCTTGTTAAAACTGCTCCCATAAGATTTTTGCTTTACACATAAGCAAAGATATAAGTACAGATAACACAAAAATTTTTCAATGTTAATGTGGATATTTTAGAAAAAAAATAGCCTGATTTAAAAATAGGTTTTTGTGGAAATACTGAGTGAAATATTTTTTTTTTTTTTTATCTGCAGAAAAGTAAGTGACAAAAAAAGAAATCTCTTTTCAAAGCATGTTTCTTCATATATCACTGTGACAGCATTTTAAATCATCCTCCTGCTGCGGGTATATATATTCTGGTCCTTATTAGCAACACTACAAATTTGGGTTATCAAACATATCCTTGAATAAATCAGATGAGGCTTTCATACATAACTAGAAAAAGATACAATCTAGGAGAGTCTGCCATTTCAAACCTTATTTAAATTGCAGATAATTTCTCCCTTCCTACTCTTGTGCTTGTAAGAATTCTTAAACCCATCAGCAGCTGGTTTTGTTTAAGATAGGATAGTTGTTTTGCTTGATGAAATACACATACAAGGTGGATGATATATTGCTAATGCTTGTAGGCTTTTGTGTTAATTGCCGAAAAAAGGAAAAATATTTTTTTTCTAGATGCCACTACCTTTTTATGTGTAATTTTTGGTAAATAACAGGTATTCCTATCACCTTCATTCTGCTGAAATACTGGCAGCTTCTAGGTCACCATAAGCACTTGATTCTTCTACAGAGATTCTCCCTGTTTCTGAACGCCTCGGTGTAAAGGGTGATGCAGCTCCATGACAACATTTTTTTAAATACAAGGACAAAAATTATTATTTGCTCACTGATGTCAATTTCTTTTTCTGCTTGTACTTTACTTATCACATTATTCTTCATTTTCTGTGCTCAGTTTATTTTCTGTAGCATGGATCCAGAGAAAATATCACAAACCAACTATTTTCCAATGGTGTATTTGGGTGGCTTGTTCAAGTGTTCAAGAGGGTGAGGATCTTAGGCTACAGCAATCATTATAGCTACTTCAGAGAGAAAATGAAATTGTACTTATTTGCATCCTAAAATACTCCACAGAAGCAGCATCAGCTAGGCACCATCTGTTTTGGAATTTTGAGAAGCTTTCAATCTGGAAATAGAAAAAACTATGCATTTAAGAAACTTTTCATAAGGAATATGCAAAACAAGTTTTTACAAGATATTTTGCTGTGGTGTGTGTGTTTTGTATGAGCAACACATAGGCATCTCAATAGGCATCAAAGTGTGGAGTAAACAGCTTATTCTGTGACAGCTGAATCCAGAATTTTATGTGATAAAGGTCATATGTGCCAAGGACAAGTGTAGATTATTTGTGCATAGAAGTAGCGATCCTTTAAGACACTGATTGAGTTTCAGGCCTTACACTTACAGACTTTGATAGATTCTCCATTGTGTGGGAATGTGAGCTAATTTACAAGGACAGATCTCCAGCCAAAATGAAATGTCACAATTCTTCTGCCCCCTGGTTCTCTGAGATGACTTTAAATGTCAGGATCCAGAGATTCAGAATGGTGCACACACAGAGATAATTCAGAATTTTCCTGAAATAAATTTAGTGATGTTAGAAAGACATTTATCCACACATGTTGAAATTATTTAGTGAAGACATAATCATTAACTCTGTTAATAATGGAACTTAATAAACTTATTAGCAAATACACGCATATGAAGTAATGATTTTAAAGACTCACCATCTGGTTGCAAATAATAATAAAAAAAATATAGTGACTTTGAGGAAACTGTAGTACATGGAAATGAATAATACAAATTTCTTAGTGTTATTTTTGGTGCAATAAGTGTATGACAGAATGTTCATACACATTGACCATTCCACTGTAATATTAATGAAATTAGTTAATTGGCATATGCAAGTTTATTATAGGAGTCACTTCTCCAGAATACTTATATCCTAGCTAATAATCTTGAGAGGAGATGGTGGTTTGGATGTTTGCTCTTAGCTGAAGAAAATTAATTCAGTCTCATGTTTTTGTCATTTACTGTATGATAACTGTTCCAAGGAAGAAAAAAATTTATTTCAAGTCCTTATGGCTTAATTTAGTGTTAAGCACCTTTGTTAAGTTTGAGGGGTTGGGGTTCAAAAACAATGTATTTTCTCAGCAAATTTTTTTTTGTGTGATAATTGTGTGGTGAATTCAGTTATGGAAGGCTTTTAGAGTAGTTTCCCAAAATAGTATAATTAAAATTAAATAAAGTCATAGTTTTTCTCTCCTCAACAGAAGACCAGAAAATAAAAAAAATTAAAAAAAAAATTAAAAATATATTTTTATTATAAGGTAAAGAGTTCAGCCATTTAGTTTTCATTAAATGCCTCTGTAGTGCAATTTATTATAAGCTTTATGCAGCCAATACTTTTCCAGAACTTGACTGCCAGAGAATATTCTCTAGGGAACAACTATTTCCATCATGCCTTTCACAAGGCCTGAATCTTACTCTTACTCTTGAAACGATTTTACTCTGTAGAACATAAGCCAAGATTCACTTGATTATGAAGAGGTAACATGCCTCTGTCATGTTGATAAAATGTCAGACAGAAAACCTTCAGTATTTAGTCTCTGCTAACAAGGATAATTGGTGTACGTTACATAAAACAGAAGTCTTAACGAACTTAAGAAACAAAGAAAGACTCAGACTATAAGGCATGCTCTTCACTTGCTCTGGCTGCAGCAACACAGCTGTGTGCTTTCCTGTAGGCTGCTCTCACTGCAGTATAGGCAAACTCATGTTTTATGATCATTTGTAGCATGCTTGCTGATTTTTAGGTGCCACCTAAACTTTCCAGAGTTTTTACAAGCAATCTATTGAGCTACCATTGAATTCTGGAAGCGCAATGTTGCAAAATCTAAAAGTGTCTCTCTCTAGATACAAACTTTGATACTCTATTTACATACCATGGGAGGGGGAGGGTACTCATTCAGCTGCACTGGTGATGGGAAGTACACAACTGCACAAGGACTCTCCAAACGTCCATGCCAATAGAGAAGGAGTAAAGAGGAGAAAAAGGAATGAGAAAGGGAAAAGTTGCAACATGGAGGAGTGGTAGGAAAAGTAACAGGTAAACAGAGTCTGCTTCTGTTGCCACTTCAGTTCTTAAGCTAACCAGTATATATTATAATATTTATATTTGTTCTAATTATTTGAGTCATAAAAATAACCTTTTATATGAGTCAAGTGAAAAACAGCAATAAACACAAATAGAGTATGTAGCAATTTTTTTAATCTACCTGTCCTTTCTATGTATTTTCCCAAGGGAGTCTTTTCATTGTATGTTACGTTCTTCTGAAAATGTTACCTCTGCATGCAGTGTGTTCTACCCAAATCAAACACTGGCGATGTAAGTTTTCAAGTCACTGAGAGTCCTTATTAATCCAAAGTGCTTTCATGTTCAAAAAAACAATGTTTCTGCTCTCCATGACAGCAATCACTCTGTCATATTTGTGTACTAAGTAGGCTATATTAAACCATACATCATTAATAAACCATACACCTCTACATTTAATTTAAATTTCAGCATCATGGCATTTTTTAGAGAGGAAGAAACTTATTTGCTTTCATTAAAAAAAAGAAAACACAAAATGTTTTAAATGCGTATGACTCTTCATTACACTACACTGTCATACAAAGATAAAACTATGTTCTTCTAACATTAGAATAGAAATAAATTAAGAAATTCAATGAAATTTAAGAACTTAGGGAGGATTTATTATGCAACTTGCATTAAATAGAAATTTCTTTAGCATGTGTTAAGAAAGCTAAGAAAGAAATTGAATACTAATCTAAAAATACAAGATGCAAAAATGTAGATTTTTAATTTCTGAGAAACACTGCATTTTAATTAAAAGTTTCAGGAGGGGCAAAGATTTTTTAATTAACCGGGTGACATCACGGTCTCTAAATACAAGTATCAGTTAGTGACAGTTTGGGCACATCTGGCAGAGGAGTATTGTGCCCAGTTCTTCAGCAGAAAATTACTTACTTCCATGCAAAAATCGCAGCATTTTGATTGCTAGAACAGAAATTAATTCTTTAGAGGATTTTTTTTTCTTTTTCTCAAGTATAGATTTTGGCTTTTTACCTTTCTAAGAAGGATCTTTGGTGAAAATGTTCTGTCAGTTTCAAATTACCATTTTTACTGCAGAGGAACTTGGTCATGCATCCAACAGAGATTGCTGGAGAAAAAAGTAAATCCAGGACATTTATTTCTTCTAAAACTGTATAAAATAACAAGCAGGTTCAGTAAGTTCTTTTTCTGTCTGAATGACAGGTCTGTGGTCAGTGATTAACTTCTCAAGTTCATTCAACCGTAGCAACATGAATCTTACACGGTTCAGAAAGAGTGGAAACAAACATTCTAAATGTGAGTCTGAGAGGTCTAAATTCATGAGAGATTCATCTCAAGAAAAAAATCCCCCACCTGGATGTTGACCATGTTGGTAATACTGAAACAAAATTAATTTTAAGACTGTTATAATGCTATGAAGATAATGATTTTAAAAATACAACAATATCATACGTGCAAGAAAGGCTTATATATTGCCCTTCACGCTCAAAAAGAAAGGATCCACAAAGTTAACAATGAAAGATCATCATCATCATGGCTAGGATTCGCGAACGAAGATTTGAGAGGGGCTCTACCCACGCTTGCTACAAGCGCGCTGATGGCTAAAAAGGCCAGTGCGAGATAGACAAGTCCGGTTGCGGAACGTACAGCAGAAAGACTCCCCAGGTGATATCGACAAGACGCGATTCTTTCTGCGTTGTCTTTGATCTCACCAAGGCTTTCGATACTGTGAGCAGAAAAGGTCTGTGGCAGGTTTTGGAACGTTTAGGATGTCCTCCCAAGTTCCTCAAAATGATCATCTCGCTTCATGAGGACCAGCACGGTCAGGTCAGATATGGGGACACACTTTCTGAGCCATTTCCAATAGCTAATGGTGTGAAGCAAGGCTGCATTCTCGCACATTGAAAGATACAGAAGGACTGAAAACATGTTATTTGGTCATGATTTCCAAATTACTCATGTTCAGCTAAGTCAGAGGTAAAAAAAATTGCAGTGACCATAATTTAGATTGGAAGAAAGATCTGGAACAAAACCCTAAACAGTCCCTCATTCCTGTGATTTCTGTGATTTATAACCCAAGTCATACTATCCTGAAATAAGGCAATTCCTTTCAGTGCTAATTATTTTCATCAGCAATTCTCTGTCACAGAATGGTAAGACATTTCTGTTATAGGGAAGAATCTCACACTGTTTAAGCTTTTTACAGTATTAGAAGTCATTTTATTGTGCATGTCTGTCTTAGCTGGGAGAAGTGTTTGGTTCAATCTGTTAAATGCAAGAATTGATCATTTCATGTGAACACATTTTGAGTGTCTATTAATGATAGGATAGCTCAGAAAGGACATCATCTAACCTCACATAGGCGTATTATATTTATTGTATAGCTTTAAAAATAAGGAAAAATGCTTACTTTTTGGTGTGTGACCTACAATCTTACATGCAAGTATACATATATATATACGTGTATTACTTATATACATTATAGATATGCATTTATATATATATATATGCAAATATACATCCATACATTTCCTGTCTGCCTCAGAAGCACTTGAGGATTTGTTTCAGTACAAATGGAGAGAACTACATTGAGTTTCTGATTTCTTTCTCTAAGAAGTTTTTCTGACTTATTTCCTTCTTGTCAATAAGAGTTTTTTTCACTAGGGGAGAAGATTCTGATTTTCTGATCAGTGCAGGCAAGTCCAAAGCAATTAGAAAGATGCTTCCTTCATCACAATCATTAATGAACATACAAAATGGTATATTGAATTTCACTTTTTTAGCTTCAGTTGTTGCTCAAATATCCTTCTGAGATTTTGTCTGAAAATTAAATTGACTGCATATTAAATGACTGCATATTTACGTAGTCACATATAGGTATATATATAACATCATGTCAGAACTGCATGAATCTGACGCTAAAGTAGAGCAATATTAGAAAAAGAGAGCCTTTTACATCAGAAGCCTAACTCTCAAGAATTCCTCTTAATTCTTAAGGTCATTCTTAGCTATTCTCTTTTCCATACCCTTCCTTGACACAGCATTGATTGTGTCAAATGCAGACAGTATTTGAAAAACCTGAATTGAAATTGCACTGAGACTGCTTGATGAAAGTGAATTGCCACAAGTGCATGGGGCATCCCCAGCATCCTGAGGGAACTGACTGATGTTATTGCCAAGCCACTCTCCCTTGTATTTGGAAAGTTAACGATGACTAAATGAAGCCCCTGGTGACTGAAAAAAGGGAAATATTGCTCCTAATTTTAAAAATAGCGAAAAGAAGACTTAGGGAACTACAGACTGGTGCTTGGGAAGATAATGAAGCAGATCTTCTTGAGGGTAAGGTCAAGTCATATACAAGGTGGTGATCTAAGACAGTCAGAACAGCTCCAAATTATGCCTGACAACTTGGTGGTCTCCTATGATGGAGGGACAACAATGGTCAGCCAGGGAAGACTGACCAATGTTGTTTACCCAGGCTTCTGTAAGGCCTTTGACAAGTTCCCACGTGCCACTTTTATCTCCAAATTGAAGGCAGATGGATGAACTTTCAGTGGATGAGGAATTGTCTGGATAGGTACAGGCAGAGAGTTGTGGTCAATGGTTCTATGTCCATGTAGAGACCAGTGGCAGCCAAGCACTGTCCCTTTGGCTTTGGTATGGGATCAATGCTCTTTAATGTCTTCTTCAATGACATAGTGAGATCAAGTGCACACTCAGCAAGTTTGCAGATGACATGAAGCTGCACAATGCAGCTGACACAACAGAAGGATAGGATGCCATCCAGAGGGACCTGACAAGCTTGAGAAGTGGGCTCATGAGAACATAATGAAGTTCAACAAGTCTAAATGCAAGGACCTACATCTGGATCAGACCAATCCCAGACATGAGCACAGACTGGGAGTACTTGTTGAGAGCAGGCCTACTGGGGGTTGTCATGAATGAAAAGCTGGACCAGAGCTAACAGGGGGGGAATGGGAGGGGAGGGGAAACGCAATCAGGGCATAATGAGGTAAGAGTGTTTATGCTTTTAAAAGGAGAAAAAGTGAGTGGAATGCTTTGTTTATATGTGTAATGAAATCCTTCTTTTCTGGTACACAAATTTAAATTTAAATAATTTAACTTACTCATTCTCAGTCTCTGCATATTGTCAGACAAGTACATGTGTCAATATTGCAGCAAAAATTATACCATAGTTTACAAAGGAGCGAGAGCTGTCACTAACCAACTGCTGCTTTACATTCCTTGAAATTGACACTAATCACTACGAAAGAATGTGTGAAAGAGCTATATCATTCTATTTGAGTAAACAATTTTTTTCACCTCCTGAAATACGACAAAGGAAATATTTGGGACTGATAAAATATTGAATTATAGATTTCTAAAATACTACAGTAATTACAGCTATAGAAAGATAATACTTCTTATACCTGTTTGTGAAATCCTGTTAGAAGATCTTCCTCATGTTCAGGATGTACAAAACCCTTAAAAATTAAACATTTAACTCTTTAAAATCCACTCAATGTATATACCATCCTAATCAGTTGCCTTTTGAAAAGGGTCAAAGTCCTTCCCTTCTGCAGATGCTTATCATATAGAATAACAACATAGACACTCCCACACAGATCCAGGCTCTACCCCCTCACAGCTGCTGCAAAAAATTGAGCCTGTCCTTGGCCAAAACCAGGACAAGTAGATATAAGGATGAAGTTTTTTACAATGAGAGTG
This sequence comes from Empidonax traillii, assembly GCF_003031625.1. Classification (NCBI taxonomy): domain Eukaryota; kingdom Metazoa; phylum Chordata; class Aves; order Passeriformes; family Tyrannidae; genus Empidonax; species Empidonax traillii. Next base: position 31,781 of record NW_020955247.1, on the reverse strand, counting down.
GTGAAACACTGGCACAGGTTGCCCAGAGAGGTGGTGAATGCCGTATCCTTGGAAACATTCAAGGCCAGATTGAATGGCGCTCTGAGCAACCTGGTCTAGTTGAAGATGTCCTTGTGCATGGTAAGGGGTTTGGATTAGCTGACCTTTCCAACTCAAACTATTCTATGATTCTGTGACAGGGGAATGAGATTACCTTTATTTTCTCTTCACAGATATGACAAATCCGTGTGCGATATATGTCAAGAATTCAATAATGCAAGTAGGGGGAGGAAATAGTTTCTGATCATGCTTTTTCCCAAGGGATGAAAATTAAACCCTTTTAGTTTCAGAATACACTTTATGAAAAAATCAAGCTGATATAAGGAATGCTAGAAGACTGATACAGGTAATTTCCTTTTCTTTCATGCCTTTTCCCAGCAGAATATCGCAATCTATATGGTATACTACTGTACTTAGCAACATATAATACCTTTAAGAAAATGATGTTTCAACAAGATTCTGCCTAGCATTCTAATATTCTCTTCTACTATCAGAAAGGAAAAAATAGACCCTTACAAAAGCTGATACAGTCCCTCTGGAAAGACAGAGAGCACCACTTAAAGACAAAAGTGATTGTCTGAACTTAGTGCAGTATTCAATACAAAATATATTATAAAAAAAATATATTAGAAAAGCTCAGATAAAATACTACATATATGGAAAATAAGGAAAAATACTTCAAGAAAATCTGTAACTATGGATGTTACGTATTCTACCACATGAATAACTCCAGTATTTCTCATGATGGCTAACTAGGGTTTCTCCAGGAGAGGACAGATACAGACCTCAAATTAATTCTGTATATACAACAAAACAAGCAGCACCAGAGGCAACGCCTGGACTGCAGACTAAGATATTCTCATGGTTCTACTCAGATGCCTCATCAGGAGCTTGGCTACAGGATTTGTTACTGATCTTGGACCAGCCTCATCATCTCCACATTGCCTGGCAATGGGGACTGGGAGCTGACCCTTCTGTGTGCCCTGTACCCTGTCAAATGGTACCCCAACCCCAGGTGACTCTTGTACTCTGACAATCAGACCAAGAGACTTTACATGTTTACATCCCAATGCCTGGAAAAAAAAAAAAATTATGTTTTGCCTCTACTCATATATTTCAAGTTGGACTTTTCACTGGCATTTGCAGCACTTCCAAAGACTACAGTAGACAATACTACATTTGCATATATATATATTTTAAAAAAAAGGAAAATTAACAATATTTATGTTTAACTTTGTCATAATTTCAAGCTAAAAATTATATAATGGGTGATACAAGACAATGTCTTCACAAACACCCATCTCCAAGCACCCTTGTGTTCTCAATATTTTTCTAAATACATCATCTTTTAAAAACAAACAACCAAGAACAAAAAAAAACCAAATCCCACAACACTGTTAAACTTGAGCTCATCTCAATTTACAGCTGCTATTTGGTTTGAAAAATTATGTCAGATTTTAAGATGTTGCTGTCAACTCTTAGAACTCACAAATCAAAGCTATAGCATTGCCAGCAAATGAACAAGCAGTGGTCTGTCTTTCAGTTCATATCTATTGCACACAATGAGTTTCATCAAGAATTTATTTTCCTAGTTTATAACAAGGACAGGGAAGGAAATTATTTTTGCTGTTGAGCACAGACATTTTTTCCTCCCTCATTCTACACCAAGACTTTGTCTGGTAAGATGGAGATTCTGGTAAAAGTTCTTTAACAACATCAGAGCAAAGCAAAAAGAGAAAAATATGATTCCACATAATTAAACTGAATATCTGACTGAAGAACATAATTATATTTTAAAACAGAGACCTTCACTTGCTTCAGACTGTTAGTGATTAGTAGAACTGAAAAACTTGAGAGGTTTTATTGAAGCTGGTAAGCTGCAGTGTACACAAAGTTTTTTTGCAACAAGAAGACGTGGCTATGTTTATTAAATAAAAGTTCTACATTGTAGCAATAAAGTTCGTTAACCAAATGCATTCTGCAGCTGATTTTGTTTGTGTTGCATTTTTAAAGGCAGCTCTTAGTGCATCCCTGAGGTTGAGTGTGAGCAGGTGGCAAGGTGGCAGCTGCTGAACATGCCTTCACTTCAGATGCTGAGACACCTTAACCCAGGCCAGGCATGGGCAATCAACCAGCCCTCCCAACTCTGTCAGGTCACTGCCAGGACTGTGGACATGAGCAAACATCATGCTGACAGCACAGCTGCAAAAAAGGCTCCTGGGCCAATACCAGGACACACACAATACAATTGCAGATCTAGAGCAAAACTGCACTTTATTGAGTGTGAGGACCATTGCAAAGTGTCAGATCCTGAGAGATCCAGGGCACCCATAGTGTCTTTGTGCTGCAAAATCAGTGGTCAAGCCCTTAGCCAAAAAGACCTAGAGCAGACCCAGGAGTCTGTGCTCAATACAGCAGAGGAAGGCAAAGAAGCCACATCAAAAACAAGTCTTTCTGGGTCCTAGACACAGGCCACAAATTACATGTTTATGGTTTAAGAGCAGCAAGCACTGGCCCAAAAAATCCTTGGTAAACAAGATACCCCTGGGGAACAGTGCTAATCCATTGTGAGGGAAAAGTTTTCCTTCTTGACCCCTGACCAGAGCGCCTGTGGCTGTTTCATGATGAAAAGTAGCATCAATTTTCTGCAAGAGCAGCAAGCACGAACTTACCCAGAATGGTCCAGAGGAGCCATGGTAAGTCGACATGATCAGTGCTGCAGAGGAAGGTAAAAGTCCTCGAATTTGAGCCATATCTGTTAATTTTCCCAGAAACTTACTAGTTTTAAACTCAGAGTACTCTGATATTAAGCATTGTGAGTGTGTGTAGCACTACACATTACAAAAGGAAAATCTCAAGAAATATGTAATGCAAGAAACAGTTCTCCATGACAAAGTGTGCTAAAACTAGCAATTATTTGTTGAGTAACCCCAAAGATTTCAGTTCATCAGAAGGGTAGCAATTCAAGGGTGCTGGAATCAAGACCTCTATAAAAGGACTGGCATGTCTACAGAATGGAAAGGAGGGAGATATAGTAGTTTCTAGTCTTGGATTTTTTTTTTTTTTTTTTGCCTTATTAACAACTTTTTGCATTCTACCTGTTCCATGGTGTTCAAATTTAGGAAGCTTAATTAAGAAGTAAAAAGAGAATTAATAACATAATGGAAGAAATTAAGAGAAATTGGTGGATGAATTTTGCTGCTCTTACTGACAAAAGACATGAGCTGAAATTCTTTTTCAATGAAGACTTTTATGCTTAAAAAATTTGTCACCTGTACTTTTAGATTTACCTCAGTACTATTTCCATGCTTTGTCAAAACATCTTTCCATTCCAGATTAGCTCTCTAGACAAAAAAAAATTACCTTTTACAAATTACTGATATATTTTTCACTTGCAGAGAACATATTTTCACTTATCTTTGGTCTGTTGGCACCCTTCAGTTTTGCAAATAACTGTTTTGCAGTTTTGCCAAGCTTTATTCTCCCAAATTATTTAAATGGTTACATCATTCACATATTATCAGTCTCACAGCTTCATCTCTAGGAAATATTATATCTGTAAGTTATTTCACATTTTGCTCTGAGGTTATTAGATATATCTAATTAAAATGGTGTAAATATGCCATATTTCTTCAGTACCTAACCACTAGTCATATTCTCCAAAAGGATATTAAAAGATCAGGAAGCAATATTGCCAAAAAAATCAGTATCTAGAAAAAGATGTCACAAAAATAAATTGGTGATTGAAAATTTTTGCTTAGAAAGAGTACAAGTAAAAAGAGATCTTATTTGACTTCAAAGAATGGCAGATTAAGTACATTTCAAGATGTCAGAATGTAGAATTAATTTGACAGATAATGGTATCTTGTGGTTAATGTCTTTATTGTTCTGGCATGTAGAAACTACAGTTAATGTTTCCTTAGGCATTTTTAAGACCCATTCTTGTTACTTATAGGTAACTGGGATGCAAATGAGGTTGGTATTTTACTTTATTGAGTGGCAGTGAAGGAAAAAACTTTTGTGTTCGTTATAGAGGAGGGCATCTAACTCTCTGATCAGTATGTAAGATAAGGTAGAAAAAATAGTTATACGTTTTTACCATGTAAAACCTCCAAGAAACTCTTTATGTATTTTTCAAAAAGGGATGTAGACCTATAATTTACTATTTATAAATTGAACTAGGTCCAAACCAGAGTACATTGGCTGGGTTTAGTGAGACGTGATAAAAAATTGCAAAATACAACGATAAAAATAGTCGTACAAGTACTTCAAACAAAGAAGAAATACATGAAAATTTTGAAATAAACTGTAGCACAGAGAGAGAAGTACTATCTCTAACATCAGGATTTACATAGGTTTGTTAATAGACAGTATCTAGCTAAGAACAACTGCATAGTCACTTTCGTTATGTAGAAGTATTAGAGAGCTAAATTACTAAATAAAGCAAAATCTTAGAAAATGTACTTAGAATAAGCATCATGATATCACTGCTGGTACACATAGTGAACTATCAATTGATATGACAACAAGATAGAAAAGAAAATTTAGGGTAATCATAAGAAACTGATTTATAAAATATGTAGTCACTTCAGACAGCAATAAAATTACAGTGAAACTTTACTACTTAACAGCTGATACCTAAACAGTAGTTGATGTCATGAACTTTCTGACATCATTCTTCATAAAGAAGTCAAGTTTCTATTGTAAATGAAGCAGGAACTTTTCCTGTGTAGAAAAAGGGATACTATAGTTACCTTACTTATAATTATAGTTATATATATGTATTATAGTTATAATTCTTTAATCTAATAAAGTCTCTTTATCTGTGTTAAAAGCTGTACTATGAAAGCATTCCAAATTATGTAAGGAGACTGTCATACTGTAGGAGCTTTGTGGTGTATAACTGAATGATACTGTAAGTGGTCCACCAACAACTAAGAAGCATATCCGTGGTTCACATTATACGGGATGTGTAGAATTAATGTATTTAGTGGCTCACAGATCTTTTGCAATCGGGGCAGGTAATATTAATGTAGGCCTTGGAGGAAGAAAATCTGTCTCAGTACATGTAAGCAATAATACTAGCAGGAATAAAACATTACTTGCAACAACTCATTGCTTTCATACATAGAAGAAACAGAAGTATTTTTCATATGAAACTGTTGTTTGAGATATAGAGGTAGAGAAGAAAGAGATCATCCAGAAGACTTGCTGTTCATTTCAATCTGGCTTCCCAGGGATGAAAAGGAATGAATATGCTATTACCATACACTCAATAAAGAAACTGTACCTCACACTTTAAATGCTTTACAAACATGCATATATTTTAAGTCACTTTCTCCACAGTTGTTAAACCATTTAAAAAAACTTACAGATGTCAGATCTAAGGTCAAGTTCCAAACTCTAAGCTAATCTAAAACAGAAATTTGAGTAAGGAACTTCTCAAATGCATATTTCATCATCTTAAATCACATTATAGGTTCTTCAAACTCAGAAAATCATTTGATCACTGTGTAGTTTGTTAAATCTTTCCCTGCAGATCCCTTTCATTTCTATAATTGTTAAGTATTAAATGGTTATGACAGATATAAAATTGCTCTGTTGACTGGACAGCTATGATGTTTACTGTGTCAATACAAATTTAATTTTGTCAAGAAGGGGATGGATATAAAAAGAAGAACATAAAAAAATTAGCCAAAATAATTCTACTTAGTTTTCGGTAATTCCTCAGAAGTCTGTCAAGATATACCACTGTGGAGGAAGGATAGCGAGGAGGCAGTGAAGTGCTAAGGAAATTCAAGAAAGCTATTTACACTGTCCAGGATAAGATTACTTAAATACAGCTTACCATGAGTGTTCTGGTTTTAAAGTTTTTACTTGCATTGATTTTTGTTCTTACTGTTGAGAACAGGAAAAAAAAAACCTTAAAATTTCTAAAGAAAAGATTCCATATGCTGATCCCAGTCGAGCATGATTCATATCATAGTTCAAGAAATAAATGGGTGAGATTCTTGTAGCAGTGGAAGTCCTTCACCTGAATTAGCTGGAGTACTCAGCAGGATTTGGAAAATTCATCAGAGGTATCCCGACATCTGTAAAGACAAGAGACAAGAATGCAAGCTTATTTGATTAAGTATTTAAATCTTAATAGATGCCTACCTCTTCAGACAGAAATCTTAATCCACTGGTCCATAGGACATTTGAAAGTGGCATCATGCTGATTTATATAAAATATTTAATTATCAGGACAAGGAAGATGACTTTGTAGGTAGCAGCTGTGTTTGCCTTCTGTGTCTTATTAACTGTCTTTATACCGGCTTTTTATGTGCTGTCATATTTAGTCATTTACTGTTTCACTTCAAGAACCAGTCTCATAATAGTTAACACTGTATATATATCTCAGTTTCTGCCTGGGTTTCAATATGGATCAAATAATGTATTCCCACTGTTTCATACACTTGTAGAAAATTACATACTTCGTTCTAGTTCCATTCTCTACAGACAGGATCTGCAGATGCAGACTGGTCTGCACCATTTACTCAAGCAACCACAACTCTGCACCTCATAACAAAGATTATATTAACAGTAATATTTTGATATACTAAAACTCTTATGGCCTAATGCTCATCAGGAGGAGATAGAGTTGACTTCAGATTTCTTCTGACAGAGAAAGTAGATGAATTTGCGCTCCTTACATCTTGTTTGACCTATTCCAAGAAAATACCAGTGTTATGTGTAATGTGGACATTTAAGTACTACCTATTCAAATATTTTCTTCCATGTAGATTTGACAAACCAGATGAAAACAAAAATGGAATTTATATACTCATGACTACTTCTTGCCTTTTAGAATTTGGGTTTAAGTTGAGAAATTGTTCGGGGTACTGACATTTGTCTTTTTGGATATGTAGCAGTCTGTCTTTTTGGCATCTGTTATTTTCATTAGGTGATATGTTAGGTTTCATTATGCTTGTTAAATAAATCACTGAATATTCCAAGGTGGCAGGGACCCATAACAAGCATTAAGTCCAACTGTTAAATGAATGGCCCATTTGGGGATTAAATCCACAACGTTGGTGTTGGCTAATAACAACTAGCACCGTGCTCTAACCAACTGAGCTAATCTCAGGGTCTAATAAGGAAAAAATTAAACTCAAAGTTCAGAATTCCATCACCCAGTATTTTTATTTTTCTGTGAACTTTCTTTTTCTTAACTTGTCTGTGTTAGTTTCAAATGTATTATTCCTCTGTTACCTTTTTCCCGTTAAACCAGATACTGAAAAAAAACCCAACTTTAACTGCTACACCAAAGTGTTCATCAATATTTTGTTACATACAAAAACTTTAGCTGCCACAGAATCAAAACTGTTTGGGTTGGTTGGGAACTCTGGATACCATCTTATCCAGCCACCTTGATCCAACAGTGTCGGCCAAGACAGGTTCCCCATGACCATGTGCAGTCAGGTTTTGAGCATTTCCAAGGATGGAGATTCCACAAACATTCTGAGTATGTTGATTTTGGCTGGGGCAGATGTATTTTCTTCATAGTTGCTCATATGGGTCCATGCATTTCAGCACATGAAGCTAAAAAAATCCAAAATTCCTGTTATTTTTAACAATCAAAAAGTACAGCATATTTGATAATTTACTCATGTGACATGAAGGAAATACTGTGATTTAGTATATTTAAATGAAAGAACTAAGAAATTCTCCCACTGAAACTCTCATTTTTGGGTATTGCATACATTTCTGAAAGAATCAGATATAAACTGTAGCTAGGTAATTGAGTAGATAGCTTTAGACAAATTAGGAATTAATTTTAGCTCCTTATATCAGGTTTACCTCAGGAAATACTTTCCTCACCAGTTTCTAACCAAGATACTGTATTACAATTAAATCCTGAATATTTACCGTGAAGTACAGATATTACCTGTTTCTGATATTGCTGTATAGAAGAAATTACTTCTGCTAAAGGTGACTTTGTCTTACCAGTCATTTATGCTACTTTTGTAGAACCTAATTCTTAAGTTATTTAAAACTAACCTTACATGTCCTTAGTCTCCAGCTGCTTGCCATGCTCAGACGACTATTAAAGGTGCCTGGAAGACAACAGTTCAGCTTTGCAGGAATTGGAAGTTTCTTTTCATTCTTTACAATAACAACAGCAACAAAGAATCTTGAGTACATATTTAATGCCAGAGCATTGAAACAGGTGTTTACAACTCAAACTATCCCTTTTCAACTATGGTCTTGGGAGACCCAGAGTACCCAATCATTTACTGAGCATGAAAACAATTCCCAGAAGACACTATCTTGTTCCCACTTGACAGATATCATCAACTATATTTCTTCACTTAGGATCTCAGTTCAACATGAATATTTCCCATCTCAGAAGCAAAGCCCTCTAGTCCAAACTCAGTACCACAATTTACCATGGATATATTGCTCCTCTGTCACAGCTATCACAGAGTTGGCTTTTAGTAAGGAAAAAATAAGCTTGCCTTTAACTACTACAAAGTGGTGTGTAATCATATCTAATGACGGATGGATTCACTTTGCCTCTCTAGAGCCCAGTGAGTAAGACACTGATCTGAAAGATACTTCCATTTATGCCCTAGTTCTACCTGAATTGAGATTATCCCTGCTGCAAAATTCTGACTTGGCTTCAGACTTAAACCTGAGTTTCTCTGGGTGAACCTGGCAGGTAGACTCTGGAAATATAGCTCATACTGAAGTCTAGGTGTAGCTCTGGTTGGTCCTCTGTAATGAGCACTGGAGTTTCCTCTCACACATCTTGATTTCCAAGAGAAGGAAGCCAGTGCACAAGCAAGAAAGGGGCCACAGTGGAGTGGTTCTGTCATTGAATGGTGGAAAACACTGTAATATGCATCCACATGGCAAAACAGGCAGTCTAAGGGTATTAATGCCATGCTCTGGAGGAGTCTACCTCTCTTCTTTTTCCACTTACATTAGATAAAACTTAGTCAACCATTTTTATTACTTAAGTAATGTGTCTTCAAAGATGCTACTCCCTTTCTTCCTCTGTAGCAGTAACACTGTAGAGCAGGTGCAAACAGTTTCAGGCTCTTTGCTCTTCTGCAAGCTGAATGCTCAGTTGAGTCTTTGTAGCTGGACTAGGAGAGTGCCTAGCTTGAGCAAACATGCCCTGATTACTAACCTGCACATGGAGCTATGCAGCATCTGGACTGGCACTGGCTCCCATCCAAGAAGCTTGACTGAAAATGACATCTAGCTGTACATTTGGATATTTATAGAAATATGCAGAAGTTGGCAACTACAAGTCTACCTAATTATTAATGATATTAGCAGATTATACTTCTCATCCAGGCTTTTATCCAAGCCTAAGATCCACCAGCACTGTTGCTGGGTGTATTCCAGGCTGAAAGTATAAGTTTTTGAGTAAAAAGAATCTTGAGCAAAGACATGAAGGACTTCAGTGGACAACATGAGACTGGGTTTGGGTGTTCTGTTTTGTTTGACTGACCATGGGTAAGCAGACGGCCTAGTTTCCCTTAAACAGGCCAAATTTTACTTTACTTCATGCTTGCCTGGTTCAGTTTGTCCTTCATGGAAAAAAACCAATTTATGCTGTTCCGAGCCAACATCAAGCAGCAGCTGGCTTGATCTCTTCAAGCTCCCTGAGTGAGGGTTACCTATTTTCAACACTGCTAGACCAGCAGCTCTTGAATTGAACATGTTCTTTAGATGCTGCTGGTTCATACTATAATCCTGCTGTCTTCCCCCACCCCAACCAGCCTAAAAGCTTCCACTATGCAGGGAATGAGATTATTTGGTCTGGGATTATGGCATCTTTGTATACTTTATACAAATTCACTTATTCAAGGGCAATTGTCAGCTGGGAATCTTTAATTTACATAGGCTAATTTAGTGCTCCATTAACAGGACAAAGCAACAATAATTGGGTCAAAGGTTCTGGCTGAGAGTCAACAAAACCAGGAAAACAAGAATGGAAGTTTTTAGCAGAGAACATCTGCTATTAGAGCAAAATTACATCTTTTTGCTTTCACCCAGGAACCAGTTACTGCTGGAGAATTGAAGTAACAAAATGGAAGATAAATAGGTCCTCTGAAAAACTAATGATTACTTTTCTAAAGTAATGTTAGTGTGTATTGTTCAATTAAATAAGCTCATTAAGTTCTCTTGCAGCTTCTGATATGTACTATTTTAAAAAGAGTATAAGAAACCCATTGTGTAATTATATTCTGGCGTACAACTCAGCAACAGACCTATAGGCACCATATAAAAAATTGTGGTTTAACTCAAGATCTAAGCCGTTAGCAGTAAATGAGATGCCTGTACTGGTTTACTGGCCCTTGTAGAGCCTAACATATAGAAAAATATCTAGATTTACTGTAAAACAGCTTGTATTTTAACTACCTTCTGGATTTTAAAAGCTTCTCAAAGTATGTTTATGCTGCAGACAGCAAACACTGGAGCTTAGATAGAGATTTGTGAGCTAGCTTCAAATTGTTATCCATTAGTACACCAGTGTGCACTGCAAAGCCAACACACAGGAGAGTGGATGAATATTGTGTCAGTAATACTAGCTTCATCTATCAAATTCTGTATATTTTTGTTGTTCAAGTCTTGTCATTTGCTTTCAATAAACAGATGCCCCCAAAATGAAACACTTACTTTCTTACTGACTTTGGTTTAAAAACAAATAGTTACCCTTCTGTAACTATTAAGCTAGATGTTCCAAAATGAAAATCTTATTTTCTGACTAACTCAGATCCTAAAATATACATATATATATATAAAACCTATATATATATAGGTAATCTTCTGTAGATATATAGCAATCTTAAGAGTTATTTGACATACACTGGACGAACCTTTGTTTTGATGAATCTGAGTGGAAAAAGCCCAGGGTGAATTAGAAAATTCACAACATGATATAGGGAACAGAGTGACTCCTGTAAGGACTTAATAGCAGTTTAGAATTTGAGTTTCCAAGAAATAATGAGATTTACCTTGTAGCAATTATTAACCTGTAGTAGCAAGAGAGTGTAGAATAAAATAAGATTTGTGCTTACGCTAATTGTCTTTCCAAATACCAGAAATGACCACTGGAAGAACATATCTCAAGAAAATTTAGTTAATAATCCGAAGAACACGCAGCGACTATCCTTAGCCTGTCTCTTATGGCTGTCATTTCTACCTACTGTCAGAATAAAACAACATACATGGAAAATTTGCAACACTGATATTTCAGGCTATATAGACGAAGGAGAAATGGCATCCTAGAGCAACTAGGACGCACATCTATTACCTGTTCATCCTGTAGCAAAAGTGACAGACGAACAAAATGTTTGCAACTGCAGGTCGGAAATAAGTCTTACATATAATTGATTTAGTGTCATTTGGTCAAGAGACGTACTCAGTCGGGTTATATTTTGTCTGTAGAGACCAAACCTGACAATTACAACAGAAAACCTTTTCCATTAGTTTTAGGGAATATTTTACAAGCAGTTATCCATAGCCTTATTACAGTTTGGCTGCCAATACAGATATGCAAGAAAGAGTTCACATGACTCTAAATAGCTGCAAGCAAACAGCAGAACCTCAACACAATTTTCAGAGACCATACAAGAGAGGAAGTGTAATAACACAAAACAGAATATTTTACTTCTAAGATGTAAGCTGGAGAGTTACTGCTTTCTCTTTTGTATTACTGCTAATTAAAATATCTAAATACCATTGCTAGACATAAAAACTAGAAAATATATAGGAAATAATTTGAAACTATATTCCTAGATCCAGGAAACTGATAGTCCACACTACCTAGCTACACCCAGCCTGAAATGAAATGTAGAAGGAAGAGTAATTGCTGGAAACTAAATTTAGAAGCCATGCAAGGAGACATGCTTGTTTATACCTAATGGTCCCTGATTAATGCCAGCTGGTGGTTGTGGCTTCCCAGCTTCAGAGTTTTGCAGTGCAATGTACCATACACTTGAATGACTCACTGCCCACAGGCAGGGTCAACCTGTCTGATGCTGAAGAAGAGCTAGCAAGAAGGGGGGCTCTGACAAGGCAGATGGAGCTGGCAACATCCTGTGCAGGAACAGTGAGAGAATTAGCACGGGAAGTACCCTCTGTTCCTTTTGCTGCTTTTGTGGTTTTATTTACTGTGCGCTCTGGTATATAGCAATGGTTTGTTATTTCACATGTCTCGCTTTTGAGTTTTTCCATCCTTAGTTACCACTGTCCCTACCCATGCAGTTTTTCATTTGGCACTGGATTCCCCAAGATACAGAATTTACTGAACTGTCGTTTTTGATGGATCACACTTATATTTATTCATTCATTTACTGGAAGAGATATGAAGCAGAAATAAGCAGTACACCAGAGTTCTCTGCAAGCTATCCCCATGCAAATGCAACATCTACAAGAATACAATGTAATACACTCATCTTTTAATCTTTCTTTCCATCAAATCCAATTTACAGTTTCTTTGTTCAGTAATGTCTATAGTGTTTCTGCACTTAAGTAAGGGACCTACAGACTATAAGATTTCCAGGGCGCAGTCAAAACCAGTTTATAACTGTACTTTATACAGGGCAGTGTAGGTCCTCCTCCAGAGGTAAATATTTAGTATAATTAACGGCACATTTTAAATTGTTTGCTAAATCATCCTATCTAGATATTATCTATAATGTAAGGTAATTCTTAAAAATATTTATTTTAGAATCCAAGAGAAGCTAACTTTTTGATTTTCTTAAATGAAAATATTTCATCCTCTCCATTTAGTAGCTTTCTTAATAAAGGCATCTGTTAGTAAGGGAAAAAATCTCCGTTTATATTATATGCTTCAATTATGCTTTTACCTTGAATACAGCGGCACTAATGGTGTACACTGTCAACTTACATGAAAAGACTAGTACTCCATTTATACAACTGCATATTCCAAAGAAAGAAGGGCATACTTTCATGTTCTTGCTGTTCCTCACAGAACTGGGGAAATCTGGATATAGTATTGAGAGTTCTATATGTGGTTTTGGAATAGATAACTGACATTGCTAGTATTGTTACTGTCATCGTTCTGTCTGTGCCTGTTCTCTGAGGACACACTGGGGCATCAAAAAGGGCCAAATAACTTTGCAGTCAAGCTTTTAAAATTCAATTAAAAACCCTAGGAATTGTCATCTTCTCTCTGATATCCTTCAGAAAGAAAGTATCTTCAATATCACCACTCAGAACAGCACTGTGCATTGCAGATGACTGAGTCAAAACAAAATAATTTTTCCATAAAAGTGTGTTCTAAAATACCAAGAACCACATGTGGAAAATCCATGACATCTTTTTTTAGAGAGTCAAGGTTTCTGATCATAGTAGTGACTTTTGGTCAAATAAGTTTCATGTTTGGGAATTTTTCTTATATTTCCAATGCTCTTTGAGTATGAAAATAGGAAAGAAAAAATAATAATAAAAAAAAATTGTCTCTCATTCAACTCTAGAAGTTAGATAAACACTAAAAACTGTCATCAGTCACTGTCTTTAGGACAACCTGTACTCTTGTGCATAGTTCTTCCTCTCCAAACATGGTTACAGACAACTATTACAAAAAGAACAGCTTCTTTCATATGTTCCTTTCTTTTGTGCATAGCACAGGTCTGATTATAACTAATCACCTGCAGTACAAATCTTTTGCAGATAATATGAACAAAGACAGTCCTTTCAGTAGTTCTGCACACCAAAATATTTATAGTTCATTGAATTTATAATACTATGTGTAATATTAGACTTTGAGACTGAATAAAAAAAAAAAGAAAAAGAAGATATGCTGGTTTAAAAGTAAATTGGCAGAAGAAATGAACTAGCCTTAAGAGAGATTACAAGTCAGAGTTATAATTTACTAAAAATATTACTATAAAAACAATGATACAGAAAATACTAGGTTTAACCCTCAAAGGCAGATGTATAACCCACCACCCTGGGACAAGAACAGAACAGTGTTCTTTAGTCCCTGTTTTGAGCACCACATGACCCCTCCAGGTGCAAAGGAAAAAGAAACCTGTTGGTTCAGATGATGGTCACAGTTCTCTCAAAGTAACAATCACAGTCTTGTCGAGAGTGACAGTCACAGTCCTGTTGGAGTTCTGATCTTCCACTTGATCTGAAAAGTGGTACCAGAAGTCACAAAATCCAGGGTTATATATGCTCAGGTTCAGGGCAGGGAGTTTCACAATGGGTGATTTAACTCTCTGAGTCATGGGATATTTTTGAAATCTTTGATGATCCAGGTTGTTGCAGCTTCCTATTATGCCAGTCCAGTACGGCCCATTAGCAGAGATGACCCCTCAGGCTGGGTGTGAAGGTGCCTGGAGGGGAATTATCACAGCTGAGTCATTGGTATGAAAACTAAAAAACACTCCTTACAGAGTTCTTTAACATCCAGCTTGTAGCCTGAGGTGTTGGTTGTGCCTTGGGCAGCTGCTGCAAAAGATCCATTATGAACAGTCCATCAGGAGTGACTTAGCCGGTGTAGAATAGACAGTTTCGGTTATACCCACATCCTGATAAACTGGTCCCAGCCTCTGTAACTAAGAGAGAAGAAAACAAAAGTCCTCCTCTTTAGCATCCCCAGGGCAGGCCTTGCCTTTAAAGTCGTTGAGAATCATAGTTACTAATTCATTCAGTACATGCTGACAAAATAGGGAACAGACAACAAGGACAGCTATATGATTCTGCCCCCACAGCACAATCCAACTGTCGTGGTTTTGCCCAGCCGGCCAGCCCCTGGGGCTGAGGGTGGTTTTGTCCAGGTGGCTTTCCGGACAAGAAGCCAATTAAAACTCTCAGTAACACCTTTGCTAATTACGTATTTAAGAAAACAGAAGAGAAGATTGATTACGCAGTTGAAATTAAGGTCAGTAGCCATGTAGGAGAGGCGGCAGTGGGCCCCAAGGTGGGCCAAGGCCCTCTCCTCCCCCGGCCTGGGCTGAAGGCAGGTGTAGCACTGAAGCCCCCCCTTCTCTCTTGTAAGAGAGTGAAGGAAAAAAACTTTAAAAGACTGACTGCTTGGATGAAGAACCACTGCAGAAGAATCCCGGCAAAGAGATAAGAGACCTCCAAGGTCAAAGCTGGCAGCCATAGGAGAGAGAAGTGCAAAAGGGGGGAAATGCTTCTCCCCACCTTTCGCTCTCTCCCTTCCAGCAGGGAAAAGACTGAAAAATAATCCCTGCCACCTGTAGAAGTTTGTTGGAGTGAGGAGACCTTCATGTGGCTCACAGAAGAGCCTACACTGGAATAAGCTGATGCACAAGGAAGCTGAGACTTTATGAGAAAACCTATGCTGGAGTGAGATAGCTCAGGTGGGATTTTGGGATCTGTGTGTGGGATCCGTGCTGCTGCTGAAGATTTGTGACTCTGAGAGAGACGAGACCTACACTGGAGCGAATAACGGCTCGGGTAGGGATGCATGCGTGGGATCCATGCGTGAGATCCATGCTAGACCCATGTCGGAGAAGTCTATCAAGGACTGTTCTCCTGTGGAGAGGGACCTCCACAGGAAACAGGGGTGGACTCATAAGCCATTATCCCCTGTAACCCCGTGGAAGAAGATCCATGGTAGGCAAGTGTCCCCTTGCAAGCCCATGGAAAACAAAAAAAAAAAAAAAAACAAAGAAAACCTTCAGGGCCTGGGTAACCCCCAGCCTCCAGTCGTAGCCCAGGAGTGGGGTAGGCCCAATCCTGGAGGCCGACACAAAGCAAGAGAGAAAGAGAAAGAATTCCAGCTGCGACGAGAGTGCTGCAGAGTTATTGAAGAAACCTAGAACTCCGAGAATGAAGATAGAGACTGCTTCTCCTCCTTGGACTGATATAAAGGGGGGAGAAGTATTTCTGTAAATACATAGTACTTTTACTTAAGTAGAACTGTTGTAGATATAGTTCTTTAGTTTTAGCTTTTTAGTAATAAATGTTAATATTATTTTCCCAAATCCAATCTCTTTTGTCTGCATAAACCTTCTCTCAACTTATAGTAATTTTGTGGGGGGGCTGTGAGAGCAAATTGACCC
This sequence comes from Empidonax traillii, assembly GCF_003031625.1. Lineage (NCBI taxonomy): Eukaryota > Metazoa > Chordata > Aves > Passeriformes > Tyrannidae > Empidonax > Empidonax traillii. The sequence continues at coordinate 15,678 of NW_020955247.1, read as the reverse complement.
AGAGCAAAGCCACGACACCAACAAAGACAATGGAGTGTGGCATTCCTCTCATTCCTCATCTGAGGTGTATAACTGTAGTGCTACTCTTTTTGATCTTCCTGCTCACGCTAAAAAAGTAAAAACCTTTTGCTCAGAAATATATGCCTTAGCTATGCTCATGACACACTGAGTTATGCAGTCAAGCAGTAAAGGCTTCACTATCTGATCAGATGGCGAAGGCTTCCCCTGCTTAGATAATTGCAATAAAGTTACAAGTAAAAAGCTCTGAGTTGGTTCTTTTATCTAGGCCTTTACTATGTTTATGAGTGCCTGAAATAGAGGGTGGTATTTTGATATATGAGTCTCACACTTACATACAGTAGCTGCTCTGAAACAAAGTGTTCCAGGGATCAATCTATGCAGAGGAAACTGAAGAGTGATATTGGGGAACAAAATGGGCCTTGCATATTTGAACAAAGCTTACGACACTTAGTATTTATTTTCTGTATATAAGAAGCACTGTCTTTTTGGAACAGACTCAGTGACTGGTTCACTATTCATAAGAAACCATATTTGTAAGAAGATGTCAACATAGCCATTTTTTTCCCCTAAAGTATCAGAATAGAACTGGAACACAGACAAGAAGACAGACTTGGTCAGACTCCTGGGTTCAAAACACTAAACCAGTGTGAAGATCAGTTGGTCTGACATGCATGTAATCCAGAGAATAAGTAGGGTGAAAACTGTAAGAAATTAAATCTGAAGACTATGCATAATATGGAGTAGACTTCTCTTCAGAGAAACAGTTCTAAAAGATGTTGTGCTGGGCTGGGTAATAACTGCCAATTGCCTTGTCATATGCTCTGTGCCCAGGAAAATAAGTGAGATTATCATGTTTGGATGCTTCACATACACTGTGTAGAAAATGTGAATTAACCTGAGAAAAATTGTATGCCATTTAGTAATACAGTTTCATACTGTCCCAATAAGACCAGTTTCCACTATGGCACAGATGATTTTCTAGTGAAAAACCATTATAGCATCACTGATGTATTATAGGATTTATGTTTTCCAGTAAAAATAGAATAGTTTTTACACTCTTGGAGGAGAAAATTAGGTCTTTGCTGTATGCAGGTCTGAACACTAGTCAAACAGTCTTTTCGTGTTTGGAACTCAAGCCTTCATGTGAAAACTTCAAAACAAACAGATCCTACACACTACAGCAACTTTTACCCTGCCAACTGTCACCCTTTTCCAACTTCCAGTTTTATTTTTCAGGCCTCTCAGATTCAATATAAGAACTTCTCTTTCTTCAGTGTATCCAAGGAATTCCCTGTAAGGTCTGTTTCAGGTTGTTGTTTCCATCTCTTTGCAATTCAGCGGGCTCATCTTAGAGAAGACAAGCCTACCAAAAATGGATTACCTACTTTTAGCTCAGAGTTCAAGGGTCTTCTCTTTACTCCTCCTTTCAGCACCAACTGCTGAAAGTGAAGTCTTATTGCAGCGAGCAATTAATTTCACTTTCAAGTGTTTCTTTCCACAGAGTCTAACTGGCAAACATTAGAGGAGAAACCACTACTAATCCTCAGCTGGTATCCGTGGTGCACTACCCTACCTCTGTCAGTTGTTCTTAGCCTTTATTTTTCCATGAACATATTTTTCAGCTGTGTAAGAACACAGTTGCACATTAGCCATCTGTATTTTCTGCAAGGTGTAGGAAATACAAAAATATACAAACAAAAAGGTGTCGAATTATACAGAAATAAATCACCAAGAGTCAATGTACCTGAAAAAGAGGCGGATTCCAATTGTTTTCAAAATAAGGCAAATATTTTGGAATATGAGTTTAGTCTACAGTTTATGAAGGTGACAGGTGTCTCTTTCTCAATTTCTGGCAAATTTATTTGTATTCTTATATCCAAACACAGAGGTGGGAATTTTGTGGGCATTTATATTTATTTAGAAGTTGATGTTGACCTTGTATTAGCCATTTTACATTAGGTAATGTGTTGCAAGTGTAACAGCTTCACTGAGCAGTTCTTTTCTAAAAAGTTATAGCATCTTCGCTGGTTGCTGTTACTACCTGGAACAACATCAAACCACTTACCAATGATTCATTTAAGTGCCCTTCCAAATTGTATTAATTCTAAGGCAAGTGACTTCCATAAATTTAGGCCAAAGGAAAGGTGTTTCTTAATTCAGATTCCATTTGTTTTAAAGCAATTTGGTTTAAATTTTTAGCAAAAGAAGGAGTAGTTCTACATCTCAGTATGGTCTACTTGTTTATACTGGGTTACAAGTTCACAGTTTTACTTATTATAATATCTTGATATCATAGTATAATATAGATGTGTTCAAAAGACAGTATTTTTCATAGTGACGTTTAAGTCACAGTGTTTTAAATAATGTTGGAATGTTTTCTCAACCATGAGGCAAATACAGAACATAGTTAAAACAATTGAGAAGGGGTGGTGTGATGAAAGGAGAATTCTTAGAGCCAGTCTGTTTATTTATATATCTTTATATCTATATAATATTTATTTTATATATATTTTTATATATAACATGTGAATGGAATGACACCTTATCTACTGTATGTTTACATTTTCCACTATTAAAATTACCTTAAATGATCAAAGCATTATGTATGTAATTTTAACCAGTACAATATCTTGTACTATGTACTACTTCAGTAAGAAAATTTCTGAATGGACTGATACATTGACTGAAAATGTCATCTAGATCCCTGTTTTGCTGCAAGCAACATATATTCATCATTCTAAAATTCCCTTAATCTCAACATTCATGCGGCTTTACTGATCTTATGTTAGAAATAAGCTTTGAAGTACAAATTGTTGAATTCTGAATCCTATCAATGATGAGTAAAACATAAACACAACAACTTGGGGATGAGCTATAAATTTCATATATGTTAATTTTTCCATTATGTTTGATATTGCAAAACCTTAGTGAACAGAAGGCCTGTGCATATGACTTTTAGAGGCTTTCTTACATCACAGCTTTCTCTGCAGCTCTTTGAGTTTTATAGATCTTTTTTGTGAGTTATGTTAAAGGCTGAGTGAAAGGAAAAAAACCCACATCATTAATAAAAGACTTCTTAACACTATTGTCTCTTGAGAGATGGTCCTAATTTGCTCAGATAATGCTTTCACTTCTGTTTTACAGAGTAATTCAATGTGATTAGTACAAATCTCCAGTTAAGACCTGAAATCCCTACTTGTATAACCAAGCATATCAAAAGCTTATCTCTTGAGGAAAAGTGCTTTATCACATATTCTTCCTTCTTGTTAACACTTCAGAAATGCCCTTGCTTTTATTAAATTCAGTAGGTTTTCTTAACTTTATAGTAATTCATATCAAACTCCAAATTACTTGGAAGCATTGACTTGCTTACTATGTGAGTATTTGGGGTCTTCTAAATATGAAATTATATTCAGCTTGTAATAGAAAAGAATTCTTGATTTTCTAATGATATATTTTTGATTTTATTTAGACTTTTCATTATTCCCAGGGTTTAAATGATCACCTGAAAAAAAAATGCTTAGCTGAGTTTCATCATATATTTTAATTTTTATTAGAAAAATAAAATCCACTTTTTCTTTCAGGAGTGAGCTTGACTTTGATATTTCTTATCAAAATGGTACTAGTACATTAAAGTTAAAAGTTCTTGAATATAACAGCAACTTCAAGAAAAAATATTCTAAGTTTCTCAAAGCCAGCTTTACTTACTATAAAATAATGTCTTTGTTGCATTTGTGGAGATCATTGTTTCTCAAACATTTCTGTGAAACAACAGTAAACAAACAGGACGCCTTTATAAAACACAGAAGAAGTGATATAAAGAGAAATTGTTGAACACTCGCTGTGAAACATTTATATGGCATGAAACAGCTATTTGATTTGTAGAGATAAAGCTGATGGTATCAACTTCTTAACAGGAAAGAAAATCTCTGTGTGCTTACTCTCAAAATTTATCAAAAGGAAAAATTGCTTAGAATATTCTCCTTATTTTTTAATTGGAAATCTAAACTTCCTTTAATGCCAAGATCTGCTGGAACTTGGGGTGAAAAAGAACTCACCACCTGTGCTGAATGCTACTTCTTTGAGGACAGAAAGTGAAAACCTCAGCAGTACTCCTTAGAAACGAGCCTATTTATAGTGTGTTGATGCAATTCCTGTGATACATCCTTACTAACTAACTTTATTCTGCAAGCTATTTGAACTTGTTTTCAGAGTCTACTTATTTATTACTTACTGCTTTAGATGAAAAACCGATATCTGGAAAAATAAGCCATGAGGTACAACGTACCTGATGGTAACCAAGTCTGACTGGCTTTTGGACAATACTCTCAGGCATATGGTGTGACTCTTGGGGATGGTCCTGTGCAGGGCCAGGCACTGAACTTGATGAACTTTGTGAGTCCCTTCCAGCTCAAAACATTCTGTGATTTTGTGAAGTTCAGTGCACTCTTTTACATGCATTCTAACTGAGAGTACATTTCCTTTGGTGCCTGTCATACAAAGGGTACTCTATTTTTGGTTATACAATATTTTAAACTTACTACAAGGCTATTATTATCCCTCAGTCTTTCACATCCCAGAAGACAACTCAGTGTAGGAAAGTATATGGTAAAATGAGATTGTTTAAAGCAATTGGAAATAATTTCTGTGGGTTAACTGCTATTTTTCACACATGCATCAAAAATAATGTAAATACTTTAAAATGAAAAAATTCTTTTTCAAGCTTTCTTCATGAGATAAGAATATTGATAATTTTTAGATTATAGATTCCATATAGTTAATAAATCACAAGAATGCAGAGATGGAAAATGTAGAACTGCATAAGATTGCCCGGGGCAAAATCAAGGGTGCCCCTATAATCCTTAAGAGATACTTCTCTGGCATATTTCAGAAAAAGAAGATATTTACACAGACCCTCTAAATACCTCGCTCTAACCTTTCCATATCAGAAAGGTATTCTTAGTATATCACCTTTTCATAGGGCTAGCCCTTTTTTCTGTCTCTTATTCTCTGGAATCACTTGCGTTTCACACTGTATAAAGCATACGAAAATGTCTAGGGTTTTTTTTTTTCATTGGTTTTCTTCTTAAATCCATGGAGATTCCCTTCCCAAATAATCTTTCTCTTTATTATTCCTCCTTTTAAAAATGTAAAAACTTCTAGGTAGGCTTTACTCTAATCTATATTGCTTTCTTCTTTATTTCTGATATAATGACTGTGTAGATTGAAACATCCTGATGATATCAGAGACTAAAGAAATACAACCCAGAAGGTTTTGCCAAATCAGGGTTTTTTTTTCAGAAACCAGGTGTTGAAATAAAAAGGAGTTTGTTTGGTCCTGCATAAGACCTGATCTGAGCACACTGTTAAAGATGGCATGGATGGGTATACTTTCATTAGCTTAAATAGTCTGGGCTAATAAAAACTCAGTGGTCTATTTCATTTGAATTTAAACAAGGTTATTGCTAGATAGTTTTAAGTAAAGATAGAGAATATTGATTCCAGTGGTTCTAAAATCTTTACTGGCTTTGCTGACTCCCAGCACTCTTTATCCAGTATGACATGGCTTTGAGCTTGGGCTCCTCAGAAGCGGAAAAGTTCACAACAGATTTACCTGGATCCAACCTACCTCAGTACATTCCCTAGATGATGCAACAAAAGTCACAAACATAGACTGATAAAACGTTGCCTTTATAGGTCAGGCAGTGTTATAGGATTAAATATTATTGAATAAAATTCTGATGTTTTATTTGATAATGTCCAAATCTCACTGCATAATTATAAAAATAAAAAAAAGTGCTGATTCCTAAGCTCTGTGTACTGGGATGACTTAAATATGATGTTCAATAAGAATTTCAAAAACTTTTTAATTGCGTGCAGATGGTAACGATGGATAAAGTCAGCATTTCAAATGAAAGAGTTCTGTCCACTGCCTTAGATGGTATTTTCCAGCTGATGAAGACATCTATACTGAGATTCAGAAACGAAAAAAATAACAAATTGAAGAATTGTAAGCAATGCATTTTATATACTAAAATAGTTCTATAAAGCCACACATTTATTAGAGAAAAAGTGTACAATCAGGGAATATTAAGATTACACCTGAAGTTTGCAAAAGGGATGAGGTTTCTCCTTCATTTGGTCTACATCATAAACTGTAACAAATCCTTTCTTTTTTTTTTCTAACCCAACCTTTCTTATTATGTCTTGGTGGAACAGAAGTCCCATGTGACAAATGGGCATCTGGTTTATACTGACATGAACTGGATGGAGAAGGAAGAAAATACTAAATGTCTGCATAATAGACATACATTTACCCTTTTTGTTAATCTACCAGTGAGGGGGAAAGAAGGAGAATTTTGGGGGGTTTTTTGGTTCTTCTTGTTGTAACCCACTCTCACTTCAAAAGACTGCAATGTGTTTTTCTTGTCCTTCAAAAAACTGCCACTTCTCTCTTGAATTGAACATTCTGCTGGCATCATACTGATGCTTTCCCCTGGCTCCATGCACTCTAGACTACAGGAAGGTAACACTAGAGTGTGTCACCCCAAGACTCTTTGACTGGCACCTAATATACATCAGAGCCTTTGTTTACACCTCTTGCTCTATTCTGTTTTCACATGTATTACTAGATTCTTCTGCACAATGAACAGATGTTCCTCCAACTGTGCTGTATGATTGTTCTAAGTACCTTTTTTTAGAACAGATGTTCTCCTACGTGCACTTCATTTTCTTTAGCTTTGATGAGTTAACAGCTGCCAATTAATTCTTGCTTACATTTAAGAACAAGTGTTCATCAGGGAATCCCACCCAGGTCATGGGCCATCTTTTCTAGTAATTACAGCTAGCTCAGGGTATTACACTATCCCAGAACACACTGATGCATTAATGACAATGAGAAGAAAAGCAGTAATCAAAGGAGATAGTCAGGGAAACCACTGAGTTCAAGCAACAGCAAATCCACATTCAAAATAAGTAGCCTGTAAACAGGTCAATTCACACCAGGAGTCAAATATCACAGCAGAGTTCAGAAACAAGAATCAAGGTCAGGAAAGAGGCTGAAGTAGGGCAACAAAACAGACAGATGCATAAGAGACATGTAAGTTAGATTTTTTTAAAAATCAGCTATATCTGAAACATGCACCTGGCAGAAATCCCATAAATGCTAACAGGGCATAACAGTCTGTGATGGTTTTAGTCTAGGCCTTCCTTGGTGACCAATTTGTAACCAAGGAAGGAGCCAAGTACCCAGTATTCCACACAATTTTTACGTAAACCAGAGTATAAATAAGTCGGAGATTAGAGACCTCGCTCTCTTCTCTTCCGGCGAGGTCTAGGAACAGTGGGTCCCTGCGTTGGTCTCGCTTATCTAAGG
>NW_020955247.1:0-5834 GCF_003031625.1 Empidonax traillii | reverse complement strand
GAGTGTGGAACACAAACTCAACCCGAAATCAGCACCATCTCTGTTAAGCTGACTGAATGTGGAACACAAACTCAACCTGAAGTCAGTGCCGTGTCTGTTAAGCTGACTGAGTGTGGAACACAAACTCAGCCTGAAGTTAGTGCTGTCTCCATTAATTCAACTGAGCATGGAACACAAACCCAACTTGAAATTAGCACAACTTCTGCTAAATCCGTTGAAACTAGAGTCCAGACTGTAGATCTCGTGGACACTGGAACTCAAACTACAACATCTAATGTTAAGACTACAACAGAGATGAAGACCCAAACTACCAACCCGAGAATCACTATTGCTCCCCTAACTAAGAAGAAGATATGGATAAGGGATAGTGCAGAAGCTACAGGCCTAGTTCCACAATTAAGGCGTATAAAAGGAGAAGAAGAAGAGGAAGAAGAAGAAAAAGAAGAAGAGGAAGAAGAAGAAGGAGCAAAGGGACTTACCAGCCCCATGGAACCTATCCCATCCAGCTATGTAGTAGTGGACGAATGAATGACTGCAAAAGAAGAAGAAGCGGCAGCGAGAGAAGGAGCGCGCCCAAAAGAATTAGGAACACGCCCAAAAGAAAAGAGAACACACCTAATGGAAGAAGGGGCGGCAGCACAAATGGCCAATAAACCACCAAAGAAAAGGCTGATACCCAAATATTCTCTTCTTGACTTTCCAGCGGAGGATACAGAAGAACGGTTGAAACCTTCATCCCAAAATCTGAAGGACTACTCGCTACCTCCACCTCGAGGGCTTAGACAACGGAGCAGAAGCCTATCCCCGCTACATGCTCAGTCTCTGCCTCCACGTAAAAGAAGCAGAGAGAGAGAGAAAGCGGTCCCACGTAGAAGCGTCAAAAGAGAAGTGGAAATGGTTCCACGTAGAAGAGACCCTTATTCCGGAACAGAAGTTGTGCGAACGAGTGAAGTACTGCGAACAATGACCCCAGCAGAGCTCCGGGATCTACGACGGGATTACAGCCGCCGGCCTGGTGAGCAAATTCTCACCTGGCTGGTAAAATGTTGGGATAATGGGGCCAAAAGTCACTTGTTAGAGGGTCATGAGGCACAGCAACTAGGATCCCTCGCTATGGACCGTGAAATAGAACAGGAAATCGCGAGAGAGACATACAATCTCAGTCTCTGGCTCCGAATCCTCCACGGTGTGAAGGAAAAATACCCGTTTAAAAAATATTTAATGAATTCGCCAAAGAAGTGGACGACTGCAGAAGAAGGCATCCAATACTTAAGAGAATTAGCCATGCTGAAACTCATATATTGCAATTCAGACTATTACGACTGTTTAGAACCAGAAAAAATTGCCTATACAGAACCTATGTGGAGGCAAGTGATTAGAGATGCCCCTGCATCGTACCTCAACTGTTTAATATCAATTTACAATCCAAAGACGGATGAACCAACTGTAGACACCATGTGTTCATGGATAAGGACTATAGCCGAAAATTTAGAAAGGTCCTCTGATGCCCGAAACCGACCTACCCGTCCTAAGGAAACACTGGAGAGGCCCTATGAATATTTTGAATATGGAGATAACTATAAGAACAGAGATGATATAGTTTACATAAATTATAGAGACTATAGAGGCAGACCAATAAAGTGGTTTCAACCACGATTTCGACCTCGATCTTAGTCCCGGCCTCGTTCACAGTCTCCTTTCCTAGCACGCAGAAAGAGAGAATACCCCAGACGGAAATCACGCAACCAACTGTAGTCCTATCTGCGTGGTAAGGAAGAAAACATGAAGAAGTGGGATGGTGCACCCACTTCAAAACTTGAAGCCAGAGTAAGAGAATTACAACAAAAAGAAGACAACAAAAAGGTTGTCTATGTGGTTGATGCAAATGCCCTACAATCCCTGAAACACAAAAAGATAGAAGTCCGCTTTGACAGTAACAAGAAAGCTTCTAAGAAAGCAAAGTCAAAGTCGGACGATGAATACTCTAATCAAGACCAATAGAGGGGCCCTACCTTCTGCCAAGAGAAGAATAGGAACCAGGAAGATAATAAAATTTACTGGACTGTGTGAGTTCAATAGCCTGGCACATCGAATCCTCAGAGATACCGGGCTTTGGTGGATACTGGTGCCCAGTGTACTTTAATGCCATCGAAGCATAAGAGTGTAGAAACTGTTTCTATTTCTGGAGTGACCGGAAAGTCTCAAGAATTGTCAGTGGTAGAAGCCGATATGAGCTTGACAGGAGACCAATGGCAAAAGCATTCCATTGTGACAAGGCCAAAAGCCCCTTGCATTCTTGGTATGGACTACCTAAAAAAAGGATACTTCAAAGACCCGAAGAGGTACCGATGGGCTTTCGGTGTAGCCACGGTGATTGAAGAAAAGTCCAAACAATTGTCTGCCCTATCTGGCCTCTCAGAAAACCCTTCCGTTGTGGAACTACTCCGAGTCAAAAATCAGCAAGTGCCTATAGCCACCGCAACTGTACACAGGCGACAGTATAAGACAAACCGAGATGCTGTAATCCCCATTCACAAGATGATCAGAAAGTTAGAGAGCCAAGGAGTGGTCAGCAAAACACACTCACCCTTCAACAGCCCTATCTGGCCTGTACGTAAATCTGATAGAGAATGGAAACTGACAGTGGACTATCGTGGCTTGAATGAAGTCACGCCACCATTGAATGCTGCTGTACCAGACATGTTGGAGCTCCAGTATGAGCTGGAGTCCAAGACAGCGAAGTGATACGCCACTATTGATATTACTAATGCGTTTTTCTCCATTCCCTTGGCAGCAGAGTGCAGACCACAGTTTGCTTTCACCTGGAGAGGTGTACAGTACACCTAGAATCGATTGCCCCAGGGGTGGAAGCACAGTCCAACCATTTACCATGGACTAATCCAGGCCACCCTAGAAAAGGGCAAAGCCCCAGAGCACCTGCAGTACATCGATGACATCATCGTATGGGGGAACACAGCAGAAGAAGTTTTTGAAAAAGGACAAAAGATCATCCAGATTCTCCTTGAGGCTAGTTTTGCCATCAAGAGAAATAAAGTCAAGGAACCTGCCAGAGAGATTCAGTTCCTAAGGGTGAAATGGCAAGATGGACGTCGTCAGATTCCAACAGATGTCATCAATAAGATCGTAGCAATGGCTCCACCGACAAACAAGAAAGAAACCCAAACTTTTCTGGGAGCCATAGACTTCTGGAGGATGCACATTCCCGAGTACAGCCAAATTGTAAGCCCTCTTTACTTTGTAACCCGTAAAAAGAACAACTTCCAGTGGGGTCCTGAACAACAACAGGCTTTCAGGCAAATCAAACAAGAGATTGCACATGCTGTGGCTCTTGGGCCAGTCAGGACGGGACCAGATGTAAAGAACGTACTTTACTCTACAGCTGGAGATAAAGGTCCCTCCTGGAGCCTCTGACAAAAAGTACCTAGTGAGACGCAAGAGCGACCACTTGGTTTCTGGAGCCAAAGCTACAGAGATTCTGAGGCCAATTACACCCCTATGAAAAAAGAAATCTTAGCGGCATATGAAGGCATACGAGCAGCCTCAGAAGTGATTGGTACCGAAACACAGCTCTTCCTGGCACCCCGATTACCAGTGCTGAACTGGATGTTCAAGAATAAGGTGCCCTCTACGCATCATGCCACCGATGCCACGTGAAGCAAGTAGATGGCCTTGATCACGCAACGTGTCCAAATGGGAAACTCGAATCGCCCTGAAATTTTAGAAATTATAACCAATTGACCTGAAGGTGGGAACTTCAGTCTAGCAAATGAAGAAAAAAAAGAACCAGTAAGTCGAGCTGAAGAAGCTCCGCCATATAATCAGCTGCCAGATGAAGAGACACGCTATGCCCTTTTCACTGACAGTTCTTGCCGCATTGTAGGAAAGAGCCAGAAGTGAAAAGCAGCTGTGTAGAGTCCCACCCGAAGAGTAGCAGAAGCCACTGAAGGTAAAGGTGAATCAAGTCAGTTTGCAAAACTCAAAACTGTCCAATTGGCCCTGGACATTACAGAGAGAGAAGGATGGCCAAAGCTCTACCTATACACCGATTCGTGAATAATAGCCAATGCCCTTTGAGGATGACTAGACAGGTAGAAAAAAATGAATTGGAGACGTAGAGAAAAACCCATCTGGGCTGCCGATTTGTGGCAAGACATCGCTGCCAGAGCAAAGAAACTGAATGTGAAAGTCCGCCATGTAGATGCCCATGTGCCCAAGAATCGAGCTAATGAAGAACATACTCATAACAGACAGACAAACCGTGCTGCACAAGTCAAAGTGTCACAAGTAAACCTAAACTAGCAGCAAAAGGGAGAGTTGTTCCTAACTCAATGGGCCCATGATGCTTCAGGCCATCAGGGCCGAGATGCCACCTACAAATGGACACGAGACCGAAGAGTGAATATAACCATAAACACTATTTCCCAAGTTATTCATGACTGTGAAACCTGTACTGCCATTAAACAGGCCAAAAAGTTGAAGCCCCTGTGGTATGGTAGACGCTGGGACAAGTATAGATACGGAGAAGCATGGCAGGTTAATTACATCACATTGCCACAAACCCGCCAAGGTAAACACTATGTGCTTACCATAGTGGAAGCGACTACTGAATAGTTAGAAACATATTCAGTACCACATGCAACAGCCCGAAATACCATCCTAAGTCTTGAAAAGCAGGTCCTATAGAGACATGACACTCCAAACCGAATTGAGTCAGACAACGGAACTCATTTTAAAAATAATCTGGTGGCCACTTGGGCACGGAAGCATGGTATTGAATAGGTGTATCACATTCCATATCATGCACCCGCTACTAGAAAAGTCGAAAGGTGTAATGGACTGTTAAAAACAACTCTGAAAGCACTAGATGAAGGTACTTTCAAAAACTGGGACAAGCACTTAGCCAAGGCCACCTGACTTGTTAACACTAGAAACTCTGTCAATCGAGCTAGTCCTGCCCAAGCAGAATCCCTCCACACTGTAGATGAAAACAAAATTCCAGTGATCCATCTAAGAAGTATGTTAGGAAAGGCTGTTTGAATTACTCCTTCCTCAGGCCAAGACAAACCCATTCGTGGGATTATTTTCGCTCAAGGACCCGGAAATACCTAGTGAGTAATAAGAAAAAATGGAGAAATCCACTGCGTGCCCCAAGAAAATTTAACCTTGGGGAAAAACTAATCATGTGCTTAAAGTTGTGTTTTGCAGGAAACCAGTCACCAGACAAGAAAGGCCTGAACAATTGATGCCGGTGTCCAATAATAAACCAGCCCAAACCAGAGAACAAGCCCTGAAAACGAAAACTGTGATTGTAACCTAAGGGCCAAAAATGAAAACCAAACCAATCCTGATGCTGACGCTGATTCTTCGACAAGAAGATGAATGCTCTGAAAAATAAACAAGGACTATATACAAATATGTATATGTGTATATATGCGCAGAGTATAAGTGAACGCGAAACATAGGTTTTACGTAAAAATAATATAGAATAAGGAGTGGAGAATGTGATGGTTTTAGTCTAGGCCTTCCTTGGTGACCAGTTTGTAACCAAGGAAGGAGCCAAGTACCCAGTATTCCACACAATTTTTACGTAAACCAGAGTATAAATAAGTCAGAAATTAGAGACCTCGCTCTCTTCTCTTCCGGCGAGGTCTAGGAACAGTGGGTCCCTGCGTTGGTCTCGCTTATCTAAGGCTGAGGCCTGCAGAGTCCGCTGTCCTACCACGTGGGGGTTTGGAGAGTGCTGGCTGTGACTGCCAATCCTGCTGTTCTAAGGGACGTGGTGAGATCTGTTTTGTTAGTTATTAGTATAGTTT
>NW_020955246.1:2873533-2875232 GCF_003031625.1 Empidonax traillii | reverse complement strand
CTCTCCTCTCTCCTCTCTCCTCTCTCCTCCAAATATACCTTTCTGGCTTTTTGTTTCTTTGCCTTCTTTAAAGAGACTGAACTGCTGTGATTAGTGACTCAGACATTTGACCAGCTGCTTTAAGAGACTGGGGTATTGATGCTCATGGTTCAATCAGCAGTGTGCTTTCCTAACAATGTGCAGAGTGGCCCCCGGGGCCAGGGGCTGAAGGCTTGCACATCCAACGCCTCAGGCTACAAGCTGGGTGTTGTTTCTTTGTCCTTACACAAATGACTCAACTGTGATAACTCCCCTCCCAGGAAGCCCTGGGACAATTCACACATGACCTGAAGATATTCATCTCTGCTGATAAGTCATAATAAATCCACCTGTGTTGACCTAACAGGCAGCTGTAACATCTTGGAAAGTGTCAAAGACTCCTGAAATGTCCCCTCATCCAGTGTTACATCATCCAGTGCAGAACTCATCACCACAGGGGAGGTACCGGGAGTCTTCCTACCTGACCTTAAGCCCAATAAAAGACCACAATCAGACTTTTCTCAATACTGAGTTTTCTTCCCTCACTACAGGACTTTTTCCTCACTACCTGGGGCTTCCACCACGACCACCTTGACAGATCCAGACTGTGACCGCCACTCCAGCAGGACCAGACTACCACTCCAACTGGACTACAACCACCACTTTGACCAACAAAAGTTGAAATTACAATAATCAAGTCTTCTTGCTGGATCCAGTGGGTGTCTTGTGCATCTTTCCAGTCACCTGAGGGGGTCTGCAGCCCTGCTCTGACTATTTCAGCACTGTAGCCTCCCTCTAGTGCCACACAAGCATCTGCCAGTATCAAATCCCAGCTATCTACCATTTCTTGCCAGCACTGACTCTCCAGCTTTTCCTGACAGGTTTTCCAGGCTTGGGGGAGGTGAACAATGTGGAAGGGCAGGCATCCTGTCTCTGTCCTGTGGCCACGTGTGTTTTTTCCAGGTGGGGAAAGCCAGATGCCATCTTGATTTGGTCTGGTGGGCAGGGTTTGGGAAGTTTCTCCTCATCGGTTGGTTTAACCTGATTTCATGAGTAATGTTATTAGCGTTTCTTCTTGGGAAAGAGTTATTTTTCCACTTTCATCCATGTGTATCTGATCTCTCTCTCTGCATTGGAGAAACCAGGGATATTGAATCCGAAGGAGGAGATTTCTGTCTGAGGTCTCCACCTCTCCAAATTGTCTCAAACCAGGATACTCTTAAAACTGGTTTTTAATTCTGATTCCACATTTTTACATTTAGAGGCTGTTTTCTGTAAACACTGGTTCAAGTACACTTACACTGCTTGTTTTTCCTGTCATTAAAAAACTTATCTATAATACTGTGCAAAAATGATGATGCCTGACCCAGGGGAGCCTATTGGCAAAGCCTTCTCAGTCCAGTTACTGGAGGCATTCTGCTCACAGGCTCTTGTTCTGCTGGGGAACTTCAATCACTCCAATATCTGTTGGGAAAGTAGCATGGCAAATTGCAGGCAATGCAGGATATTCCTGGAATGAATGGAGGATAACTTCTTGAGCCAGGTAATTGGCAGTGCTACCAGAGGGCATGTGATAGTGGACCTATTGGTGACCAGTGCAAGTGATCTAATTGGAGATGTCAAGATTGGAGGCAGCCTGGGCTTCAGTGAGCACACATCAGTGAACAGTCCTGAGGAATAT
>NW_020955246.1:2868506-2873269 GCF_003031625.1 Empidonax traillii | reverse complement strand
GGATATTCCTGGAATGAATGGAGGATAACTTCTTGAGCCAGGTAATTGGCAGTGCTACCAGAGGGCATGTGATAGTGGACCTATTGGTGACCAGTGCAAGTGATCTAATTGGAGATGTCAAGATTGGAGGCAGCCTGGGCTTCAGTGAGCACACATCAGTGAACAGTCCTGAGGAATATGGGTCAAGTAAGGGAGTAAAGTTAGGCCCCTGAAATCTAGTAAAGCAGACTTCAGGTCTTCAGAGAGATAGACTGTGGGATCCCCTAGGAGACTGCCTTTGGGGGTAAGGGATTGTAACAGAGCTAGCAGATCTTAAATGAAGCCTTCCAAGAAATTTGGAATGAAGGCTAGGGACTGGTATGGCTGAGTAGGGAATGGATGGTCAACCTAATGGGCAGAAGCAAATGCACAGGAAGTGGAAACAAGGGCAGGTAATCTGTAGTTCGGTTGTGTAGGGATGGGGTGAGAAAGGCCAAGGCAAAGCTGGAACTGAACCTGGCAAGAGATGCAAACAAGGAAGGGCTTCTACAGGTATGTTAACCAGAAAAAGGTTAAAAAGGGTGAGCTCCCTCACCCTCACCCTCCACCAACAAACAGGTAACAACGGATGAGGAGAAGACTGAGGTACTCAATAACTTTTTTTCCTCAGTCTTCAATGACAATATCTCTTCCCAAACCTCTCAAGTGGATGGACAGCATGATGGGGACTGGTGGAGCAAACTGTTTCTCTCTGTAAGTAATGATCAGGTTCATGACCACTTGAGGAACCTGAAGATGCATAAGTCTATAGGATCCAATGAGAAGCATCTCAGAGTGCTGACAGAATTGGCTGATGTAGTTGCCAAGCCATTCTCCATGATATTTGAAAAGTCATGGCGGCCAGATGAAGTCTCAGTTGACTGGAAAAGGGGAAACATTGCTCTCATCTTTAAAAAGTTAGAAAAAGGACCCTGGGAACTACTGACCTGTCAACCTCACCTCTGTCTGGGAAAATAATGGAACAGATACTCCTAGAGGTTTTCCTAAGGCACATGGAGGACGAGGAGGAGATTTGAGGCAGCCAGCACAGCTTCACCAGGGGCAAGTCCTGCCTGACCAACCTACTGGCCTTCTATAATGGAGTGACTCCATCAGTGGAGAAGGGAAGGGTTACAAATTCATTTAGCTGGACTTAGTCAAAGCCTTTGACACAGTCCCTTATAACATCCTTCTCTCTAAATTAGAGAGAGATGAATTTGGTTGGTAAACTTTTATGTGGGTATTGGACTCATGGTCCTGACTGAGATCTGAATCAAAAGACTCTGGGCAGGTACAGACAGTCTGGAAGCATTCCCCTCCAGGAATGAGAGGGTGGGAAGTATGCCTGAACAGTGCACTCAGTGACAAATTCCTGAAGATGAAATGCATTGACATTGCTAGACATTTGCATCTCTTTCCTTCTGCAGCAATTTTATTGGACTGTTATAGGTGTGTGACTACCTTTGGCAGGGTTTTATGTGGCAGCTCTGTATGAAGTGTAATCCTCCATCTCTACTCAATTCTTTAAGACTTTTTGTAATGTCAGTACACAGAGCTCAGGTTTCTAGCAGACATAACAAGGAGGTAAAAAAAAAGAAAAAGGTTATTTGAGACAAACCCCAGTTGGTTTACCTCAAAAGGTTTTCTCTTATCCAGGAGATAGCATATCTAAGATAGAATGACATGAGTGCTGAGTCAACCTGATGGTTTTCAAGTTCATCACAGTCTATTATTGATGCTGTAACATCGCTGCTTTGTAGAATGATCTTTTGGATACCTAAAGAATTTAAGATACTTGTTTCATGCATTTTGCAGATCCCATTTGCAACAGAGGACTCTTCGGATTCAAAAAGCTTTACACATTAACTTTTTGGCTTCAGACAGAAGCTCACTATTGCATTCTTTTGCACTGAATAGAGGCTTTTACAGTGTGAATGTGCTCTTATCTAGTTCATAGGGTTACTTCCAGCCAGCCAATACAACTGCACGTAACTGTGCAGTTGTTAAGCAGTTATTTCATTTCATCTTGAACAGGTTTTGTTTTTTTCTTTATTTTTGTTTCCCATCAGGGTAAGCTGAAGGAAGACTGGAGGCATGGGGTATGTAAAAACTTGGTTTACTTAGTTCTCTCTTTTATGTGAATCCTTACATCACTGAAACTGTTGCATTAAATCTTCTCATAACATCTTTGTTGGTGATTTTGGCCTGACTTTCTTGCTGATCACTGATTATACACTTCATTCAGAAAGGCTGCAATGAACTATTTTATTTATGTAAAAGCTCTCAGTTTAAGCACACAATTGAATGTAAACTTCTACTGAATGTTGTGGTTATTCCACAGCATTCAATTCCCTATTTCCTTTGCTCCACTTCTTCTTTCTCCATGCCTAGCCACATAGGACACTTTCTTACTTCCATCAGCTCTACCTTAACAGTGGATACCCACTGAAAAGTTAATTCAGTTTCTGAAGGGACGTAAAATTTGTCCAGTAAAAGAATGAACATTTTTTTAGCTGTTTTTGTGAGCGGAACTGTCTCAACAGTAAGTCAGAGCTGGCACAAAGAATAGGGCAGGACACTGCACCTACAAACAGGCCCTAACCTGATGGAGCCAGAGTAGGGAGGTGAAGAAGCTGAACCACCCCTCTGGGAGGTGTTTTGATTGCACAAGTGTTTTAGATGAGCTCAGCTGTTTAACTGCAGACAGAGGTTAATAAATGGCAATTTTCTGAGCTGGACTTGTATTAGACCAGGGTTCAGAGACTTGTCTTGGATCAGAGTTCATACGCCCTTTAATACAAGCAGACATGTGTGCAGCTCCTTAAACGTAAGGCAGATCCACTAACAGTACTTCTCGGCAAAATCTTCAGGGCAGTGCAACACCTTGGCTGAAATGAGAAATTATCAATGATAGCTCCTCCTGCATCAATCTACTTTAAAAAAAAATTAAGATCTTCCTTGCTGTTACTGACAAATCTAACAAGATGCCCTGAGAAAAAAGCTCAGTGTGATATAGATGTAAATAGTATATTATATTCATTGTATTTTTGGGACTCCGTCTGAATGGAAAGATCCATTAGAGTGTCACCTAGACAGGGTATTGAATCACTCCAATAGTGAGCTCTGCCTCATCTGTTGCCCCATTTCCATTGTACAGAGAACAGTGTGAACAGAGAGAAAGAAAGCAGTAAAAGGAGTGTGCTTCTGTAGGCTAGTGATTAGGCTACTCAACTAAGAGAGTGCCCTGGGCTTTGGTTCCTGATCACTGGTCTGCTGATGGATACTGAGGATCAGTTGCAGATAGAAATCTCAGGCACAGAACCTATGACGTTGAACTCCCCAGCCTTGTCAGTGGCTGGACTGGATTGCAAATTCTTCATTCTTGGCTGCTGACAAGCCCAAGTTTGTTAGTGTATTTGGAGAGTCCTCACTTTGCTTGGCCCAGCCCAGCTCAACCTACTGTCTGAAGATGAGCATACTATCTAGGCAGTGCAGGCTTGGATGCCCTTGGGCAAAAGATTCCAGTGTTTGCCACTTGGGTTGTTCCAAGTCAGTGAATGGTATCTGGGACAAAGTGGATTCAGTGCAAAGTGACTTTTTGGATTGTGCAGCAATATGTTTCTCCCTGGCACTCCAATTTTCTGTCTTATCATTTGTCTGGGATTCTCTAGCTGTCATCTTTTCCTGGTCTGAGACTTTTGTGACAATAACCATGGGAGCATATTGCCTAAAACAAGTTCAAAAGAGACATCCTTTTATGATTGGCCTGATCTCTCCATATGCTATGTATATGATGCCCAGCAGTGCCCTTCATTCTTCCTTAAACATAGGGTTATTTTTGTCTCTAGGTGTTTATTTTAACAGCACCCTCTCTACCTCACCTTTTTACAATTAGTATAGATACTAATATACATATACATGATATACCTACAAACTATTAAGCTCTGTGGTTACAGACCTTCTTATGGGAAATACAGAGACAGAAATATAGCACTCTTAGTTGAGATTGTTTATGTCCAGAGGAGAAAATTCAGGACTCAGAGGCACGATAAAGACTGTGACATAAGAAGTCAGTACCTGCCAAGTTTGGGTATGTAGATGCTGATATCTGTCTCTGTGAATGCTCTCAGCTTCCAAAAAGCTAACTCCTCACATGTCAGACCCTACAAGAGAAAGCCTCAAACTGTGGTGCATCATGCTACTGCCAAAGCTGTCTGAGTTTCTGAACAGGGATAATTGTTTTGCCTTACCTCACAGATGGCAACTGGATAATCTACAGTCTAGGCCCTAACCAAGAAACTCTTGTAGCACTCTGCAGGACCTATCTTTTTGATAAATCTCTAGGCTTTGAAAGGCTGTGTGTTCATAACCCCTTGCAACCAGCTTGTCTTAGTAATTAAGGAGCACTTTTCTTCTGAACTTGAATAAGAATATAGTGCAATTCATTGAACTTCATTGAAGTACTTCTGGATTTACTTTAGTATAGCTGACAGCAGAATTTGGCTCTATATGTGTTGGCATGTACTCTATGGGACATTGTAAGAAAAAACAACAAAGTTATCCTTCTTAAACCATGTTTCAGCTTGCTGGCGGATCTGAGCTTTAAACACTACACTCTAGTCTAATGCCAGAAATTTTACCTGGTCTCAGATCTTCCCATTTTAAACTGTTTGCCAAGGCTTGAAAACTGTAGGTGTAAAATACAGTTAAGGAGTTTTATGCTCTGAGACTTGCCAAACAAAGTC
>NW_020955246.1:2867006-2868485 GCF_003031625.1 Empidonax traillii | reverse complement strand
TTAAACCATGTTTCAGCTTGCTGGCGGATCTGAGCTTTAAACACTACACTCTAGTCTAATGCCAGAAATTTTACCTGGTCTCAGATCTTCCCATTTTAAACTGTTTGCCAAGGCTTGAAAACTGTAGGTGTAAAATACAGTTAAGGAGTTTTATGCTCTGAGACTTGCCAAACAAAGTCGAGTCCAAGTCTCTCCTGTATTAATGACTTATATTGTAACATGTCTGGAAAACTAGGACTTTGATTAGCAAAAAAAATAGAAAACACTTTAAAACATAGCCAGTGGTGGTACATTAGTGCTACTACTTAGAATTATAAGTTTGAAAAGGTTTTCATGTACTCTTACTGATGGAAAATAGTTGGTGTTGTATCACGTTGAAAGCTTTGATTCCTTCTGGTCAGCCAGAGAATGGGCATAGGCACAAGCAAGATTTCACATGATGTAGCCGTGCACATAAATATCTTACCTAAAAGACTTGTACTGTTTGTCGGCTGAAACCGTGCACTGGCCTGTATCAATAGGAGCATAGCTATAGGAATTGATTATACCCCTTTAGTCAACACTCATTAACTCACATCCAGAACAGTGCATCCAGTTACGGGCCTCCAGTGCAAGAAAGACACTGATAAACTGCAGCAAGTCCAGAAGAGACATACCAAGATGGCTGGAGACTGGAGTGTTGACCCAGTGAGGAGAGGCTGAGGGAACTGGGCTGGTTCAGCCTGCACACTCGCCTTCTTGCCTACAGGGAGGTTACTGTGAAGACAGAGCAAGGCTGAACTGCACATTAGAAGAATGAGGAACCATGATGACAAATCAAAACAGGGAGATTCCAGTTAGATATAAGGAAAAATTGTCTCCATGGGGGACAACTTTTTATTGGAACTGGTAAACCAGAGAGGCTGCGGAACTGAACAAACTGATTTGCATCCAGTGTTGACTGTACTTCGAGCAGGAGACTGCCCTAGAGACCTCTCTCAGGTCATTGCCCACCTGGATGAGTCAATGATGTTGTCATCTTATGGAGTCATTTGCATCAGTGAAAGTGAATGTAGCAAGCTACCAAAAGAAAGTAGACCTTAATTTTATCTGGGTGTAAATTCAAATCCATTGTGCATTTTAAAGCAGTAGCAAACATCTAGGCGTCATCTTCACTTAGCTTTCTCTTCTCTGTACCTATTGAGTTTGTCACAAAGTCAGTATGCCAAGCCAAACTAAATGAGGGTAGATTTAGTCCATTAAGTTACTTCTGATTTACTAAGTGAAGTAAGTAGCTGTATGAGCTTGAACAAAGTTATACTGTCTATAGAAAAACTAATAAAAATCTCAAATGCACAAGAATGAAGAGAGCAGAAAAAAAATGAGAAATGAAGAACCGTATTGTCTTTTTTATTTTCCATGATATTTCAATATATTTTGGACAAATAAGTGGTTTTCTCCTTTTTTTTTTTTTTTTTTTTTTTTTTTTTTTTTTTTTTT
>NW_020955246.1:2733003-2866552 GCF_003031625.1 Empidonax traillii | reverse complement strand
AATGGAATCCAAGCATTTTGTGGGGCATAACCATCCTTAGCATTACTGCTTGAGCTTATCATTGCAAAGGCTGATGGGACAGCTGGAAGCTGTGTTTTGGCAGGGCTGCAATTTAGTTTGTGGTTTCCTACATTCTTTCTGGAACATAAGCACAGTCTACCTTGAATAAGGCAAGCATCATACACAGACATTTATTTCAGTCTTTGATCTACCCCTCAGGACAGTTTACAAAGCAATGTGGATGCAGCAGTTTGGACATCAGTTAGTGTTCGATATTCTCGTGCCAAAATCTTCCATCTTGTAGCATTAATATGTGATGGGCCAGTAAATGTAAATGTACATTTGATTCAAGTTACCTTCACATTTAATTGCCAAAACCAGTCTGATATTCTTTTAAAGTTTGCGTAGTATAGTTTCAAATGCTGTATCCTTATATATATCCAGACTATAAAGCAGCACAGAGAAATCTAACCAAGAATTAAAAACTGACCCTGAAATCTCCAGCTGTGTACAAGTGCTTTACAGGGATACCACTTCTAATTATGAGGGGGAAAAGTAGCTATGACTCACTGTCAATCTTGTTAAGAACAGCAATGGATAAATGGTTGGGTTAACACAGATTTCCAAGATGGAACCTTCATTTAACTTGGCTGACATGGTAATTATTTTAAAAACAGCTAGATAAAAACACCTATTAATCTACTTTCCTTCAGTATTTTCAAACATGCTACAACATAAAATGCCTGATAAAATTATTAAGGTTATTTATTTCACAGTCTCATTGCCTTTACATGTCTGAATGGCACCTAGCCAGAGGTCTACTCAGAGTAGTGCATGAAGAAAAAAAAAGAGGCATTTTTTAAATTAACTTGCTTGAGTGTTCTGGTTTGTATGTTAAGAATTCTCATAAAAGATAAATGCACATATTTCTAGGCAATTCAATGAGAAAGAAACACAAAATAATTTTAAAAAATCCAAGACTGTTTTCTTTTTGATTTTGTAAAATCTTGATAGGTAATGTTTTTCTTTAGGTGCGCCCTGCTATCATCCTGTAATCTAAAGATGCAGAAAAGAAGTCAGGGAAACTGACTTTTAAAACCTAGCTATTTTGGTGAAAGGTAACAGTCCTGAATCCAAACAGAAAAAAACTGCTTATGTGCTCTCAAGTATGAGCTGCTATAGTGTAAAGCTGACTAGGCAAGATTTTACTTCTTTCACTTAGTAGTTCTTTTTGAGCACAATTTTGCCACTCTGGCTTAAAATGAGCTTTGCCTTCCTCCTCAAGGCATGCCTTTGATTCTAGTTACTCTATCTAGACTCTGCTCAGGATAACTAAAACTTCCAGAATCTGGTTTCACGTGTTATATTTAACATTTTGAAGATTACTGCAGGCTTGATTTTGGTTGCCAAGACTTTGTAGCAAGTAAAATTTGTAACCAAGAAAATGGAAGATAAACCACAGATACAACCACAACAATTTCTTAATTAACAGAAAACACCCTCAAGTTGTGTTTTTAAACTAAAAGGTGTTCTCTTTCTTCCCATTTTCTCCACTGTGGCTGCTTTAAATCTCCATGCTCTCATTACCATAGGGTATTTGGCCTGAAACATACAAATCAGTATTGGTGCTAGTAATTAAATCATAGTACGTAGTACAGGTTGTGATTCTACAACCCTTGTGTTGTGAATCCATGTACCTAGGCTATAACACAGTAGAATTGATTTAATTACTTTGGTTTAGGATACCAGGGTCTATGGTATAGTTTTCATATGGTATAGATTTTGTATAGTTTCTCAGAGACCTTCAATATTTTCAAGGGGTCCGATATTATAAAATGTAAAAGTCTATATTGCTCTGTAAGATCTATATCACTTGCTCCAAATGGGAGCCACAGGAGTCAACAGCTTAAGTGGATGCAGTTTTAATAGACAGTTTTAATAGGAGATGTTGAAGAGAAGAATACATCTTAGCTCATTGAATCATTTAGTAATTTATATTGGAATCTCTCTCTGAAGGTCAGCTAGTCCAACCTACCTCTCAAAGCAACTCAAAACTTATTAGGGCAGACAGATTGTCCAGTGCCATATACAGCTGAGCTTTGAAGGTGTCAAAGGGTAGAGATTCCACAATCACCTGAGCAACCTGTTTCAATGGTTTATCACCTTCACTGTGAAAACTTTTTTTTGCCTGACTGTATAGTTAATTTCCTGTTCTGCAATTTGTGTTTGTTACAACTCATTTTTCCACTGTATACACCTCTGAGAAAAATTTGGCTCCCTCTTCTCTATAACCTTTCCATTCCCCTGCAAGTGGAATATAACAATTACATTTCCCCTTTGATCTCTTCTTCAGGCTGAAAAAAATTGCCTCTGTTTCTCTCTAAACTTAGATCTTGTGATAATCTTAGTGGTTCCACTGGGCTTACTTTAAGATATACAAGAAAGATCACAACTTGACATAGCAGCTCAAACACAATTTCACATGTGCCAAATTGAGGACAATAATCACTTTGCCTGAATTTTGCACATTCTTGCTACTAATTCCAGGATGGTGTTGATCTGCTGCTGGCACCCATTCAGCTCGTCAGCCGTGATGCCTAGTGGTTGTTTCCTTATTATGTTGGTTTCAGCTGGTGTGGAGTTAATTTTGTTCACAGTGGCTTGTATGGGACTGTGTTTTGGATCTATGCTGAACACACGATTGATAATACAGAGATGTTTTTGTTATTGATGAGCAGAGCTTACACAGAGCCAAAGCCTTTTCTGCTTTTCATACTGCCAACTGGCAACAAAGTTGGGGGTGCATGGGAGGCTGGGAGAACACAGCAAGGACAGGTCTGACCAAAGGGATATTACAGACCATATGACATCATGCTCAGTGTATAAAGTGGGGAGAAGAAGAAACAGGGTGGATGTTTGGAGTGATAATGTTTGTCTTCCCAAGTAGTTTTTACAATGATTGGTCTCAGCTCTCCTGGGGGTGGCTGAACACCTACCTTCCCACAGGAAACAGTGAATTAATTCCCTGTTTTGCTTTTCTTGTGTGTGCAGCTTTTGTTTCCCCTATTAAACTGTCTTTATCTAAACCACAAGTTTTAGAGCTTTTACCCTCCCTGATCCTGCTGGTGGGGGAGTGAGTAAGTGGCCGCATGGGACTTGATTTTGCTGGCTGGGAGGAAAACACAATGCTCGACCAATCTATATCACTCTAAAAGAGAACAATGGTTACTGTCTATTATAAAGTTCTGCTAGTATCACCACTTTACATACACCAAAACCAGTGCTAACTAAAGAGTTCCCCATTCAGCTGAGCCTTTATTCACTCCTAACATGCCTGCCTGGTCTTGCACAATGGTATGAACTGCTCTTGTGCTTTCTTGAAAGCCACCTAGCTTTTATAGACCCTTTTGGTCTTCAGAAATGAGTTATCATGGAGCCTGGGGTCTTTATTCTCCTATTTGCTGTTCTCATTTCCTCCAAGTTCTTAAGCTCCACCATGTCATTGTCACTGCAACCAGTGACTTCACAAACCTTCATACCAACTCTTCCTTATTTGTGAACAGTGGGTTCTCCTAGCTGGTTTTCTTGATGCTCTCCAAATATCTCCCAGGTTACTTGTGCCTCCTAACATTTCCTTTTCCACAAATGCCAAGGTGGATAGATTTCTCTGTGGGACCCTGGGCCTGCAGTCATAAGTGTCCTTCCAGTTGTTTATAAAAGACTTTATAAAATTCCTTCCATACACTGGCAGGTCTGTAGTAGATTCCCACTGCAAAGCCCCTTTTGTTAGCCTTCCATGTAATGATACATAAGTGACTAAATGTCATGGAAACACATGTCAGAAAGGGACTCACAACCTGAAGCAGTTTCCTGGATTAAGATGCTTGCAGGAATATCTCAAGAGGGTGCTAACCCATCTCAGTGAGTTCACACTTGCACAAGATTCACCTCCTACTACCTGTGGATATTCACATCCCCCCATATAGATATGGCCTTGATCATGTGCTCTCAGTTTACAGCAGCCTCTAAAGATGTGTGCATAACTGGATTCAGCTTTTTCCTCTTCCTGTCACCTGTTCATCAGCTACGGTGTTTTATGAATCATGATGGTATTTATTTATGTAATTTTACATGCAAATGAGTTACCTCCTTTGCATACAAGTATCTGAGAATTGTCCACAGATACTAAACTTTGTCACAGTGTTTTAAGTTTCAGTCATGTGGTAAAGCTGTACATCTTAAAGTCCCTGACTAGCAAAAACCTGGACATCTGTGCCCGTGGGGCTACATAGAAGTTTAGATAATTTCACTCTTATGATCAGTGCCTCAATTCTATAGAAATTCCCCTCTAGACACTGTGGATTTTAAGCCTGACTTATTTTCCAAACACCTTTTTCTTTCTCTTCAACCTAAATTTGGCAGAAGTAAAACCCTTTATTTCTCTGAAAAATATTGTCAGTGCAAAAACTCAAAAACTTAGAAAGCATAGCCTTTGTGATTATGATTTGGTACAAAACGTGGAGTAGATGGACATCTAACCAGACTGAAATCTTTCTGCCACTCTGGTGCAACGTCTGTCTCACTGTGGCTGACAACGCGTGTATGTCTTGAAACTAGGAGGTGTCTTTGCAAATATGTCTGTTAGATAAGGGAAAAGGCTGTTCTTTTTCAGAAAAACAAAGAACCAAGCTTCAAGAAGGCATGTCCAGGTCTGTCCCTTCAGATTAAATCTTATCTCTCAGGAATCCTACAGCAGAGGAGAACTTCACCTTTATGGAGGACAGTCTTTATGGAGCTAGCTAACTATTTTTACTGTGGCTTTTAACAAAGTCATTAATAAGTGTTTTTCCTAAAAGGAAGAATGTCCATCCATATGGAAGGTGTTTCATTAGGGTGAGGAGCTGGAGATGGCAAATTTTAGAGGGTGTTATTACATTTCTTTGACTGCAAAAGCAACAAAGACCTTGCCCACTGTATTACTGTTTTATAATTAGGTTTTATGACCTGTATTATGCTACTTCCTAACCCCATTGTGCCAGCTGATGCAGAAATGAATAAATCCAGTCCTTTTGTAGCTGAACCCCTTTAATATTTCTTGGTGGGGCATTCTCAAACATGAGAACCATTTGTATAGAAAAAAGGTTATTGCATTTCTTTGACAACAATCTGAATTGCAAAGAAAAAAATACTGTAGCTGCAACTAGGAGTGATTTTGACTTAGACAACTTCAATATCCAACAGTCTGAGTCAGCAGGAAAACTGCTTCTGAGTTCTACATATACTAGAACAATAAAGGCAGATTAGTTTCCAAAGAAATATAGCAATAAGGCTATTCGCCTAATAACTTTCAACTCATAACTTTCCCACTAACTTCTGAGGAACCATTATTTCATTAACAATTCCTAGAGCTATTCCTGCCCTACTGTCTCTCTCCCTGGAGCGAATGGAGAACACCTATGCAATTGCTGATGTTTAGAATCAATGCATTTGATAAAATATTCAAGAGTTTTTAATTCTATTCTGGTCAGAAGTTTTTATGACAGCTTTCATGGGTTGCTGGGGTTTTTTTGGAATGTTGACTGTAGCATAGTAGACATGCCTGTATGCTGGGTAGTTTTTCAGTAATTTGGTAAACATTACTGCTAGAGAAGGAGCTGGATGACCGTCTTCTTATGTGACGAAAATTATACCATCTTAGCCTTTTCAAAACATGAGAGAGAGGAGAACTAAGTAATATTGTTACTATAAGCATAAGACTCCCACTCTCCAAAATGTACAGATTCATTGATCCTAGATTTATTTTAATAACAATTTTATTAGATATTATATGCCTTCCTGTTCACACACACACATGCACACACACATTCACAAATTCAAGTTAATGCTCTCCTTGAGCCTCTTTAGGAATTTATATACTATTTATTTTGGTGTCGCACATGATTTCATGATTTCTGATTAATGCCAGTGCTGGTATCCCAGGCTTTAAAATAAATAAGACAACAGTCTTTCAGGGAAGACGTCAGTTTGTTTTAACTTTCCTTTAATCTCCACTGCCCCAAGAAACTCCGTGTGTTCACACCTCTTCTCTCTCTAGTGTATAAAAAATTTATTATGACAATGACTGGAATAAGAAACAAAAGAATTCAGCTGAGCCTTACAGTTTTAACTTTTAGGTATATTTGAAATCTCAGAAAAGGAACATGTCTATGCCTATGTATCAGCTTGTAATTTTAAATGCTTAAGTGATGCATTCTGTAGTGTTCAGCCAGATTCTGAAGCCCTTCTTCCCACGACTCCTACTGAATACAGTCCCCAGAAGTATTGAATACCTTCGACTGCCCGGAAAAAATTATTCAGTTTTATCCAGGAATGATGCAGCTTGAGAAAAGATTGTGTCAAGCAAACATCAGAAACTCAGTGTTTATGAGACTTCAAATATTTAGGAGCAAAACCTGGTGAAATGGATTTCTGGTGTTTCATTGTTAGAAAATAAAGAAAGTATATGAACTTGGTTAAAGATGTTGTGGCATTACTAAAGTAATCAGTAGGCAGACAGGGGAAGTACAACTTCTGTGATACTGTCTCTTCTGAGAGTTTGTGGTTTTATTCAGCTGAGTGTCTGGCCTAAACTTGGCTAGATGACAAAAAAAACAGAGATCTAATTTTTTGGCCTATGGTATTTAAGAAATTGTTCAACAGAAACATGAAAGACTGAACTGGAAAGCAAGAGGATATTTTGTAATAAACAGGAGTCAAGAAGGTGACTGGGGAATACATTTTCCATTACACCAATTCAAAGCAGAAAACTCAACCCTGAGTGTCTTGTTCTCACTGTATGTTCTCTCACTCATTTTCTCAGAAAGGTACTCACTATAGTCAAATGTAGATTCATTTTTTATTTCTTATGCAGATATTACCATGAGACTAAGTTCATCATATTCAGCACTTTCAAAAGAGCATACAACTGCCAAGAGTTCATGTGCTTCAGGGACTTCATTTTTACAGATTTCTGCAAAAATTAAAAGTTAGATCCAATACAAACAACCCTTTCACTAGGCTCTCACTGGTTGTGACAATGAAATAAATTTTAAAGAAAGCATACCACTAATAAGGATTCTTTCTTTTCTTCCAAGAGGACTACCTATGTTGAATAAGATGGATTCTAATTTTAGACATTTAAAAAGAGAAATCATTAAGGAATAATCTTTTTAAAATACAAGGCAGAAGACAATTTTCTTTCTTCTACTGATGACTCAGAGAGTGTGTTGCTACATAGCAACCTCTTCTCAGACAAGAGGAATACTTCTGTTTGATACTAGTCTTTGGAAACTGCCCCCTTTTTTTCTCCTATTTCTGCACCCCTTCGGTAATTAAGTAGCCAACCTCTGATAGTGGGTGTATAGCACTGGATGTAGATTGGTTTTTCAGATCTACACAAAAAAGAGGGTTGTAACTAGCAACTCTCACAAGCCTCGAAAATGGATTCCAGTACTGAGTTGCTTCACTGAATGTGCCTATAAGAATGCCAGTCAGTGGCAATTTTGTTTGCAAGTTGTGCATTCAATGGTTAGCAGCAGTACTGAGATCACAGAAATGTAATAAACTGAAAAATTAAAAAATATATTCTTCTCTCAAAATAATTAGGCTTTCAGGTTATAGATACAGCCACTATTTTTTTGGAAATACGGTTCTAGTTACTCCAAGCCAAGACATATTCTTTTAAGACTAGTGTAATCTCCTTGCATGGAGAAGCCTTTAAAGTTCAGTCGTTTAGCTCCTGATCCTTTCCTATCCAGTTTTTCCTTGCCTTGCAGTGTCTTAATTTGTTTTTATAACATCCAAAGTCCCTTTTCAAAATCTGTTTATATTACATTTTAATGTAACTTTGAAAATTCATTCATCTTTAAATTAATGGTGAGGGAACAGATAAGGGCAATAGAAAGCAGATTTCATCATGATGCAATATACTACTGCTCTGAGATTCCTTGGGCTAGACAGAAACTGCTAGACCAAGAATCAGAGTCTGTATGACCATGGTGAAAGCTGCCATGTTTTGGGACAGAAGCTGGCAGTGCACTGTGCACGGTTGTTGGACATGGTTTGGATGTTTCAAATGTGGCACTGCTTTATGTAGTGCAGATATACCCCAACTACTATTTTTTCAATAATTTCAATAATCTAATCATTTAGGTTTCTTGATCCTCTTAGAAGTGGAATTAAACTTTTATAACAGCAAAACTTAGTGCAGCAAATTATATACCGACTATAAAATTGTCATTGTGAAGCTTCATCTTCATGGAAAGAGCAGAAAATGTTTAGTCCTGCAGTTCTTTTGAGGGACTAGTTTTATCCCCTCTGTTGGACTAAACCTGTTGATTTATAGAATAAAGCGGATGGGAGCTGGACCTAGCTGTAGCTGTCTCCCACGTTGTTACAATGCTCTTTTAGTATGCACACTGCTCTCTGCTGGAAGGTTCATGTGTTTGTGTGTGTGTGACATGAGAGACCCACTGGAACCTCTCAATCAGCCTGCAATGCCACCCACTCTTTCTTATTTATGCCAACAAACTGGGTCTTTTAAGTGTGTGATAAGAAGGATCATGCACTGCTAATCTTTCTTCATCTACTTCAATTTCTGGTCTCTTGTCTAGACTCCATTTTTTATCTTCTGAAACAGTAGATGGCAAAATGTTCCCTGGGTGAGGTTCATGTGACCACTTTTCATTGTTTTTTCTTTGAACAAGTCAGTTTAACTTCAAAGAACATTGCATTTTTCCTGATCCTTTTTGACTTTGTATGGATACCTCCACATTTACCTTCAGCTTAAAAAGTTTATGGCATGTTTTTTCTGTGGACTAAATGACAAAACTCCTAACATTTTTAACAAGCACAAGCTGATTCCCAGTAGCACTGCTAGATCTACTTCTTTTTTAAATGGTACAACATTGACTCAAGCCTTGGCAGTGTTGTCTGGGTCAGGAGCTGCCAGTGTGTGTAGGCACACTGCTGCTGGGCATTCTTCAGGCATGGTTGTGTCTCTTGAGGCTGTGAGAACATCTCCAGCTGGGAAGCAGTAGCAGAGAAGGGGTAAAGTTGCTCTACAAGAGAAAAGGAGATGTGGGAATGGAAACTGAAGTGGTTTAGTTGTTCACAGTTTTGGATACAGTACAAAACCATGCCCAGAGAGTGGCTTCTGCTCCCTATTCTGTCCTATTATTTAACAAGTGATACTTTGAAATACCTGAACTTCTCTGTAGATTGCGATAAACTTTAGCCACCTTATAATTTTAACTATTTTTAAGAGTAGAAAATAATGCATAAAATAACTTTATTTGTTACTGGATAGCTTCATGAGCCACTAGTGAACATACCAAACAAATTCATCCCAAGTGTCACTACACTACATGTGCTCAGTAAGTAAAAGCTTTCTTTGTCTCAGGGCCATCTGACCTGTGCAAACTAAGCTGTTTCTTGGTTCAGTTGTTGTTGTGTAAGGGATTGCCTCAGTGGACCTGATACCATGGAAGAGAAGACAAGAAGTTTCTGGACAGGGTGAGAAAACAATCTTCTCATCAGTATAACTTGCTTTTTCTGATCAAAGTTCACAACTGGAATAATTAATATGCAACCATTGGTTTGGTCATAAACCATGGATTTCCTTCTCAAGGAATCAAAAATTATTCAAGTTAGCTTCACTGCCTTAACTTTATATTGCACAATTTAAAGATGCCTGAAAGTCTCTGAAAGTAGAAGTATAAGTCAATCAATTCACTGACAAGTGCTGAAAATATGTACAAGGACTACAATTCATACTAAATTAAGCACTAATGTAACAAGTTATTCAAGCAAATTCCATTTTAACAGCATTATAAAGAAAAGGTATTACATTAGGCCTGAATAAACTCTGCTGTTTGATGAGCTGAAAGAGTGATCTTATAAAAATGAGTTCTTGAATCTGCCACACAAAATGATGCATGAGTACAAAGCCTCTGTTTCATGGGTGCATGTGCATGTGTAAGTATGTATGAATAAAAACTGTAATTTCAGAACTAAAGCTGTTAATATTAAAATGATGTTTTTACAAATATATCTTGAAATAGTATGAAAGTTCTTACTTGCATCTTCATATGAATGCAAATAATGTTCAGTGCTATCTCTTGTCCAGCTATCTCTGGCAGTAACATTAAAATCTTTACTGCTTATGGAATTTCATAAAAAGTAATTTTTTCTTTCATGGAATTTTTTTTCAGAGTCTAAAGGACATGGATGGTCTCGTGAATATATGTATTTGCTTGTGCCCAGTCCCTAACCTGTTCATTTCTGTAAGACAGCCTTGCCCTTCTTCTTTGAAACTCAGACTTCCAATGATGTATTTGGTTGTGTTCAGCAGTCACTTGGAGTATTCACGAGCAAAGTAAATCTGGAAAATTTGTACCAAGCTATTTCTAGAGGGTGAAAGAACAGTTAGTGATTTCCAAAAAATTAATAAAATTTAAAGTACCTTTTGTATGTGTTGTAGATTGAACTAGTGGCACTATCTATTAAAATTGCCCAGAAGTTCCATTACAAAATCATTTTTCTGTTGCTCATACCTTTGCCAAACTTTAATGATCTGGCCCAAAATTTTGCATGCTGTGTAATCTGCCTCAGGCTGAATCTTTCTGGAAAATTACAGTCGAAATTACTATTTACAGGATCTAAATTAGGAGAAAATACACCATTCTGGCCATATCAAAATATTCTGTTACTTCTTTTTGTGAGAAATTTTAATGATTTGAAGCAGAAACATAAAATTTGGCAGGGGTGACTGAGGTGTCCAGCTTGTGCTCTTTGTTGTTGACATGGAACTGCATCTTGAATAGCTTAAGACTCTTTCAAAAGAAAACAAAGATTAAAAAATAAAAAGAAAATGTCTCAATCTCCAAATGCTGAGTAGAGGATTGTGAGGCTTCTGAAGTCACAGCTCCGAAAGACAGCTACGTGTACTGATCAAGGCATCAGTTTGTAGTGAGCTGGACTTTCTTTGCAGTAGATTAAGTCAGGAACTGGTACAAAACATGCATGTGGTGAGACCTCAGCACTGTCCATTCCCAGCGAAATTGCTCAAGCTGTGTAGAAGCTCTCTGTTTCCACTACAAAGATGGCCAGAGGTGATTGCAAGGAGTGTGTTAGGACAAGGAGTTGGGTGGACCAGACTGAGACTCAAAGCACCTCTCTGTAAAGGGGGACATAGAGATCACAGGATCTAGGATATAAGAAAATAGGATTTGGGGTGATTGGATTGGTGGGGAGTCCTGTGGAGGTCTTATTTTTTTGGACTGGAGGTTGAATGCCAAAGGACTGTAAAGGGAACTTGAAGGCAACAGTCCTGTGGAAATAGTACTGTGTGGTCCTGAAATTAGATATTGTTGTAATGCACACACTCCACAGTGCTGCATTACAAATACAGTTTTGACATTTATTAATCTGTGAAGGCTTATTGCTGGAACTGATATTATATTTTTAATGCTATATTTTAGTGTGCAATGTAAAGGAATGCTGTAGTTTCCAGTGTCAGGAAGGTTTGAACCTTCTAGGTTTGAAAACTGAACTTTATAACTCATTGGAAGACTGGTAGGCTTTCCTTCTGATTTCTATAATGTCCACATCATAACCTGTTTGAGTGACAATACATCAGACTTCATTTTCTCACTTACGACAGAAAGTGTCATCCAAGACTGAAACTCCAGGTTAATCTTGTTTCCAAAATCAAAACCTAAGTAAGTGTTTAAATTTTTTTTTTCTTAAAATGAAAGGCATTTACCTAGGCTAGAGTAGTGTCTTGCTTTGGTGAAGGAGGCACTTTAGTAATATGGAAAAGACTCATATTGGATGCATGCAATTAGAAGTGCTGAGATACATGATTTATAAATCACGCCTGTGGGCAGCAGGTTAGAACTGGACTGACAGCTAAGTCATGGCTAGTGCCATTCAACTGCTGACACTGATTCCTTCACAACCTGTGCTGTACTGAGCAGAAAAGAGCCTAAACCAACTTTTAATTCAGCAACACTTACGGAAGAACTTAGGTTGAAGTGGACATTGGAGAACATCTGGTCCAAACTCCTGCTCAAAGCATGTGTTAGTAAAAATCTGAGAAACCAAATTAAGTCCTTATGCAGAATTATGCAGAAAACAAAACAGAACTTAGACTTTTTAACTAAATACTGTTTTTCTTACAAGAAATTACTCCCTTTGCAAGAAAAACACATTTTTGAGGTAAGTTTATATCTTATGTCATATGAGAGCAAACAATGAGGGAGGGATTAGTAAAATTCTTGATACAAGAAACACAAAGTGTGAAATTCTTGAAAACAGCTGCTCTACTATTAACATTCCTCAGACACTGAATAATTTTCAAAGTGGCTTTAAACGTTGCCAAGTTAATTATCATTTTATCTGGGTTGGTCAGGACAAAGACTATTGAAAATGGGGCCTTATTATTGTTCACATGGGTCAAAAGAGAGCAAGCCTTAGCTGATCTGTGAACTGCTAGGTTAAATGTTTGACCCCGTCAGATTGTCAGGATGGCAAAGAGGTCAACAGAGACAGAAAGAGTTGCTGGGTTAAGCAGCAGTTATTCATCCATACTGTCTTTCACACAGTTGCACAAATATAAACGTAAAGGGGAGAACTTGATTCTAAGGTATCGTAAAAAAACACCCGAGGAAAAGTTGTTTAGCAGACACAGGTCCTGTCTCCGAGAAGCTGATCATCATATCCAAATGCTCTATATATGGAGATGCCTTTGCACAACTTAAGAATCCTTTGCTAATATTTGGTTCTTATTTGTGTTTAAAGGGAATGTTTGCAGCAGTATGTAAAACATCAAACAGTGTAATATAAATATTGTAGCATGAGAACTTTCAAAAACGTTTAACTGTTAACAATGCTTAATATTTCTGCTATGACTGGCCACTGATGTATGTAGCAGAAAAAGATGGGATAGCTTAATACTATGTTACCTTTATGCTAACCATAGTTTTTAAAGAAATGCAGATATAGTATACTTGAAAGAGAAATAAACATGAAAGTTTATGCTTGGAATTTCCCCAGATACTTTAATATTGGTCAGATACAAATAAAGTTTTGTGGCCAATGTTTTTAACCATGGTTGATTTTTGTAAAATAACGGATCTTATGAATGCATCCTGTTCTTCTGCAAAGACTCAGCAGTTTATAAAGTAGGAATCTGGAGTTGTGTTATCAGTGGTTGTTTTGAACAGTGGATTATGGACTGCTGTGTTGCAATTAATCTCATCTAATTTCAGCTAATCATTAAGTTACTACCAGGGCAGCCATTATTAATTGGAGGCTTATATTTGTGGTGCATTTCAAAGCAGAATTATGCTGTGTTGGGAAATAATTATAGAATCACAGAATATTGGAAGGGACCTTAAAGATCATCTAGTTCCAACTTCCTGCCATGGCAGGGACATCTTCCACTAGACAAGGTTGCTGAAAGCCTCATCCAGCATCCACATCTTCTCTGGGCAAACTGGTCCAATGTACCACCCTCACAGTGAAGAATTTCTTCCTAATATCTAACCTAGACCTGCCCTCTTTCAGTTTAAAGACTTTCCCCCTTGTCCTGTCACTACATATCCTCGTGGAAAGTCCATCTCCAGCTCTCTTGTAGATCTTCTTAGGTACTGGAAGGCTGCTGTAAGGTCTCCTCAAAGCCATCTCTTCACCAGGCTAAACAACCCCAACTTCCTCAGCCTTCTGTAGACATGCTCTGATTTGGACATAAATTCACTAATAAAATGTTCTGGAATCATATTATCTCTGAGGTCAGAACAGATATAAAGCAGTGCCTAAATTTCCCTACCTGATAAGCCAGTTGGCTTTCTCAGCTGGAGGGCAAGTAAAAGCCAACTTGCAGGCAGATCTGACGATTAAGGAATTTGGACTCAAGCATCAGTTCAAACCTCAGGCTAAGATGACAGCACAGATACAGCCACAGCTGATATCTTATCTCAGAACTGTGCTCATTAACTTGCTGGGTGTTTTCTTTTCTTAGTCCATTCTTCAGTTTGGTCTATTGCTGTAGTACTGAAAAATCAGTGTACTTAGTGAAGTTACATTGGAATAACACACCAAGGAGCAGCATGCTCTTATGTTTGAATGTTGCCTGCTGCTAATTTTTCATTTATCTGTTTGTTGATAATAAAAATTATGTCTATGAAAAATGCACTCTGAGGTTGGGGAACTACCTGGAATGTCTGTAAGATTCATAAGACACCAAAGCAATAGGATACTGTGTCACAAAGTTACTGCTACAGTATTCTCAGTCTTTTAAAGTGGTCTTTTAACTGATCTACAAAAGGGTAGTTCCACACCCTTAGTGAAGATGGGTTTTAATCATGCTTCTGGTACATCGCATGGATTCTCAGTACCATCCTAAATTTTTAACAGCAATTCAGTTTCTCTCTGAAAAGTTGTCTGACTGTGTAATAATAGCAAGAAAACAGTACCCTTTTCTGTCTCTTCTATTCCCCCCAAAATCGTCTTCTCATACACCTCCCAAAGATAAGCTTACATTTTATGGAGGAAGAAAAAGATAGTGATGTAGTTATAGGCTGTGTTCAAGAATGTGTTGATGTATGTAGGCTTTGAGCCTAAGTTCAATTTTATATCACAAACAAAATTCCAACCTTTTAATAATATGTACAGTCCCTTTTATTTTAATATTAGCACTTCAAAGTGAACTCTCTGTAACACTTTGGAAAAGGATTGTACAGCTTGAGATTTACATTTTTCTAAATAAGCTCTAAAGCATGACAGTCATCTGCAATAATACATTGCTTATAGCAGTGTTTTACATTTTTCATTAAATATTAACTCAAATGTATTGCTTCTCTAAACAAGAGGCCGACTGAAGAATATTAATGTTAGGGAAACTATTTTGATTGCTATTGTAATTGACAATTTCCCAGTGCAAATTCTATAGAGACCAACTGGTGTCATGCTCCTCTTTTCCTGCTGCTCAAAACAGGGAAGAACTGATCACAAATGTAGCAGGAAAGGGCATCTTGGGCCGTAGCAACCATGGCATGACTGAGTGCAGGGTCTGGATGAAGCCCGGGAAAGGATGCAGTGAACTAGGAGAGCAGAATTTGGTTTATTCAGGGATTTGCTAGGCAGAATGGTGCCATGAGTGGAAAGCTGTCCAAGATAACTGATTGATTTTTAAAGGAAACTCTTTGAGAGCTCAGGAACAAACTATCCTGTTGCATAGGAACTGGAAAATTTCAGCAGAAGATCTGCTTGGCTAAGTAAGGGCTTCTTAGCCTGTTAGTGAAAGGGATCTAAAGGCAACCCAGAGAAGAGTTAGGAAAATGTCACAGTAGTGGCAGTCAGTGTAAGAAGAGAAAATCAGCACAAACTGCAGTGCAAGAGGCTCAGACCAACAGGAAGGAGTAATTTTAAAACCAAGTGAATAGCACAGCCCTGAAAAGAGATGGTAATCTCTGTCTCTGCAGATTTTCAAGACTTGACTAACAAAACCACTGTTGATGTGAGCTAGGGCTGCTGAGAAGGAGGTTGGAGTAGGAAGCATTTCTACCATTTTAGAAGTGTCCTTGGACATGTAAAGAACCTATTTTTCTACTTATCTTGGTTGAGACTTGAAATTACTTAAGCTGGGGATTTTGAACTGTTGAAGAGGGAATGGGAACACCCCTCTGCCTCCTTGGGTCTGACTATGCCTCAGCATGCTGTGTGTGACCTAGAGAGCAGCTCCTTATGGACTCACTGCCCAAGCAGAGGCCATGCTGAGTGCTCAAAGCAGCAGACTGTCAGGCAACATGGGGAACTTCACTGGGAGGTTCTTTTTTTGTGGAAGAGAGGGATTTGGGGCTCTGTTTTTCCAAAATCCCTGTGTATGCCAAAGTGTTTTGGTGTTTCTAGGCCAAAGGCTCTGCAAGGGACAGTGGAACAATTGCAGCTCTATGACTCACTCCTTTGAGCTAGAAGTCTGAAGTCTCTCAGAAAAAAAAGTACACTAAAACAACAAACAGTAACAGCTACATATTTATTTATTACAAACATTTTTAAAGGGAAAATCTTTCATAAAATTTTAACATTAGAAATATTCTGTATGCTGCCTTTTCAAAAATCCAATGTAATTAGAGCTACTCTCACCTGATGGCTCAAACTTTTTCTCCATTCAGTCTCTGATTTCTGACTGTACATTCCTTCATTATTTGCAGAACTTGCTAATTAAGTGCTATCTGCAAACTTGGATGTCTTTGCTTTCCACATCGCTGTTACATTATATTTGCGTAAATATTTCAAATTTGGACCTCTAACACTGACTCCTGTCATCTTCTACTACTGACATTTTAGCTTGAATACTTTCCACTTATGACTGCAGTAGAATTCCTACTAATGCAGCCAAATTTATGTTTAAGCATGCCAGTTTTCTTCCTCTCCTACGACTAGAGAAAAGAAACTTATTAGCAAGAATCAGCTAGATTTCACGCATATTTAAAAATTAATCAAAATACTAAAACCAGCATAGTTTTTGAAGCTATATGCTCCTTTACCTCTGCTCAAGGCACTGATTGCTTCCAACGGATTTAAAAGTGAATTTGTGTCACCTGAAATACATTTTCTTTTGCAATTTTTCTCATCAAGTTTCGCTATTCTAAAAACATTTTTGTGATACTTCTTTGTGTGTAAGATCATATTTCCTTTTACAACTAGGCATGCATGTATATACTTTTGGCTGTATATGCATACATACACAAGCACATATTCAGGATTTGGTAATATGATTTGAAGGATATAAAGAAATAACTTTCCCCCTTCCTCCCCCTTGGAAGTTCCCTATAATTTAAATGCATATCTTGAAGTTTTCAAATTATAAAAATAATCTTACTTCCTCTAAAACTCTCTACAGTGCAGCTGTGCTTGTGTATATGCCAACTGATCCATCAGCCTTCCTTTCAAACCTCTTCAGGAATCTGCACATCCCTAGGGATCTGTGGTGTCCCAGAAAAGGTGCAGTTTTACAGACAGAACTTCATGGCCTTGCTTTGTGTTAAATATCCTTGTCTTATTTAAGCTCCTTCTTCAATATTTGCCTCTAAATATACTTTTCTTGGCTACACTTTGACAGTGTATATTTACATTAGTGATGATTTATGTTAAATATCAAAGTTAATTTTCTTATTAAGCGAGTGTACCTGATTTTCAACATTTAGGGGTCTAAACTGAATTCTTCAGAAGTACTGAGCAGTTTGTAATTTGCCACAAACAAAAATGAAAATAACTACCGCTATGAAGAAATAGATTTTTTTTTTTATGAAGGATTGCCGAACACAGCACTTCATAGTCTATCCTGAAGAGCACATCACTAAAAAAAATTTCTGAGGTGTAAGTACTTATGCCTGCTTTACTTATGGACAGAAATACTTTGGCACATAAAAGACAAAGGATAACAGGATATTTTTAAACAGTATTTGAAAGAAGTATTGGAGACAAAGTTTGTTTAGAGTATTCAACAAATGATGTCCATTTTAAACATGAAACATTCTGTTAAGCAAAACTAAGAAATCAAACAATTATTTTCCTTAAAATATCTTTTAATAAACCAAAACCATGCTCCTAGAACTGCCTTAATATATAGTGAAAACATACTGTGCAGAGAAAATAGAGTTAATGTTCCTTTATTTCCAAGAATATAATATTTTACACATAATTTGAAGGCCATTGTCTTGGAAGATCCTTATTAACTCACTTCTGCCAAATTTATATTCTCATGAAGGAAAGAGATTTTTGCTTGTGATAATTTGATTGTTAAGTATGGCCATTTTATTAGTTGTCTGCCAGGTTATCTCAAAAATTAAAAGGTGGTTCTTTTATATAATAAAGCTTTATTAAAGAAGTTATGAGCCCTGGAGATTAGGGAAATAGGAGATCTTCACTGTACACCTCACAGTATGTGAATTTGTTAGAAGCTGTATGAAATACACTGGCTACATGAATATCCTTTTATATCTGTACTTTATCAGAGCAATATAGTACAGCAGTACTTCGTACTTTTTCCATATCTTTACCAGACAACATCAGTGGGGCTCTGCTTACATGCAATTAATATTCTGTAGAATTTCTGTTGCTAAAATAAATAAATAAATCACATTAGCAGAAACTGAAGAAAAAAAAAGAAAAGTAAATTTTTGGACAAATCAGTGAGCATATCTTTCTGACCCACCACAATAGTCTGGCTTCTGGAGGGCTCCCAGTGAGGAGTGTTAGAAGATGAGGCTGGGCACGTGGAAACAGCATGGTGGCCTCTTCAATATCAGCACATATAACCACAAACTGATTCTGAAGCCTCAGCTTGAATGTCATGACTAACACCTAGGTAAGGCTTTTGACTATAATCCAGGTCTGTTCCCAGAAGCCTATCGGGGAAGTACAGGAAGCAACTTCCAGTTGTTATGAGGAGTGAATCTTCTGCTACCAAAGTATTGGCTGCAGGTGTATGTGTGGGTAGCACACCGTACCCTATTGTTCTGCAGTCTGCTTCTCTGGTTTATACAGCTGTACAAGGTGGCTTGGGCAGGCAGAATTCACATAGCTGTTATCTATCAATAATCAGCATCACTTGTTGCAATTTCATGAGAACCTGCTGTCATGTAGAGTTGTGGGACAGCTGTCCCCTAAGGCTATGCCCTAAGGCTAAAGAGAGGTTATGTTTTAATATGACTCTCATATGATTAATTTAATAATGTATTACATGCCATGCTTCCTCAATGTTCCATTGTGCTCGTTTTTTTCCTATCAAAGAGCTATTCAAAGCAAACAGTGACCTCATCAATACCATCTGAAACTTACAGTAAATGGAAATCTTCCAAAACCATAATAGAAACCATATTTCAACAGATGTAAAAAGCAAGATGAGGAGAGAGACTCAATTTTGATGTGAATGTTACAGTACTTGATACTTGGCTTTGCTCAACCTCATCTTTTTGCTAAGTGCAGGATGTTTTTTCACGTGAGAATCTAGATTTAAAAAAGTTGCTACTTCAGCTTATTTTGCAACATTCATGGCTTAGTAAAGAAGATAGAAATAATTGTACCCACAGAAAATAAAAAAAAAAACCAAAGCAGAAAAAAGTTGTCCTGTAGGACAGAGGACCACAAGTGCTGTCATGACTGAGATTTCAAAGCTCAGGTGTTTTAACAAAAACAATTTTTTATAAAAGTATTCATTAACCTATTCATTCATGATCTCTAAAATGCCAACCTTTCAAAAAGCACACAACAATTGCTAGAACAGGAACAAAGCTGCTATTCAGGCATTTTTAGATTGATCACAGCCTACAAGCCAAATAAAATAGAAGGTTCTGTCAGAACATCTTTATATTAAGCTGCAGGTGCTTGATTTCCATAAAACTCAGAGAAACACTTACCTTACTTACTGATATATCTGGATTTTCTTAGTCTCTATGCATTTTAGTACATTGTCCAGGATACAAATATTTTTATTTTCTAGATGGAAAGAAACATTGACTGATTTAAAGGAAAAACACCAGAGTTACACTTTAATTCAGGATCTACACATTCAATAAGTGTTAAAAAGCAGCACTTGTTTGAAGAGTAAGCAATTAGAGACTTGATTCCTATTGGATGTCTTTATTTTGGTTGGCTTTTTTTTTTAACCTGTAGATTAGCATCTCATATAATAAATTCTAAGAGTAGATGCATTTTCTCTTGCAGTATTAATGTGTTCAAAGTACTGAACATATTACTGTAATTTCTGCTACATTAGTATAAATCTCCTATCAGAGTTGTCCATCACTGCTGCAATATTCTGTC
The DNA here is from genome assembly GCF_003031625.1 of Empidonax traillii. Lineage (NCBI taxonomy): Eukaryota > Metazoa > Chordata > Aves > Passeriformes > Tyrannidae > Empidonax > Empidonax traillii. The sequence goes on along the minus strand of NW_020955246.1, from coordinate 2,846,683 downwards.
ATGCTGTTCAGTGATGTAACAGTGCTTACACCCATTAGGAAAAAAATCTCAATAAAAGAGTCATGCAAACTATACTAAAGGTTTTTCACATGCACAGCAAAGCCCTTGTTTCTAGCATTTTGGCTAACATGCTGATTTTCCTTATCTAATTTTAAAATCCAGAAGCTAGAAACAACTGAGATGCAGAAAATAATATATGTAAATGTTCTAAAGACATGGTCTAATATACAGTCAAAAGTGTATTTACTATATTTGCGTGTATTACTATATTCATATTTCCATCGTATGTTTTATATCTGACATAAAGCCACAGACATTCTAGGTGGGTGAGATTTATCCCTCAGAGTATAAAAAATGTCTAGTAAGTATGCAACAGGATTATCATATTTCTGGGAAATGCACCTTAAGAAAATTATTGTTTATAGTACTGGAAGAGTGTTGTATTGTTTAGTAGTCTATTTTTAGTAGTATAATATTTGCTTTTTAAAAAAAGCTGCAGAAGTTCAAGTAACTGTTCTCAAATGATATTTGTTGGAGGATGGGGAGAATTTTGTTGCTTTATATAAGCCTCAGAGCATGAAGCCAGAAAGCTTTCTCTTGGAACAAATCCAAAATGGTATACGTGTATGGTACTTTATGTCCCGATTCTATGTTTTTCAGTATTTCCCCCATTCCAGCGAAATATCACAGGATAAGTGCTCCTCTCCTATGTGTAAGGGATCTGGAGGGGGGAGATATGCCAAGCTGGAATACAAATTGGAAGGTTTCAGTAAATAAACATTTCTTACTTCTCCATTTTAGAATCTTCATTGATTCATGCTCTGGGGTGGCTTTTTCCTCCCACTCTACATTACTAAGAAATGGTATAAAAATTTTCCCTTTATCCAATCCTCTCATCATTGCTTTCATTCAACAGAATGACTCACTGTTGATCTGGATTCCCTGGGCATGGTATCACAGTTCTGTGAACAAACTTGCTCTCATGTTAGCCTGACGTCATCTTTATTACATCTTTCTTGCGACTGACATTAAACAGGACGGACCAAAGGAGACTACCTGTGTCTCGTCATTTTAGCAACACTTTGACATTATACTTAGCACACTTTCTACCATATTCTTCCCTTGATCCCATTCCTCTTCTGAGAAAACTATATAGTAATTCAAGCACTTTACAGGTATAAGCTTTTATTCAGCTAGCTCCTGTTAGGATTTACATTTATCACATTTCAGCTGAGTTGATCTCAGGGCACAAAGGCAATATATTTTCACAACTTTTAACTTCTGTGGAAGAAAACATCTCAGCTAAGTAATGCAATTCAGAGGTAAACATCTTTAATAAGGAGGACTGGTTCAACTCACTTCTGTCATCCTTGAGCTCCATTGTGCGTGCTGGATTGGAGTCCCATGATAGTCTGGAGTCCCATGATGGTCTGGAGTCTCATTTGTAGAAACCAGCAGTCACTCCAGTATATTTTAATGTAAGGCAAGAGACCTCTCTTTTCTTTTAGCTTCATCAGGGTTGCACTGGGATGCCAAATGCCTTTCATAAAACCTCCTCAGTGGTTCCTTACTGTGAACTTCAACAGAGCAGTGTAGTCCTGTAATGATCCTGATTTAGACACAACCAGTGGTCCCAGGGTCACTGTCACTCTTGAAGTTACAACTCACTTCAAGCAGCTGACAGGAAAGCTAATGAAAAACAGCACAGTGAGCAAAAAAACCCCTATAAACTCACAAAGAATCTAAAGAACAACTGACTATGAAAGGTGTAGCAAAGCAGAAAACCCACCATTTTGGGTGAATGACAGATTTTCTATCTTTCCATCAAAGCCCAAACTCACAATATTACCACCTCCACCACCTCTAGACAGACCTCAGGCTTTGTAAGGTTTGACATGACATAGAAGAGGAACCTAATTGTTGTTAAGCGTATTATCTTTATCCATCTCAGATATGTCATAAGGGTTTACTTAGGAGGTGAGTGTTTGAACTCCATGGAAAGTATTCAGAACCTTCCCCAAAGTCTTATCCCATTTTTTCTCTTAGTATCTTCAACACAGCTCAATGAAAGATTGATAGACTAAGTCACAGTCCTACCTAGGGGATAGGTGCACTTTCTTTGGTAAGAGGACACAACTGTTTAGTGAAAAGTGGTGAATAGGACACACTGCTGTTCTTCACTGGGCAAGAATAGATGGGATTACACCATGTGTGCTCACAAAAGACAAATAAATCTGGTGTTATGTGGGTACCTCAAGGGAAGATGTCTAACCTAGTAAAATTTTGTCTTTGGTACAGCTTCAGTAGTGCAGCCTTTTTAAATCTAAGTCCTTAACTGAAGGCCACAGCCTGTTCTGGCTGCTTGTTGTCATCACTTGGGCAAACAGCTCTAACTATTCTTTTCCTGGGTGGGGAAAGAATCTCCCTTTCTGATCACTTAGGAAGAGATAAGCGTGGTCAAGTGCGTGTAAGGAGCACTGAGTTCTTATCATGGATAAGGAAGTTTTCATTTAGCGCATATGAGCAATTGCAAGCTAATGGGGCACTTTTTTTGTGAGCCTATCTTAGTCTCTTGCAATTCTGATCAATGTCCCATACTGAGAAGTCTGTAGTGCAAGTTAAAATGTGTTTCCATCGTGACCTACTTTGGCCAACCCAGCAAGGGATGATCTGTAAACTGTTGTAGACAAAAAATTACTGCCATGTGAATTTTGCGAGAGCAGCTCCTGCAGCATCCTGTGTTGAGATGAGCTGTGCCTTTAAAATGGAATGTCTTTTAGTGCTCTCTGTTTTGTGACTGCTGTTTTGCTCCCAGTATAGATCTCGCAAACACCATACATTTCAAACACCATATATTGGCTGGATAAGGGCAATGCACTAAAAAAGGTTTTTCTTTTTTAATTTTCTATAAAAATATGAGACAAAAAAAGTCCACAAACTAAAAATGAAAACTATATTCCTGGAAAAAGACAGAAGATTTCAAGAATAGGAGATACTTTCCATTGCCACGTTTATTTGACAAAAAAAATAATATCCTATTTTGAAAAGTTTCATCTTATTATTTTTGATTTTTTAACAGAAAATAAAAGGAGAAATTAATTCCCTTAGGTAGTCCATATGGAATTTTGCTGTATATTTCAAAGATCTGTGTACTTTATTGTTCTTTCTCTGTTCAATATATCAATAGCACTGAAAGAAAAGGTTAAAAAGAACATGGAAGGAACTGCATGGCTCAGAAGGCCAGTTCTGGCTTGCATGTTTTTAGTCTGCGTTTTGCTGGGCCATGCTAATTTTCTAATAGTGAGGAGGATAAGCATATTCAAATGTTCATAACCATGGCTTTTATATAACAATAGAGGGCATAAGGAGTTTGCAAAGAAATGAGAACTAGTTTCACAAAACTTGTATTTAATTATTTTTGGAGCATTAAAACAGTTCTCCTTCACTACTGCAAGAGAGAGATTTCTGTCATATATTACACAAACTACTCCAAATGACCAGGGTTCAGCTGCTGCATGACTGCCTTTTCCAGGCCATTACTGTTCCTGCTGCACACTGATACTTTTTCTGATGCATTTTCCCCTCATAATCCTGTGCCAGTGTGGAAGGGGTTATAAGCAATTTCAACCATCATTTAGGTTATGGAAGGAATTCTAAAGCAAGAGGAAATTTGTTTGGCGCTCTATGGTTTGAAGTTGGGATGGAGAGGATCAGCACCAGCACCACCATATCTCCTCCAACACCGTAATGACAGCACTGTTGTTAACCAGGAGCATGCTACACACAGCACAGTAATCTCTTTTATAGTAAAACATAAGCCTTTAATTACAAATGGAAGAGACTGGAAAAGTTCTGACAAAACATTTTCTGTTAGGAATTTGCTGGTGCAGACAGATTAAAATCTTTTTCTGAGACATTGGCTGTTTTTCCCTGGTTCCCTCAGAAGCCCAGAAGCTGGGAAGCTGCTATGGGACTGTGGCTCCAGCGGCTGAAAGGTGCAGTTCTGGAGCATGTCCATCTGGAGCAGTCTTCAGGGCAATCCCTTTCCCACCTTGGCTCAATAGAGCTCAGCACTCAGACGACCAATGCTTTGGGGAAGCCTGGGGGCTGACCTGCTCCCACACTGAAGTTTCATTCCCTTTCACAGATCATTATAAAATGTTTGGCTTTCATTACCAATTGGAACAAACCCAGATTTCGAAATAATCAAAATCCTTTATGAAAGTCAAATTGTTCTATCCTCAAAGCTGAAACTATGACCACATACTTCCTATGTGTAGCACATGCATGAAGATGTCAGTGCTGAAAAACTGGCAGTTCTGAAGAGGTTGTGTACAACATTTTTGGAGCTCAACCTCTTGAACATACTGTATTTCATTACGTATTAGATGTACAGGTCCTGTAGAGCTCCCTGATACTAGAAACAATAAACAAGGATGATAGTAGATATTAAATGATGCTTATTATTATAACTTGGAATTCTTTTGCATTTAGGTTTTAAGATGTAGCCTTAGTGCAAACATGAATAACCTCAGTGTCTTCAGAAACTAGTGATCATGGAATACTAAGAAAAAGTGGGTTTTAGGTTTTCAGTACATAAATTTCTAAAAAGAGATTCTTATCTCTCCTTATGAGAAATTACTCATTATAAGAATCCTGTGTCAAGAGAATCTTCTTTTCTTTTTCTTTCTCCAGATAAACTTTCATTTATCATCCTCCAATGGGCATGGTAAAATGAATTACTAGTCAAGAATTTAGTTGACATGAATTCAGAATAAGAATCGGCTCTAAGGGCTGGTTTGGTCGGACTGGGTCACAAAGCAGGGATGGTCATGCACCATGGTTGGATGAGGCACCACGTGCCACCCACCAAATTAAAAAAAATAAATAAATGGGGCTTACAAGAAGGCTGGAGAGGAATTTTTCGTGAGGGCATGTAGTGATAAGGCAAGAGAGAATAGCCTTAAAATGAAAGAGAGTAGGTTTAGATAAGATACTAAGAAGAAATATGAGGGTGGTGAGGGTGGTGAGGCCCTGGAACAGGTTGGCCGGAGAGACTGGGGGATCCCCATTGGTATAGGTGTTCAAGGCTAGGTTGGATAGTGTTCTGAGTGATTTAGTGATTTAGTGGAATGCCTGTCTGCCCATAGCCGGGGTTTGAAATTAGATAATCTCTAAGGTCACTTCCAAACTCACCATTCTATGGTTGTATGATTCTATGAATTCAATGTTCAATTGTGTCTCAATCTTCAGGTCAGTTTAGTACATATATTCTAAATTTGCTGTTTCCATAAGAATGAACACAACTACATCATTTATATCCTCTTTTTCTTTATCCTATAGATGGCTCTGTTTTAACACAGAAAGTTCCTAATAATCTTCTTCCAAGTCAAATGTTGAATGTACAAAGACTTCTCTTCAATGAAATAATGAACTTTAAATTTCTGAAACCTTATATAAGCAAATATATACGAGCCAAAAAAACCCCAAACCAAGTAAACAAATATCATTGCAGTTTTAAAAGAGAATTCATAGAATCACAGAATGGTTTGGGTTGGAAAGAACCTTAAAAAGATCATCCAGTTCCAACCCTTTGCCATGGACAGGCACACCTTCCACTAGACCAGGTTGCTCAGAGCTCCATCCAATCTGTCCTTAAACACCCCCAATGATGGGGTATCCACAAGTTCTCTGGGCAACATGTTCCAGTGCCTCAACACTCTAACAGCAAAGAATTTTTTTCTAATACCTAATCTAAACCTAAGCCATATCTCAACTTTTTAGTTCCTATCTGTCTGAACTTGGGAGAGAACAGCTGCAGCTGATAGCTTTGGTTGGTAACCACTGTCTGGTGAGGGAGGATTCTGTTCTTACGAACAAACTGTTTCCAACAGATTGCACATCAGCTGATGCTGTTTGCAAATGCCCTACATGGAGTCTTGTAGGACCAAAAAGAACATAGTTTTATAGAAAAATTTTAGTAAAATCACTCTATCTAATGTAGGAGAAATGTCCTACAATTTAATTTTATTTTTGGTGGAACAATTCATTGAAACCTATAGGTCTCTGCACTAAACACTTGTATTTTCAAACTTAGATAGCTGAACTTCAGTTTCTAAATGGGGTCTTTGTTCCTGAATATATCTGGTCTGTGTTTGAAGACTGCATCTTAAAATAGTTCCTGTTCGTTAGCAGGACTTATGTTTTGTTACTTATAAGATACAGTTAAAAGTTGGTGGAAGATTCCAGGTGATTACATTCTCCATTATTCTGTGTTACTTCTCTTCACAAGGCTTCTGTGGTATAGATTTAAACTTTTATATGGAGATAATTTTGGGCTGGGTTAATCTCCTATTACTAGATTTCAAAACAGCAACATAGGACATCAGTACAAAATTTGTTTTTATATATCTGAGAAGTTGACTGATACAGATGTTAACCTCATTGCTCAATCAGTGACCCCTTGTATTGAGCCTAGAGAGCAGAATGAGGTGTTCACATAGCACAGTAACACTTCTAAAATATACGGAAAACTCTAATTCCAGCCAAGAAGGAAGTTGAAATATTGTGTAGGAATATGAAGCTTTTCCATTATGGAAAGTTCAGAATCCTGAATGCAGCTTAACCTACAAAATTTTGATCAGCTATTTGAACCCTAACTACCCGTCAGAAAGAGCGAATCTTAGAGGAAGTGTACTAAAGACATACAGATTTTTTTTTCTAGGGTGAATAAACAGCAACATTGTTACAAGGTTATTTTCATATTTCCTTCTTAGTAAATAATGATTTTTTTTTAATTGCTGAATGGGGCTTTCATATTTCTCAAGCTGTTCAAGAACCTCCCACTCTCACAGTCCTTAGAGATTTGCAGCCAGTCTTACTCAGAGGACATTCCAGACTTGTCACTACACAGCTGCTCTTGGCAGTCAGACCTCCATGCAAGGGCTTTGCCAAAACATTGTTTGGACCCCCCAGCCACTCTGCTGAAACAATATTTAATACAATGACTTTTGCAGAACTGCTAAATATTTTTTGGCCTTTGAATTAATTTGTTTACTTCAGTTATAAAATGTGTTGTATCTTTGACATCACTGGATTTACTCCTGCAGCCTACTGTGTAAACTGCCATTGATATCTTGTATTCCAGATACAGGCTGGAAAGTAGCATAAGCTTTAAAGTTTGACTTCGTGGTAAACAGGATTCATTACATTTGTTTAGTTCCATGCTCGCTCTTTGCATAGGGAGTTATCTACTTCAGAGACTCTTCCCTTTCTAAATTTTCAAAGTGCTTGTTTCAACTATAAACGATGTAAAGAAATAAAATAATAAATCTTACCTTCAGGAGGATTCTGTGTTTTTATTCCATGTTGAATTCCACTGTGGTAATTTCATGTATCTGGTCCTGAAGTATTTGATTCCAGTCAGTGAAAAGCAGAAAGGTGTGTATTTCTTTTTGTCCTCTTCTAAACTTCATAGAATCATAGAATGGTTTGGTTTGGTTTGGAAGGGACCTTTGAAGATCATCTAGTCCCACCTGTCTGTCATGGGCCGGGACACCTTTGCTTAAAGCCACATCCTACCTGATCTTGAACAATTAAACTTACAAACTTCCCATTCTGTGTGACAGCCGAGAACTTTAATGCAGGTTCTCATAAAGCATTAAAAACCCCAAAAAACTAGATTGGAAATTATCTTTGAAAAAGCTATGATAGATCTTGGAAGTCTTGGGCATTTCCAGCATCTATTCTTTGAAATTTTTATCATCCTTGAAGGCTGAAGCATTTGGAACCAAGGCACTAGGGATTCTCTCTCTACAAATAAAAAATGACCTGTAAAAAGGTGGCAATAATGCTTGGAGAATTCTCAGCATAGTTTAATTATAAAATTTATGATATTGCTATGATGTAGCTTGTATTTTTGATACAAGCTAAACTAAATTTCTGGTTTAACATCTATATTTGTTTTGAAGTGAATGTGGTCCTGGTGAAAAGAAAAACCAGAAAGACCTCAGAAACCTTTTCTGCCTCTAACAAGAAGAGCACAAGGCAATAACAGTGAAATCTTGCCCCTACTAATACAAGATCAAGAGAGTATATTCAGCCTTAACCGACCAACATCCCTCAATACGCCTTATAACTGTGAGAGTATTCACAAATGTTGGGAGGGAATCTACCTCTGCCCCTTTGTTCCTTGTTTCAGCTGTCCATTTCTCCAACATGGTTTTAATTCATGTTCTCCTCATACAGCAGGGATTTTTTAATGGACATATTCAAGTTAACATTTTAGGAAGAGGGCAACTTTTGTTGTGCAAGGATTTTTTATCAATACTGAACAGTTGTTCTTAGGGATGTCTTAGACAATATTGATGTGCATTAAATGGTTTTAATGGCAGTTACTGGAATGTATGTGAGCTTCTGAAGCTGGAAACTGAAGTTTAAACTCTGCAACTGCTGAGAGGTTGCATTAGACATTTTTCTCAATTGCTGTGGTACCATTATCTTTATCTGTTCCTAGTACCTTAGTATCTTGCCTATTTTTGTTTTAGTTTCATGAACTATGAAATGTAAATTCTAAAACTGATGAATTCTTCAAAGAAAAATATACTATTTCATAGAATTTTTATTTTTAGGCATGGACCTAATAAGGCTTACCTTGCAGTAACACCCTGCCTATGTCATTTGGATCTTACCTTAACCAGCTTTTGAATTTTCCTGCTGCAGTAGTAAAACCAAAAACCTGGCATAAAAGAAGTGATTATTTTATTTCATTTGCTCAAATTGCAAATTGCCTAACTATCTCCAAATTGTCAGCTCTAGTGCCAATCCAAATGGAAAACCATGATATGAAAATTGAAAAGACAAACAATTACCAGGCACAGATTTCTCCAAAACAAAGTTTAGTTCATTTAGAACGGGATGACTCAACCTTCCCTGATAGAAAATTTAGTGAGTCTTTCACTGGGGAATCAGAAAATTCTCGGAATGTTCTTTTATACCACCTTCTGTAATGTAGGAATTTTGTTTTCCTTATACAACTTATCCTGTTTGTCACTCACAAATTCCAACCTGTGATTAAATATGCAATCACTACCTGTTTACTGACTCAGACAGTAGGGAAGCTGTGGGCCTGCAAATTAAGTGACCTTTTACAGCTGTGCTGATGTCTTTGTTGTTCTGAATTCAAGTCTGAAATATAACAGATGTTTACTAGAACTCCTCTTGTGCATTATTATTATTATTATTATTTTATCATTTATGTCTACGAAGACATTGAATGAAATGACTCTGTAAGTCTCAGAAGACCAGAGAGTTATCTGAAATGTAAACTACTTTTCATTCTTTATGGAAACAAACACAGACTAAGGATATTTTGTCCATAATCCAAATCTTAAGAGGTTCCTTAAGGCTTCCACGCATGTGCAGTTGGTTTCTCTTTTATATGTTAAAAATCCATAAAATTCCATGCACAATTGACACACTAGTTCTAGCATTTTTTTAAAAAGAGTTTAAGAGAGTTGTCCCTGCACTTGTGTGGGATTTGCTGCTTCAGCTGGATCCCTACAAATCTATAGGACCTAATGGAATTCATCCCAGAATCCTCAAAGAGCTGGTTGATGTAATTGCACAACCTCTCTCAGTGATTTTTGAGCAGTCTTGGGAATCCAGAGAGGTTCCAGCTGACTGGAAACTGGTGGAAACTGTCCTGATTTTCAATTATAGCAAGAAGGAAGACCCCCAAAACTACAGGCCTGTCAGTCTCACTTCAGTGCCCAGTAAAATCTTGGAAAAGATTATTCTGGGAAGTATTGAATAACACCTGGAGGACAATGCAGTCATTAGCCACAGCCAGCTCAGCTTTATAAGGGGAAAATCTTGCTTGTCAAACCTGATTTTCTTTTATGACAGGGTATCTCACCTATTTGATCTAGAAAGCCAGTAGATGTACTATTTTTGGATTTCATCAAATCTTTTGATATTGTCTCTCACAGGATCATTCTGGACAAAATGTTCAGCACACAGTTGAATAACCGTGTTACATGATGGATGAGCAACTGGCTCACAGGTCGAGCACAAAGAGTTATAGTGAATGGGGTAACACCAAGCTGGTGTCCAGTCACTGGTGGGGTTCTGTAGGGCTCCATCCTTGGCCCAGTGCTCTTCAACATCATTAACAACCTGGACTCAGGACTCAAAAGAATACTAAGTAATTTTGCTGGTGGCAATAATTTGGGAGGAACTGTTCCTTGAGGGCAGGGGGAGCCTGCCGAGAGACCTTGACATATTAGAGGACTGGGCAATCACCAACCATAGGAAGTTCAACAAGGGAAAGTGCTGGATTCTGCAGCTGGGATGGGACAACCTGAGATGTTTGTAAAGACTGGGGAACAAGATGCTAGAAAACTGTGCCACAGAAAGGAACCCGGGAGCCCTGGTCGATGGCAAGTTGAATATGAGTTAGCAGTGCCCTGGCAGCCAGGAGGGCTGTCCTGGGGGACATCAGGCAAAGCATCACCAGTCAGTCAAGGGAGGGGATTGTCCAGCTCTGCTCTGCACTGGTGTGGCCTCACCTTGAATATTGTGTGCAGTTTTGGGCACCACAATATAAGAAAGATATTAAGCTGTCAGAGAGAGTCCAAAGGAGGGCCCTGAGGATGGTGAAGAGTCTGGAGAGGAAGCTGTATGAGGAGTGGCTGAGGTCACTTGGTCCATTCAACCTGCAGAAGTGAAGACTTAGGGGAGACTTCATTGTGGTGCTCAGCATCCTCATGAGGGGAAGCAGAGAAAACAGTAGTGATCTCTTCACTCTTGTGACCAGTGTCAGGATTCAAGGGAACAGCATGAAGCCTGAGTCAGGGGAGGTTTAGGTTAGATATCAGGAAAAAGCTTTTCACTCAGAGGGTAGTTGAGCCCTGGAACAGGCACCCAATGGAAGTAGTCACAGCACCAAGCCTGTCTGAGTTAAAGAAATATTTGGACAACACTTTCAGGCACATGGTGTGACTCTTAGAATGGCCAGGAGTTGGACTGGATCCTGGTGGGTCCTTTCAACTCAGCATATTCTATGATTCTATGATATTTGACTAGGCTGAGTTCATAGGGACTGCTGTCCTGTTGCTGTGAACCATCCATAAGAGCTTGGTTCCATCCCCTTGACATCCACCTTTCATATACTTATATACATTTATGAGGTTCCCTCTCAGTCACCTGCTCTCCAGGTTAACTAGGCCTGTCTCTCTCACACTTTCCTCATGAGAGAGATACTCCAGTTCCCTAAACATCTCTGTAGCCCTCCATAGCACCATCTCCAATTGTTCTTTATCTTTTTTTTGTACTGAGGAGCCCAGAACTGGACACAGCACTTCTGATGCAGCCCCTCTAGGGCTATGTAGAGGTGCAGGATCACTTCACTTGACCTGCTGGCAATGTTCTTTCTAATGTATCCATGGATAAAATTTGCCCTCTTGGCCACCAGGGTCACTGCTGGCTCATGGGCAGCTTGCTGTACATCAGGACCCCCAGGTTCTTCTCCACAGAGCTGCTTTCCGGCAGGTCAGCCCCCAACCTGTACTGGTGCATGGGGCTATTCTTTCCCAGGTGCCCTTGTCGAATTTCAGATGGTTCTTCTCTGCCCATCCCTCCAGCCTGTTTGAATTGTAGCACAGTCCTCTGGGGGACTGGCCACTCCTCCCAGTTTTTGTACAATCAGCAAACTCGTTGAGGAGGCACTCTGTCCTTTCATCCACATCACTGTTGAATAAGTTAAACAATACTGGAGCCAGTATTGACCTTTGGAAGACAACACCAGTTATAGACCTCCAGCTAGACCCTGTGCCACTGATCACAACCTTCTGACTTCTGTCATTCAGCCCATTCTCAAAACACCTCACTGTCCGCTCATTCAGCCCATAGTTCCTGAGCTTGCCTGTGAGGATACCATGAGAGACAGTGTCAAAAGTCTTACTCAAGTCCAGGTAGACAACATACACTGCTCTCATCTACCCAATTGTCCCACTGTAGGAGTCAATCAGGTTGGTTAAACACAATGGCTAAATCTCCAGGAAAAAACAGTCTAACATTAGGCAGATACAGGATGTATTTGGGGAGGCATTTTCAAGATAATGTATGCTTTTTTTTTTTCCCCCACACAGCCTGGATTCCATATCCAAAATGAAAAAATGTGTACAGTTCTGCTCCCCCATTTTTGTGAAAACTTAGGGAACTGTAAAAAATTTCACAGTTTATCAAATTTAGCAGAACATAAGTAGAGAATATGGACAGATCTTTTCTTGAAGCATAACCAGAATAAGCATCAGTGAGGACGAAAAAGACATACAACATGAAGAACTAAGCATGAATTTAGACTAGAAGTTAAAAAGTTTCTGACTCTCAAAGGAGTGAGTTTCTGAAACAACCCATAAGGAGAATAAATATGATGCAGTTGTCTTCACTGCATTTACATAGATTTGCTGAGCTTTTTAACTTTGTATTTGTGTAATTTAAATAGAAAGCAAGGAAGAGGTTAAGGATGAAAATTTAAAGGAATGTGTCTCAGAATTTTTTAAACAAGCATGCTTTATTTCTTAGGAATGAGGAGTAACATGGAAAAGCCTTATGTAAATATGCAGAGTTAAACATTAAGCCAGTAGCAGTTCCTTCACTGGAAATCTGAAAAATGACAAAATTAACATAAATATTACCGGTAGGCAAAATTTATTAATATAGATTTATACAGCATCTTTTATCTCAAAGAGTCTATAAAATCCCTTTAGACCTCAACAACTAATAGCCTGTGTGAAAATCTAACTATCCAAATTGAACTATACCTATGTTAAGGAAAGGTTCTAGTGAAGGTCCTAGTTTCGGTCCTCAGATAAAAAAACCCCACTCTGAGTCTGTGCAGTCTATAAACTTAAAAAATAGTTTATGTACTCTCATTTATTAGACTTGCTATAATACTGCAATCCCCTTTTTGAGATGGAATATGTAGATTTAATAAAAATATTTACAATTAAGTCCTACCAATACTTTAGACCATAAAGCTGTATATTTTTCCCCATTCATTCTTGTCTCGTTCCTTATAAAGTATGACATGCTACTTGTTTTTTTGTCAGCAGCTGAATGTGAGCAGAGGTGTTCTCTGACCATGCAGTTAAAACTTCGGATGTGGCAGCACAAACTTTCAGACTAGTGGTTTTCATTGCAGTTTCACTTTTCCCCTTTCCTTTTCACTCCTTCTTTGCATACAAAATCAGCTCCTGTTTGTCTTGGTATTCAGATAATACACAAAACTTGAGAGGATTCCAGAATGGACCAAGGTTGCCTTTCCATCTAAAAAACTCAATACAAAGCTTCTGAATCTCTCACACTTTCTATATACTCTGAATTCTGATTTATATCTAACTCACAGGCATTTGAAGCTTTTGAGAAAAACTTTAAGAATGGCAACTTGTTTTTAACTCATAATGGAATATGGTGTTTGCTATTTATTTATTTAGCCATGAGTTTATCTATGTTACAGTAGTCACTGGGAATACTAGTGAGATGCTAATTAGTGTATGGAAATAGAAAATGAGGACCTAAACACTTCAGAAGGTAAGAGGTGGGAAAAGAGAGCCTGTTGAAGAGAGAAGTTGCTGGAGAATTGAAGGGAATGGATCACCCAGTATCAGGACAACAGCTGTTGGCAGAACAGGCCAGTACCTAAACAAGCAAGATCTGATCTGTGGCAGAGGACATGAGTGGAGAAGCACTCCTAGGCCAGACAAGGTAGCTGCCAAAGCATGTCATAAACAAAGAAAGAAAGAAATGGATCCTATCTTTCTGAGATGCAGGAACTAAGAAGTATAAGCTTTGGAGAAAATCTAGGTAACTACAATTTTATTAGTCATTGATCAAGCAGCTAAGACACAGCCAGAGAAGGGAAGATGGACAGGTGTAAAGAGAGGAAAGGTAGTAAGACAGATATGGAAGTAGGAACAGGAATGGCAAACAAGGGAGAATGTGGAAGGAAAAAAGGGGGAAGACAAGCAATGTGAGAAGGAGGTAGTAAAAGAAGAGTATGGAAATGAGATCTGAATTTTTGCTGCTGAGAGAAGGCAGGGTGATTAAGATAAAAATCAAGAAACCATAAAGCTTAAATGCCACAAAGCATAGGGAGATAGAGAGGTGAGAGTGATGAAGAGAAACAAATAGGATCAGTATTGAGAGGGAAGACAGGGAGTATGTAAATAACTGTCCAAGTGTCAGCTGTGGGAAGGGTCAAAGGAATCTGAGCACACTATAAAAGTTTTAAAAACTGAGCAGCACAGTAAAGGTGCTCCTGTGCAGACCTGCTAGGTAGCTGTTTTGTTAAGCATAATTTTCTTGTCCACGACTGAATCATATTTTTCCAAGTTAAAGAGAAAAAACACCAAGATGTTTTCTTGAGAATCTAGCTGATGACAACGTATTTACTGAACTTTTCACAAAAATCATCACATAAATATTTGACTCTGATTGTGATTTCAACAAGTTTATTTCCAAGAGTTTGATTTATAGATAAAATTTCATGTACTGAGTCTCCAAGCAAAACAACAAAACTGAGAATATAAGAGAGACAATGTTATTGGGTTTTGTTGTAGCATATTATTTTCAGCTACTCTTTTTTGTTTCTAGGATATAAATTCCAGAAACCAAATGAAGATGGAGAATATCCTTTCAGTTATAATAATTTGCATTTGAATATTAATTTCTTCTGCTCCACTGAGAAATTCTTTGCTGCAGTTTTTAAATATAAAGTTCTGCAAAGGAATGCAAAATCTGAATTTAAAAATTTAAAGTAATGTAAGGCTATTCAGGCTAACATAAATGTAAAGTACCACTTGTAGTCTGGTTTAAATGATTGCATAATGATGAGACTTTGTTTATATCTGTGGAGTAAATTCCTGAGTTATAAGGGAGACTTGAATCAATCGAAACATTTCTAACTTTTTCCACAGTCATATTTTTAGAGAATGAACTGTTGGCCATAAAGAGGAATGCAAGGAAATGAACAGGTTCCACCTTCCATCATTTCAGAGCTGAGCTGCTGTCTGCTCAGATTTTACTTGCCACTGAGCTTGATGAAAATAAGTGTAAAATATATTAACTCTTTTGCTCTCTGCTTCTTTTGGATCAAAATTGCATGACTTTAAAACAGTGTTGCTGAAACCTTTTGAAATTGCATGCCTGTAATGCATCCTTGTTACTTGAAACCAGTTCTAATTCTAGCATCAGTTGAAAGAAGTGTAATTTCAGGAGTGTAAAGTGGTGCAGCTGAGATTATAAACTGTCACCGTACATGCCCTCTTTAGTGCATGAAAGACAGTGAAAGTTTTCTCTGGCTAAGGACGTAGTATCCAACATGTTGGGGCCTCATCCTGGCTTTGCTCTTGTTTGTGCATTTTGCACATTCTTTTTATGAGTTTCCACAGAGCATGTATGAGGACCCTATTCTTTCTTGGGGACTGAAGAAACCTGACTGTTAGCAGGCTATACATTTTCCTACTTCTTCATGTCATTTAATTTTAATATTAAAAAAATTTTCTTGTAATTTGTAGGAGTAAATGATGATGAGCTGTAAGTTTTGCAGCCCTGACATAAAGGAAGCAGTCAGTTAATATGGGAGATGGGAAGTTGCTAAATGAAAAACAATACCAGTAAAATGACACTGCACAGAACAATATTTGGGAAGTGAGCTCTGCACAAAATAAATTGAATATACTAATGTACAAGCTTGGTAAAGGAATCCTAACTGTGTATATAAAATACTTCCTTGATGAATAATCAGCAACTCTGGTTTTTGTTTAAATCCCTCCCTCTAAACTTACACATCTAGGAAAACAGATTGGAAAAGATTAATTTCTGGCATTACCAGATTTACTGGAGCAAACAGAAACACACTTACTGTGAAGAAACTCTTTCTGAAAGAGGCAGTGGTGGTGTCGTGTCAGGTGGGGAAGACGCTGTTAATCTGTGTCAGAGCCTTCACAGAAAGGGTGGCTGAAAAGGTCAGGATGCACTGAAGAAGCATGAGGTTTTGTTTTCCCAGAACATACCAGCTGCTTAACATGACAAATTACACCAAGCTTGAATATCAGACATGTGCAGATGACAAAGCTTGATCATTTAGGCCTAGGTCTTCACCCACAAGCATCCGATACATGTGGCCTGGAAATGTCCACAGGAGTTTTTCCTGCCCTGATGAACACGGAGGACCAGTGCTCTCTAAAGGGAAAATAAGGGCATAAAGTAGCCTTGACTTTGGCCTAACTGCAGTGCCCTGACATGTCTGTCCCATTTTGCCAACCTATTTTAAAACCTAAGTAGCATGTCATCTGAAGAAATTGGTTTTAACTTCTATTGCTGGAATATATTTTGGAGAGTCTTTTCTCCTTACCAACCAAAGGGAGTGAAGTTTTATATTCATTAATTGATAAATATGTTCACTTAGTTGCTTGCAAGACAACAGAGAACTGCTTGTTGAATGAATGCTAGAGTAAACGGAGGGTTTAACTAGGAATTGCTTCAGTGGGAAGTTGCAGTTGTGGTTGTGGAATAAAACAAATTCTTTGAATACACAAACATTAATCACTGGCATCTAAAGAAGAAAAATTTTTAGTTGTGTTTATTGAAGGCATTGTTCAATGCCACATCTGGTTATAAAACATGGAAGAAAACAAGCTTCAACAAACCACAGTAAAAGGGAGATAATATTTTCTTACATCACAGAGATCAGTTTCTGTTTTTTGGGAGAAAGTATTTCTTTCTCCATCTTTAAAATTCCAGTAGGACAAAGGTACTGCAAAAAAAAGTTGGATGGGCAGCACTAAAACAGTACATAATACCTTGACAAAACACAGGAGAAGAGAGAGAGGTAAGCTTGGAGGCAGAGGACATGACACTTCAATGTAGCCTGCAGTCATTAAAAGTAATAGAGATTTTTGCTGTGAATATTTTTTCATAAATAAAACAATACAAAATAAGATGGACCAAGCTAAAAGCTTTGAATGTTTTTGGATTTCCAAATAATGTCAAATTGAGAAACTGTTTCTGAACTAAGGTCAACAAAGGAATACAGCACATACATCCTGCTGGAAGCTATGCTAAGGCACATGGAAAATAAGGAGGTGATTGGTGACGGCCAAAATGGCTTCACCAAGGGAAAATCTTACCTGACACATTTAGTGGCTTTCTATGATGGTGTGACAGTGTTGTCGGACATAGGAATTAAATGATGTCATTTACTTGGACTCGTGCAAAGCATTTGAAACTGTCCCACATGACATCTTTGTCTCTAAACTACAGAGACATGGATTTTATGAATGGAACAATCAGTAGATAAAAAATTGTCATCATGTTCACATACTAGGAGTTGCCATCAACCGGTCAATGTTTGAGTAGAGATCATTCTTCAATGGTCAGTTTTGGGACTGACACTGTTTAATGTCTTTGTTGGAGACATGGATAGTGGCCCGGAGTGCACCCTCAGCAAGTTTGCTGGTAACACCAAGCTGTGTGGTGTGGTTGACATGCTGGAGGGAAGGAATGGTCCATACAGAGGGACCTGGGCAGGCTTGAGAGGAGGGACTATGAAAACCTCATGAAGTTCAACAAGGCCAAGTGCAAGGTCCTGGACCTAGGTCAGGGCAATCTGAAATATAGATAGACTGGGTGGAACATGGATCAAAATCAGTCCCATGGAGAAGGACTTGGGGGCACTGATTGACGAGAAGCTCAATATTATCCAGAAGTGCAGCTTTGTAGACCAGAGAGCCAACCACACTCTGAGCTGCACCAAAGGACGTGTGGCCAGCAGGTCGACAAAAGGTGATTCTCCCATTTAACTGCTCTCATGAGACCCTCCTGGAGTACTGCATCCAGCTCTGAGGCCCCCAACATAAGGAGGACATGGACCTGCTGGAGTAACTCCAGAGAAGGGCCATGAAGATGATCAGAGGACTGAAACATTTCTCCTATGAACTCAGGCTGAGAGAGTTGGGTTCCTCCAGCTTGGAGGAAAGAAAGTTGTCTGTCTGAAAACTCATACAGGAAAGCTGGAGAGGGCCTTTTTACAAGGGCATGGAAGTGCTAGGACAAGGAGGAATGGTTTTGAACTGAAGGAGAGTAGATTTAGATTAGATATTAGGCAGAAATTCTTTATTGTGAAGGTGTTGAGACACTGGAACAGGTTGCCCAGGGAACCAACCTGTGGATGTGTCATACCTGGAAGAGTTCAAGGCCAGGTTGGATGAGGTTTTGAGCAACATGGTCTAGTGGAAAGGGGTTGGTAACAAGATGGTCGTTAAGGTCCCTTCTGACCCAAATCTTTCTATGATTCTATGTATTTCAGATCTTCAGTATTAAGCAAATTTTATTAATGAATGGGACTAGCAGCTATTCCAAACTTAGTCAGAATAGTGAAGTCAATTTTTAAAATATATGTCTCTGTTTATTAAAACTCAAAAAATAGAACTTTAATAGTTCTTATTTTGGTTTCATTGTTATTCTCCATTGAGTAATAAATACACTGTAGGTTATATAAATGTAATTTTAATGCTGAAACCAGATGCATGTATATAGATGCTTTTATTAGTTGCTGGTTACTATATATTTATAGCAAGACCATTGGCATTTCCAAGAAATAAAGGACAAGTCTATGGAAAATTCAAGACTTTTTTGGGTTACCTTTATCCTCGTGATTCCATTCATATTTTTGAGCTTTTGAGTAGGTAGAAGCAAAAAGTTTGATTAAGCTAAAATTCTGGGCAACTCTGGCAGTTTCTGGAGTAAGATCTTATATAAGAGCAGCTGTTTTATAGTTTTTTTATTAATTTCTTGTAGTTTTGTACCCAACAACCAGTTAAAGGCAATAGCCATTTTATAGATCTGTGTTCCAGACATTTTTGGTTTTGTCTTTTACAACATGAAGAGAACTAGCCAAATCTATAAAAGCCCTATAACAAACTACTATTCCATGCTACTGTCTAATATCATCTGGATTTCTCCCATTATTGGTGTATCCCAAACATTCCTAAACAATGAAAAAGCTTACCGTCCTACCCAAAGTCAGAATAGATTACTTTAGTTCTGTCAGTTGCTATAAATATAATCTATCCTGTAGAATGGATAGCTGTTTTAATGCATGTTTTGTTTAACTAGTCACAACATGCTTTATTTGGTACGTGGGGAGGCTGATGTTATGTGGCTTGTCTGCTGTTTTGTTTTCAACAAAAATAAGAGCCTCTGTATTTTTATTGTTGGCTTGGATACTACTCTTGGGCACAGGCTAAGTTTCTGCATTTTTTTTACCTACTTACTATAGTGTAGTTCAGAAGCAAGATGAGAGCAGTAGCAATTTCTGTTATTTTACTCCTTGTAAGCATTGTAACACTTCAGTGATGTTCTTGTGTTCTCTGGATCTGTTGACTACAGGAAAATAATTTACTCTTTAATACTCTTTACAGAACGAGTATGACATGTAAGTGGTATTTAACTTTAAAGATGTCTTGCTGATGCTGCCAGTAAGTGCTGTACAATGGGCCTACTCTGAGAAGTACAATGGATTAGATGAACTCCAAACATCCTTTCCAACTTATATAGTTCTGTGTCTCTGTGTTCACCTTATACTTACATGCATGGTACATGTGGTATGTGTTGTCCTAGCTTTAAGAAATCCATCCTTTGGAACCATAAGAAGAATAAGATGCTCAGTACATGTGTGTGTTGGTGCAGACACGTAGAAAAGGAAGACAGCTCTTTCTCTTTCCAAATTATAGGGAGATGGTTAGGATTTCAACAACAAACTATCATACATACAAAAGTCACAACTTGCTATCACAAGAAAATGAAAAATGAAGCAGCAATTCTCATCCTTATTTCACTTCGTTTAATAAAATAATGTCTGGTGAGATCTTTGAAATTTTTCAAGATATAACAGAGATAGAGGTGACACAATTTATTACTCAGTTACTTTGGTTTCCTGCAGAGTTAGTATGTTCCCTTAGAGTTGCCGTATAGTATCTGCAAAATAGCATGTGATATTTTATTTTTTCAAATCATTACCTTGTATTCTTTTCTCCTACTCTAAAAGTGAAGCCTATTAGAAGAAAATTAATGCAAAGTGTTTAATCAGGATTTGTACTGTTATTTTGTAAAAGATGATGACAGAGGCTCCACACTACTTCAAAAACATATCAGTCTTTCTAACGACATGCCAGCGGTAATCTTGCTGGGAGTTTCTAAACCAGAAAATGAAAAACACGTGAGACTATTCAGCTACTAAGGACTGTGCAGTAACTCTTGACCATTCTATTAAGAAATTGTAAAATACGTGAATTTCTACCAATGAAATGAGAGACAGCAAAGATGATGTAAGCTGGCTTCTATTCCCACAATTAATTAAATAAAAAAAATCAGCTCCCTAATGCCTCTTTTTGGTTTGTCCAACTAGGTAGAAATTACCAATAAAGGAGTATTTGATTACTTCAGTGGCCTGGTTAGTGAAATTTACATCATTCATGGCCTACTACCCTCCTTTCTTAGAGGAAATCCAATATAATCAGAAATTTTGTGTAAAAATGCATCCTGATGAAGATGAGTGTGAAATACATACTTTCATCATAGCAGTAAGAATCAATTTCCTCAAACTACTGAGCATGCAAAAATTGGAACTGTAATGTCTACAGTTAATACATACATATGTATGTGTTTACATATATTGTATTTTAATATGATGCTACTGACCAAAAGCCAAAAGGATTTTTTCCTTTGTATTTGGACACATAAACACCCTTTGTCTAATCTGGAAAATTTATGCCTTCCAGTCAAATTACGAGGAATTGACAGCGTACCAGACCAGTTAAAAAAGCACTAATATTTAAGTATCTGAATATTCATGAAGTTTTAACCCCAGATATTGGGTCATAGTTGGTATATGTAGTGAATACCATGTATTATTTCTGTGGAAAGTAAAAGCACCTAAAATGTCATCTTTATATTCAGAAAAACAAAAACATATGTATACACTCACAGATGCCCATCTATTTATAAATGTAGGAAATAAACTTACAAAAAGGTGTGTAGATTTTCCATGATAACAGCTGTACTGCCAGTTTCTTCCGTAAGTAATACCTTTTTTTCTGGTTTGAAGAAAGCTGCAATCCCAGTTAAACCATTCCAGCTCAATCATAGCAAGACTTGCTGTGATTGAACCTTCACAAGGAGATTGTGAACTCTTTTTCATAGGTTTGGAGGTTTTGTTGTGTTTGGTTCAAAAGCAAGGGAGGAAAACCTGAATTTGACACCAGCTTAAAAGCTGGAGTAAAGAAACAAGATCACCATAGTCTGCAATGGGCAGTTGCAATAGGAACCCACTTCAGGGAGTACATCTCTGTGATCTGCTATCCTAAACACATATACCAGTTGTTAAATGCATAACTAAAGAAGCATTCATGCAGAGGTGATGATGGAGTACTATATTTTTTTATTGGGAATCTTGTCTTTTCAGGCTTGGGAATCTACTTACCAGACAACAAAACCCATACAGACTGAATATAAGCCTCTCATCATGGGAAGACATTTTATGCCAAATGAGATGAAAAAGAAGCAATGTGAGTGTGCGTCAATAACCTCTGTCTTTATATTCATAAAATCCCTCTGTGGATCATGTCAACTTACAAAAAGGACAGAAAAACTTGTTTTGGCCAATATTTTACTCAGTTCTCTCTGTGGACTAGGCTGTACACTTCAGTTTGCATCATAGCTGCTGCAAATGCTTGGACGTGCAAGGTGGCAAATCTTCAGAGAATTTTGGGAATTGTTCAGGTTTACATACAGGATTAATACCATTGAAGTTAACAGGACCAGTGCCTTCAAGCTGGAGTGCTCAGCATTTACAGTAACAAGCCCTGAGCAAGCCAGAGGAATGCACTTCTGTGACACTGAAAATTTATTGGTATTTCTCTGAGCGCTTTTGTAATGCAGCCATTTATGGGTAGCCTTGAAATCTCACATCTCTCGGTAACATAATCTATCCATTTTCCAATACAAACACTAATTAAGAAATCCAAAGTTATAGATTTTTGTTTATTTTATCAATGTCAAATCATATTTACATTCTGAATAGATCATGACTGGGTCTCAGAAGCAAATTTGTAGCCCTTCTCCACTGTTGACTCTCTGGCACTGTGCATTTGCACGTATTATTTATTACCTTGATTGTTTTTAACAGCAAACCAGTAAAAATTTGTTTTTTAAACCTATCACTTCTTATCATTGTGATCTGCCATTCCACCTAGGTGACTCTAAGAAGAAATTGTGACTATTGCTAGGTTCAAATATATCAAAATTATTTCAGAAATACATAGCAGCTACAGTTGAACCAAAAGATAACATTAGTTTATATGCAAGAAGCAAACAAAAAGATAGTCAAAAGCTGATTCCTTTTTTAGAGGATTTAATATAATTGAAAACAAATTATCATCTCCCCACGCAACTAAGAAGCACATCTCTGTTTTGAAGAGACACAAATTGGTTTGTTAAAGAAGCTTATGCAATTGCTGACGTGTGCCTTTAGCCAATAGCTTCCTGCTGAATAAATGCTGAGGGCATTCCTGGCATTCCTGGAGGAAGGTTCCTGGCCAAGCTTCAGCGGCTCTGTCCACCCCAGTTCTGTACTGAGGGCTGTCAGCCAGCCTCTGCACCCACGCAGAGGCTCGCTGACATCTGCACACACTGGGATTTCCAGCCATATATGGACAAGGTCCTTATGTGAACACAGTGTTCATCGCCCCTGTGCACAGACTGGGACTGCAACACACTGAGGTCTCGTGTTATAGATATCCAGTGAGGCAATCACATGAATACAGTGCCTAAATTTGGTAGCTACGTCATCAAGGAAGAGTAGATGCCTTTTTCCTTAATTTGTTGTTTTGTTTAGGTTTTTTTTTTAAATTAAACAGAGTAAAAATTCCTTAAACTTATTCCAAACATTTCAGCATTTTTTTTATTTTTTTTCTAAGCTTTTACAGAAATATTACAGATCTGCAATACAGTTTATTTTTTCTTAGCAAATAGACTAAAATTATCATTCATGTTATTCAACAACTTCTGTCTTCTAAATGCTTTATCTTTACAAATCTGACTTAAATGGAATCAGAAAAATAAAATAAGCATAGATTTTATACCTTCAGCTCGTATATCTGTGGAATACTACAGCTTTCACTAAATTTCTGAAAAGTCATAAAGGTATATTTATGACTTCTTTCTACTTAGAAAACTGAACATTCCTATTCAGAGTCACTGGTAAATTTTCTTTAGAAGGCAAAAATATCAAATGTGCATGAAAAGCTCTTTATCAACAGAGCATTTTTGGCACACAGTTATAAATGTGTTGCCACCCTTTTCTTCAACTGCTGACTACTTGATGCTATGACAACTAGAAACAAGTTTCACAGTAAAAGAGCCCAGAAATAATTCAAAGGCCTTTGATGAAATTTGGCCTTAAAATATTGAGGTTTTTGTTCCATCACAAAATATTTAAGAACTATAATTTAAATGAAAGATATAAAAAAGCTAGAAATTAAAAAAAGCTAGCAAATTAAATAATGCTTTCTTTTGTTATATTTTATTTTCTTTTATAAAGAAGTATTTATGCATAAATTATTGTAATGTCCAGCACAAATGTGTTTCAAAGCATATGCCGAGTTATAAGAAAAAGAAAGGTCTTTTCACTGAAGTGCTCACTTGTCTAAACTAGGATGACAGAAAGAGAGTGAAAACAGGATAAAAATAAAACCCTTGGATTAACGTGGTAATCATAGGATATCCCTTGCTTATTTTTGGTCCATATGTATTTCTACTAAATGGAGATGAAAAAGTCCAACCAGGGATTAAATAAAACCCAGCAGAACATTCAGCAATTGCTTTTGAGTTACATAGTGTTCTAAAAACTTGAGGCTTCCTTATCGGAAAATGTTAGGAAACATTCCAAAACAGCTGATGTTCTGGTTACTGTATTTTCTATTGGTGACATAAAAATTAAAAATTTTCTCTGAAGCCAGAAACTATAGCTTGTTATTTAAGCATTTCAAAGTATTCCCAATCAGATAAAATGTCATCAAAATTTCCTATTTTATCAGATCCAACTTTCAACATCAATCATTTTTTGTGATAAATTGGACCTGAGGAAAAAGGGAATCAGTGCTGCCTCTCATTCCATTGTCCAGTTTAACTGTTCTGCTGTTCATAGTTTATTACCATGTCCCATACATTTATAAATTCCTGTTTAGCTAATGTATATATCTCCTGTATATATTTTCTGCTTCAGCCAGAGTTTTTTTGGTGCTTTAATGCATATTGATTTTTCTATATCCTCGGGGCATGTTTGCTTGATGGGCAATCCTGTGGATATTCCCCAGAATATTTCACAGAATTCAAAGGGGTGGAACAATCTTATATCAGTGTTTGTATTTCAACAAACTTTCATCAGTAAGGTTTCTTAGTTCAGTGTATTCAAAATCACTTTGGACCTGAAAGAGATTACCATAAAATCATATGTATGGCATGAAGAACTGCAAAAGTGAAAAGAAACTCTCTCAAGTGAGCATTTATGGACCACCACTAAGAGGGAAAAGATAAACACCATTATCTTCCTTGTTCAGAATACAGAATCATATGGAGCAAATGCCTCTCCAAGAGAGAAGAGAGGATAGGTTGTTTTTTCTTGGACTGGGAAAGAAGTTGTCAGCACGTTCAAAATAATAATAATAATAATAATAACAACAACAATAATAATAATAAATTAAACTGCCATATTTCATGCAAATGCTGTATGTGAGAGGTAAAAATACAAGCAACAGGAATTTGAGGATTTACCCCATACAGACATTAAAAAATAAAATAGATGGCAAAGCACTGCTAGAACAGAGGACCATCCAGGTAGGCAGCGGGCTGTAGCTTCCAAGCTATCAGCTGCTGGCTTTCAAGCAGGCTGTTGAAACTAGATCAGTTGAAACAGTCCAGTTAACCAAATCAGGATGAAAGCAGAAATTTAATCTGAAGATAGAGCCTCAGAAAGAAAGGAGAATTACAATATAGCAGTTCTTAGTAAAACTACCAACTGAAAAATGCTTGGTCCAGCAGAGCAGATACAAGGATTTCATGAGCATCCTAAATCTAAAGGCAGAATACAGCAAATTCAGATTTGCCAAACTAGAAGGTATCTTATGGAAAGATTAGGATTCAAAGTTGCTCTTGCATGACAAAGAAGAGAGTAAAGAGAGTGCACATGCAGCAGCAGTATCTGTGGGAACTTGTGGGTATTTGTGACTAGAACAGTGAAAAGTCATTCACTTCTTTAACAGCTCAAGGACAGTGCCTTCCTAATGAAAAGTAGTATGGGGCAAGATGCAACTAAGAGCAATTCTAAGAAAGGTGTCTGACATGATTTGAATCCTGAATGGAGAATGCTGGCATGTGACTGAAGATCAGAACCATCCTACTCCACAACTTTCAGGCTGGGAGACAACTGAAAAAAAATCCACAACCTTCAGGCTGAGAAAATTCCACATCCTGTGAAGAAAGTCTTAGAAGGAACAAATATTCCTTCAGATAGCTCAGAAGCCCACTCTTTCTTGATTGTATATTTTAAATGCAAAAATCATGCCTCTCCCCTTCATCAAGCTGATTCCAGGAGTATCCAGTTGCAAATGCTGAGTGGCAATGCAGAAAGAGTGTTTTGGTGAGAGATGAGGAAGTTACAATGAAAAAATATTCCTTGCTTATATTTATTAATATTGTCATGAAGAAAAACCAGCAGTATCATTTTGCTTTTACTTGTGGTGCCATACTGACATTTGTGAGTAATAAGAAAACTGCTACAACCTCACAAAACATTTCCTAATCTACCAGTTCCTTGAATTTTACCCTGCTATAAGCTATTCTGCACTGGCATTTACATTCAGTGGATGGAATGTAAAGAACCAGTTATCCCTAACAATTAATTGAGACTTAAGAGCTTGTAAATTTAGTAGTCTGAGGCGTGTAAAGGCAAAATGACAGAAGCTGAAACAAGGTTCAACTTGGAAACAGGAAAGAAGTTCTTAACAGCAAACACAACTAGCCACAGTTCTGCTAACCATCAGCTTGAATCTTCTCTGCAAGAGGTCCTTCCCTTGGGAAAGGTAGGCTCTGATTCAACTGCAGTTTTGGGGGGTTGATGCAGAAATGGATGGGTGAAACTGTGTGGCCCAAGCTATGCAGAAGGTCAGACATCCTGTCCAGAACAGACCCTTCTGGAAAGGAAATTTATAAAGATAGTAGCAGAAATATGTAACCCAGTGAGCATCAAGCATTTCTTTAGGACTTGGGTTCAAAATTCTAACGTACTTTTCCCCCTCAAATTCCTAAAGCCATTTATATCAAGCCAGCTTCTCATGACTACTTATATTTATAGTTTGTTGGCCTAGTTGTCACTGGTCACATTTTTAGGCTTTGCATTGCATTTTAAATAACCTGAGTCATTTCATGCTCATGTTTACCACTCTCTTCCTTATTTTATGAGATTTTTCCATGAGTCTGAAATGAAAAATGTCCTTTCCTTCTCTCTGCTGAAAAGTCACAACCACAAGTCATACATCACAGCTAAAATTTGTCCCTTAAAATTTTATCATATCCCCTACAGAAGAGACATTTCCAAGCAAGAAGTTTAAGCTCCTTTTTACTCTGTTTCTCAGAAGAGTTGAAAAGAACTTGCCTTTCTTCCAAACATTTTATTTCCATTTTTTCTTCAAATTCTGTGTAGAAAATGAATTAAGTAAATACTCGCTTTTTTCATTCCCTGGCACCTCTAGAACCTACAGTTCCTTTCAGGGATTCTTTAACTGGTTTTTTATAATGGAAGGAACAGAACTGAGAGGAACAGGATATACTGTGTTTGTGTCCATCACCTCTCTCCCTCACACATAGTTCACCAGTTTCAAACTTCAAAAAATAAAGAAATAATTCACTCACTCACAGAGTGGAAGAGTATCAAGCAGTATATCCAGAAACACCACATAGCACCGCACAGCAGCCTTTTCTTTAAAGAGCTCAGCACATTCAGCTCTATATTTTATATATGGAATTGTGAACAGTCTCAGATATGACTGAGATTTTTCATCTAAAGAAACACTCTTCCCATGTGTAATAAACCTAGAAGCTTTCTACAACTTTCCACAGATGGGAATGGTCTGATAGTGCCAGGCTGGTATCTGGACAGCTGCAGGGATCTGTGCTGGGGACTTCAGTGAGGTACATGTGGGTCCAGATTTCTGGTACTTTGGCAGTGCTATGTCTCTCACTTTCAGCAAAGTGAGTACATCAACAAGGGTTTCAAAAATCACTTTTTTGATTTCTACATCTTTGCATTTAGTTATTCATTTAAAAGGCTACAGAGGGAAAAATAATGTGATGTGTGGAGTTGGCAGCAGGGATTTTTCACAAATTTTTGGGAGGATCCCATTTCTCACAGATGCTACTGCCAAGAAATAGCCTATTTTTCTCTCAGAAAATAAGGATTATTAGCAATAATCTTCTGACTAAAATATTTCCCCTGTTCAAAAGCTAACCCTATTGTAAAATAAGACAGACTTATTCAAAGATACTTATTATTTTAGGTGGGAGAAGAAAGCAGAGGCCCAACAGCTGGAAATGAAAGTATTAATCTAATAGCAGCTGTGTACCTATGAAACTACCTTGCAAATGGTTTGAAAGACTGAAACGGAGAGAGAGAGCAGGCTCCTTCCCAAGCAGAAAGTCTGTTGCCCTTCATCATCAGCTGCAATATTGGGAATTTTCAAAGGGGTGTGTGTGTGTTCAAGATCAAAGCCTGAACCTTTATTAAGGAGGCAATCTAATATTAACATATTTACTTTACTTTATTTGTGTCATACTTACCCTGTTTTGTGTGTTCTTTCATTTTCTCTTTTTACTTCACAGGCAGAAAAAGCATTTCCTTAAGGAAAGATCAGGCAGGATGGTGAGTCATACACTTTTATTCCTCTGGCTTCTATTAAGTGCATTAATAATCAAGAACTGTAAATATCTGTATATGTCTAGGGAAGCAGACCCCAGCACTAGGAGTAGGAGAGAAGCACTCAGCACAGCCTGCTTTGGGTACACTGAAGGGACAAAGCAGGTTTCCTCCTGACTGAACAACCGTCAGTGATCATGCAAAGTGAAGGGAAGTCAGAAACCAGAGCAACATGACCTGTTGGAATTAACTACAGGAGCTAATTCAGAAGCCCTGGATGCTGCCAAAATTATGTGGACAAGGAACTTGGCTTAAAGACACTTTCTTTCTTTTCCTTTGTAACTGAATAACTTCAAGATGGTATAGAATATAAAGCTGTTAGCAAAATATGGAAGCCTGCAGGTTGCTTTTCATAACCAGATCTGATACAATTACTTCTAGCACAGATGAACTTCAGTTAGAAGCTCTAAATCCCAAGTCAAACCTCCTGAAAATTTAGTGTGTATTTGGGAGTGAAGGTTTGACTTGGACTTCCCCCTAACAGGCAGACAGAATGTACTAATTCTGAGTCCAATTCCATGTTTTTCTTTGTTTTCATTGTTATGATAGTCATGGCTACTGCTGCAAAATTAGGCCATTAAAAAAAAAGGCAAGCAGCCCAATCCAAATGGTTCCCATTTGAGCTAAACTCCTTGGGCTCAGCAATAGAAAGAGAGGTACCTATTTAGGACATGTGTTTTCTACTTATTTCTGCCCTTGACTTGTTTTGGATAATACAGCGAGTTGACAGATGAAATTTCCTTCCTAGGGAAAAAGGCTGATATTTTCCAAACTATTTTCATCCCAAATTGGTGTTTTCAGAGACCAATATGTTTAGGAAAAAAATCAGTTCAGAAATGTCAAAATATTTTTTTAAAATCAAACCCAAATATTCAACTTTTCCCAACCTGTTTTAAGCTTGCTCACACATGAGCTGGAGTCGTGTTGCCTTGCTAGGGACTGGCAAAGCCATTATATTTACATTTACACCTTTATAGTAAAGAGTTCATCAGATTTTGAGCTGATGGGAAGCTGCTCAGAAACTAGAATCAGTATGGGACACTTAACCTGTGCAATGCAACAAATTGATAAATATGCGAAGGACTGGCCAAGATGTATACCCTAGTCCAGCACTGATAGATCCTCAAAATGTGATGAACCCAAAGCAACTTAGCTGTATTATCATGGCACAGAAATCCACATATTCGTCACTCTACTTCTCAACCAAACAGTGTAAAAATTCTCTACGGATTTCATCTGTTGCTGCAAAGCTTCTATGGTGCACAAGACAAAATCACAATCAAAAAGTTAGCAGCTGGTCAACCTTACCATAGACCTACTAATATAATTTGCACCAGCACTTGCAGAACTAAAGAATAGGAATGGAATGGTCTCTCAAGATCTGCAGAAATGAGGGATGATATTATTGAGAGGGAAAAAAAGCAAAAATATTTAAATCTAACCTCCAGAAGAACTGATGGTATTTTCTACTGATTTCACACTTGTTCTTTAGTCTGAGCTGTGCTTTGAGTAACATTAACTCTTATATTTTGATTAAAACATGAAGAATGTTCATTTATTGCTGATTTCCCCACTTTTAAAAAAAATACTGTGTAAGTACAGTGTTCTCATAATACCATTTAAATGAGAGAGAAGTATAACTATGTTGTCTTGCAGACTTCATTAAACTGTGCTTAGAACTCATTTGCTTTGTTGACTCAAATTATGAAATGAATTCTTGTTGTAAGATTGTTTATATGTCACTGAGCATTCATAACTCATTGAGTTCAGCCATCTACAAGTGTTTAATTACAAACTGTCTGTGTCATAGAAAAAAAAATTTGCCAGCAGTCTTTTAGCATGGTAAGGTATGAACTCTGTAGAGTTGCTCATGAGCACTGGAAGCAGAAATGGGCAAAAACTTTCCCAGAATTCCTTGAAAATACAAGTTGATGGACCTTGTCATGATTTGGTATTTTATACTAATTTTGCTGGAACTGTGCTAAATTTTGCATTGAAATTTATTTTTCCCCCACTTCTCCACCTATAAATATATATGCTTTTAAGAATAGCATGTGAAAATTAAATTCACAGGACATCATAACTCAAGATGTGAGTTCAAACTTTGTCCGGAAAAAGAGAGAGCATCTAGGCTTTGAAAATACAAATCACCAATATGCTACTAAAGTGAAGATACATTTCACAATTCACAGGTTAAAATCATAAAAATGTCCTGCATTATTTCATCCCTGAAGTGACAGTATTGAATATTTGAACTGACTAGAGGATGGAGGTTTCTTCACCTCCATATTTCTAAACTGTTTTTTTTTGTCTTGAAGTAAAAAGCTTGTCTTGGAATAAAATGCTGAATTTCTCTGAGAGAGTGCTTTTAAAGCTAAATCTGAAGATCTGGGTTGAAAAAGACAGACTTTTTTCTTTTTACATTTGGAAATGCCATCATCTTGACTCCTGGGATTTTTCATGTAATATTTTATCTCCCCTCTCTCTGCCTTTCAGATTTATGGCTGCAGCTGATGTGCAAAGCAAAGTTTCCTTTGAACATCCATTTTGGAAGAAAAATGTCTTCTATTCTTAACTGCTGAAGTTTGAGATCCTGTATAGAGCCAGCATACTATAATGCAACCTCAGCCTCCACCCCCAGAAATGCTGCTGCCTCACCTCAGCAAAGGACCATGTGTAATCCTTTGCTGGCACACATTAGATAGACCGAAAATATGTGAGGACCTATTTGGAGAGTGATACTGCCTCACCTCTGAAAGAGAAAAGACAAAACTGAAACAGGCAGGACTTAAAAAAAGACCAAGTTGTTTCAGTACCTGAGGACTAGATGAGCAAGTCTGCTGTACTGAAAGTGGAAGTTTTATGGGAAAGGTGAGGAGAAGGGTTTCCCAAAACTGCAAGGCCAAGTGCAGTGAATCTGAACTAGGCACCTCTGAGAAGGTGTCAGTTTCCACCATCTCTCCATTTCAGGGCATGCCAACGTGGAATAAGCTTCAATGTCTGCGTTTTGGGCTCCTGGATCCTGCTCCTCACTGACCCCGTGAGGGGCCACGTCACACCTGTGAATGGTGATGGCAGGGAGGCCAAGTGCCCAGGAGGCCCAGAGGCAGCAGGAGCTGTAGGGGAAGGTCCTGCTTTGCTGTTGTGGGGGTGCCCCAAGGGGAAGGGGCAGTCTTGGGGCTCCTGGTCCTCCCCCTCCACCCTCTGGCAGGTGGGTGCCCACGATGTGCTGAACTGGACTGAAACCCTCTATCGGCAGCAATCAGCCATAGGGTTATTGGCAGTGTGTGCCTGGGACCTCTGGGCCGAGGGAGCCAGTGACTGCTCCATGGCCCCTGCTAGAAAGGCAAGAAAGTTCTCCTTAGCAAGAAGCGAGTTACGCAGTTTCGCACCTAAGCTCTGAGCCAAGAGGGTGGAAGTGGCATTTTCAGGCTTTCAACAGCCAACCAAACTGAAAGGCAAGGGTCAGCTGTGAGAGAGGCTGAGAGTGAGATATTCCCCTCTGGCAGCTCCCACTGTGGGCCCGGTCTGCTCCCCTCTAGGCTGTGCTGCAAGGTACCTTGAGGTACTCGAGTCCTTACAGTGTGAGCTCATTTGTTGTCATTTCCACTTCTGGGAAAAAAAGGTCATAAGAAGAGATCAGTAAATGTGCAGTATTCATACAGCACAGCCTCTAACAAAACAGGCATGTTGCAGTGTTATCATATCCAGGAAAACAGCAGCAGACTGCGTAACTTCAAAATACCACCCATAAACTCTTGTTTGGAAAGGACGACTCACAGCATCAAAGCCGAAACATATTTGCCAAACCATACTTGAACTTACTGCCAGGACACCAAATACATCCCCTTATTAGCAACAATCCACTAAGCAACATGGTGACTGCTACTGCAAACTGGCCATGGGTTTGCTTCATGGAGGTCAGGATTACAAAAAGAGCTCTACACATATTAATGCTTAGTGAGAAAGCCTAGGGGCTGTTCAGTATGAAATAAACTTGAGGTTAGTTTTTTAACAAATAAGCCTCATAGAAAGAATACAACAGAATCACTATAATGACTCGTTGTCAGTCTACAGAAATTTATGAAATTTTAAAATGTTTAGGTTAATAGTTTGAGACCAAAAATAAATGAGAAATAAATGTCTAAGAGAAATTTGATTTAGGAAAAAATTACAACCCAAGGTATATAACCCTACATAAAAACCCCAAAGGGAATGCCCTGTTTCTCTGTTTCTAACTTGCTTTTTCAGACTGTCCTTCTCTGCAGCCATTTATATGGCAGGGTATGTGGAATAACTTCCTCCTGTATCTGCAAAGAGGGAAAGGAAGGGAGGAGCTGTGACTCTCTCTTCCCTAAGTGCTCCCCTCAGCAGACTGAGCCAGGCACAAAACAAAGTCACCTCTTCACATCTGAAAGCCCTGCAACAACCCACTGCATACTGAAACACAGCTCTCCAAACCACAGCCTGGCCTGACAAACTTCTAACAGAGCATGAATCCAAGTCAGCTCTTGTGATAATTGTAATCATGGTATCAACTGACATTCTGTGTCCATATTTATGTGTATGCACACATAAGAGAAAATTCTGAAGACTGTGATATGCCTCACATAGCCCTACGATATTTGTGTATGACGAATGTATGCATTGTGATTGCCAGGAACTTTTTAGGGGAGACAGATGGGCAAGTGATGGAAGCAATTTGCTTTTGTAATGTTGTTTTTCTTCTTTTCTTTCTTTGAAGAAATGCATTTTGTATTCTGCATGCATCTTTCAGTACTGGTCTTTGGACCCCTGAAAACAAAATGTGGAATGACAAAAGCTGATACGGGGTTTAAACAAACAAACAAAAAAAGCCCACCACAAACTGTGTGCAAAACAGATACTTCAAATATATGTAGCACATACTGTTTGTATATTCACACATTGGTGTCACACATACACAAAAAACCATGGCATTTTTAATAGGCATACACAGAGGCAAAAATCCTGCTGAATGACACCAATTTGATAGTCTTGGTCAGAGGGGGAGTAGATTGGTTTTGCTGTTTAATATTTTACCATCTGAACTCATGGGACAACAGTAAGCATAGATAATTTTGGAGGTTGGTCATCTAAGACTTTCTTGAAAGTACTTTATGTCTTGGTTCTATTGAGGAGTGTTTGTAAATGCCTGCTTATACTTCTAGCAATTAAATACATGTGAGCTCACTCATGGAATCAATTTCTTCTAGGTGTAATTAAAATAGTTGTTACTGATCAGCAGATCCTAAAGTGGAAGTCACTGTTTTTTTCCCTTTAACTTCCTTTGCTCTGATAGAAGATCTTAACCACCATGTTTAGAATGATAACCTGAAAAGGAATTTCTTAGCATAAGGGTGGAATCAGGTGATAAGGTTTTTGATGGCTATTATCGTCATTCGTATGGCAGCAAAACACTAATGAACTTTATATCCCCTTTATTTATAACATGCTCACTTGGGGGACATAGGAGTCAGATTTAGGAGGAGCAGGAAGGGGAGGGTGGTAGAGCCAGGAATGACAGTGTTTGCAGATTTAATGGTGCTAACCAACCAAAGAATAATTTTTTTTGCTTTCTAATATTTCTATATCTGTGCTCAGAGAGAGATACCCATGTTTTAAATAATTTTCAGCTCATTAACACATAGACTTAAAGGATACTTATCTCAACCACACTAAAACTTTCTGAGTCTGGCAAGTCTTACAAATCCCTAATCAGAGTTCGGTGTGTTCAGTAATGCAGAAAAGTCCAAATTTAAGGAGTGACAGTTGAAATGTATGCAGAAGGGGCTGATTGGTTACAGCAGTTACATGGAATAGAAATAAGAAGATGCTGAGCTGGTTGCAAGGACACCTGCCACCTGTTTCTTGCCCAGCCATGGCTTGCCATGTTACTGATGGTAGTCCTTCACCACTCTTGTTTTGCCTATCACATCATACTATAAGCATTTGAGAATAGGCACCTCATTGCTTGTACAGGATGCAGGTTTGGGATGACGTGTGGGATGGGGCTATTCCATTTGTACAGTGTTCATACTAGCAAATAAAAGAGCTCATACTTCTCTTCAGTGAAGTAATCTGTCAGAAAATTAAGAACATTTCCCTGAATCTTTTCTGGAAGGGACATAACAGTGGATCTATTTTGACAGCACACTGGTTGAGTCCCAAATTTGAGGTTCTAAGACATAATTTTGGTCAGTGCATTTATACACAATTGAATGGAAATTGTTACAAAATGAATCTCATTGTATCAGAATTCTTTTGCTGATGAGGTAAATTTGTAGTATCTGAGCAATGATGTGTTTTTGGTTGGACCTGTCTTTATTTGGACCAATTCTATTACACTTACGTGACTGTGCAGTTTCTGACAGAGGCCCTTTCACACCATGTACTGGCTCTGGCTGAGATGGAGTTCATTTCCCCATAGCAGGCCTTGTTTTGCTGTGCTTTGCATTGGTAGCTAGAAAGGTATTGATAACACACCAGTGTTTTGGCTACTGCTGAGCAGTGCTTGCACAGCATCAGTGTTGTCTCTCCAATGTTCCATTCCCCCCACCAGCAGATTGGATGTGGGCATGATCCTGGGAGGGGACATAGCCAGGACAGTTGACCCAAACTGACCAAAGGGATATTCCATACTATATGACATCTGCTCAGATATAAAAGAGAAAGGAGGAAATGGGGCTCATTATCCTGATAATGGGGATTCATTATCCTGATATTTGTCTTCCAGTGCAAACACTGCATCTTGGGAAGTGACCAAATATTGCTTGCTGATAGGAAGTAGAGAATAAAATATTTTGGGTTTTATCATTGTTTACACAACTTCAACCTTTAATTTTGCTTTTTAACAGTGCCTTTGTCCTGACCCATGAGGTTTTTTCCATCTTATTTTCTCCCTCTCCCTGTTCTGCTGAGGAGGGGAGTGATAGATCAGCTTGGTGGGCAACTGGTATCCAGAAAAGGTCAACCCACCACACATGAACATGGATAAGTTCCGCCAGGATGGAATGATAGCCATTCTTAGAGCAGAATATAAAATTACTTGTTAACTTATGCCACAGAACTAACAACTTCCTGGAAGCCTTAGCAATGCAGAGGCTTGAAAGAAATGGAATGACCTGTAAGTTCATAAACAACAGAGGTTGAACAAGCTGCTTCTAATGGCATCAGAAACTTTTGCTCATAGATTTGTCCTTCACTTCTAAAACTAAAAGTGCTAAAAAGTGGCATGACTAAAAAGGCAATGCAGCAATAAAAATTCCAGTTTGACTCTAGGGATAGCTTCAGAGACACTGTGGTTAGAATTTTCTCCATTACTTGCAAGTTGCCAAAGAGCAGTGTTCTTCACTCTGCATTGGCTTTGGGAAATCTATTAAGACTTTTAATTGCATTCAAAAATATTCTTATATTTTGAAACCTACTCTGCAGGAAGTTTAACCTTCATTAAGGTTTCTGAGTGTGGCTGAGACTTGTGTGTTAGGAGGTGCTTAGCTTGTCCCTGCCCAACAAACAAGGAGTAATGCCAGTCTGGGGAATGAATACAGCAGAAGGGAAATGGGGAGCACAAGTTATGAGCTGCTTTGGTCTTCAGACTCAGGAAGTACTTACCAGCTTCCATTGCCTCATCCCACCTCTTCCATTAGAAGGCCTTTATAAATTACAGGAATAAGTCACCCATAGCAAATAACTTCACAAAGAAAAGCAACCAAAGGGGACTGAAGCAGGATAGGAAACTTCTTTCTTCTACTGCTGAGAGTCCTGAGCTCCTAGCATTTTTAACTCTCGGATAAGGATGAGAGTAAAAAATCTCAGTAATTTCTAGAAATGGAAAATCTGTAAAATGAGTGAGCTGAGGGCAGATGAAACATTTAATTTCAATAATTTTGTAATATCTTATTACAATGCTGATCTTCCTTCAATAATTTTATACCTAAATTTGATAAGACTTCAAAAATTCTATTTTTATAAGAAATTCCAGCTTGAAAAAAACAAAAACTTTCTAATTCAAGACATTGAAACAAGGCTATTATAAACATTTCTTATGAAAATTAATAATTAAAGAGCAAAGGCAAATAGAGGGAGCCTTTACTTAGCTATCAGTCTGAGTCATAACTCAGGTCCTTAACGAATGCTCTATGTTTTAGTGTGATGGCTCGTTGGCAACTAACTCTTTTTCCTGTCTGGTTGACTGCAGCAGCATTTGGATCAGGCCTAGAAGGATGGTTCTCTTAACTGAGTCAACACCAGGATGGTTCTCTTAACTGAGTCAACACCAGAAGAAGACTTCACTCATATGCTGACAACTCAATGGAACATAAAGGAGAAATATTTATTTTTTAGCCAAGAACAGTGGAGCTGATCACAAATGGAGTGTATCCTTTGGCAATAAAAATTTTCCTCTACAGTCAATTCCATTATTCAACCAAAGCCACTGCTTTGTTTCTCCACCTGTCTTTCTGAGTCAGCAATGGTTTCCTCTTGTTCTCCCTCCAAATGGGATGCCGATGCCTTGCCTGGACTGCAGAGGCACAGGTGGTGTGCCCACATTTGTGAATTGTTTGGCCTTTGCAATCTTGGCAGCCTGTCTGAGCTCCGGCAGGCTTTTTACTGAATGAGATAACCAACAGAGGGGACAATCCAGTTTTCATGCTGCTCATGGTTTTTTTTACTCTAAAAACCAGGAGTTTGAAAAATCTCATCAGCATCATCTCTTATTTATTTGCTGTGATTAGCAAAAATTCTAACTTTTGTTTATTAACAGAAGTATTGAGATGTTTTCGAGTTCAATTCCATGTAATTCTAAAAGTCAGAGATGAGATATACATGTCTGGGCCAAATTTACAATTCAGTTTGTGCTGTACTGCAACTCCAATCACCTCACAAGCATATCTAATAGGTAGTTTTGCACCTGTGAGTTACACTGCTATAACAGGCACTTTTCTCATTTACTATATACATTTTATCTCATAGCTGCATTTCACACCCAATCGTCTCTACAAAGCATGCATTTGATGGCTCTTGCCAAATGGTCTTCAAGAGTCAATATGAGTATGAACAACACAAAGAGCAACCACCTATACAAGTGCCACGTCAGCCCAGGCACTGTACTTCTCATCTAATCACAGTGAGAAAGAATCTGTGTGATTCAGAAACAGAGAAAGGAAAATAAGCATCAGCCCTGTGGATCAAGTGGTCAGCTTGCCAGGGAGGAGAGATGTCAGAACCACTGAACTTTCCTTTGCATTATTCAATGGAGTGTAGATCTCTGATTTCTGTCCCAATGACATCCATCTCCTCCACAGAAATGGAGTTCTGTACCTGGTTGTCATTGGTTTGATGACAGCAATAGATCCAGACACTTTGAGGCATCATGTTGCTAATACAGCCAATAAGAACATGAGTAAACAAATCAACTCCAAACCACAGAAGACTATGCATGTGCGCGCTGTGCGCGTGCACAAACTTCAGACTGACTCGTCTCATGCCATGCTGATGAGCAATATATTCTGGCTGTTCTTTTCCCATGCAGGCTTAGCATGGCTGATTTGTGTACTCAGCACTGAAACCTACACTTTTCCCAGGACCCATCAGGTCAGATTGCCCATAACCTATTGCTGCTTTGATGGCTCTCATCCTGCTTTCAATTGATGTGGCAGTGCATGAATACATACGACCAAAAGCTTGATATAAAATTCATTTGTCTAAACACCAGCTATTTATGTTTGATGGCCTGAACAATTATTAATCCTGATTGGAAATATAAGTCTTTGTGTCTGCAGTATCCTGTCACAGCATCCCTGTTAGCTCCCCTGAGGCCAAATTCTCTGACAATGCACACAGTGTCCGGTTCTTTCTGCACACAGTACTGTGTCCTAGCTGAAATCCCAGAGAGGAAACCTCTTTTTCTGTATGCTCACTAGTGTGGATGATCCCCAGGAATTTTCCTGGTCTGCCAGTATATATCCAGTAAGGCAGGAGACAGATCCTGCACCACTATGTGCAATAATTTTCCATGCTCCCAAAAATATTAAAAAATGCCATGGTACATGCACAGCTCATCCTCAGTGGGCACAACATGTATCTTTCCTGCCAGGGCATGAGTTCCCACATTAGCCCTGTGTCTGGGTAGAGCCCTGAAGGAACTGAAGCTTCCGTAACCTATAAAGAAAGTGGAATGCTCCAGATCAGGAGCAGCCTTGTTCTTGGTGTTAGAAAAGCAATACAACCCTCCTCACTTCCTTCTTTTCTCTGAATTCTCACCCATACGTGAAGGCTCTTCTCCATCACTGCCAATGAAATACCAAGTTGTATGTTGTCAGATGATCTACATCTGCCCAGCAAACAGTCACATATGAAATCCAGAACAGTAGGCACCATCCACCGTATGCCTTTCTGG
The DNA here is from genome assembly GCF_003031625.1 of Empidonax traillii. Classification (NCBI taxonomy): domain Eukaryota; kingdom Metazoa; phylum Chordata; class Aves; order Passeriformes; family Tyrannidae; genus Empidonax; species Empidonax traillii. The sequence goes on along the minus strand of NW_020955246.1, from coordinate 2,808,173 downwards.
CCAGCACCTGGTACATACATTCTCCTGGTAATATTTTGTGAGTAGTTATTCTACACAGCCACCATGTACCAGCCTGTGCACAGCCACTATCAGTTACTACTGTGGAAGAGCAAGTCCCTACTAGGTAAAAAAGATTCCCAGTGCCGCATGGCCCCAGGGGCTCTCTCTCTCCCTGTGGCATCAATCCTCAATGCTGCTTTGTGGTAGGGGAGCCCCATGGCGAATAACACCCGCCTCCCCTCCTGCCCGGGTCCCAAACCCACAGATATATCTCTCTTCTAGGCCAGGGAATGGATAACAGAGCCAGGAGAAACAGTTCAGACATAAAGAGCATTCCCTTGATCTGATGTCATGGGAGGCTTCAAGGAAGCCATGGACCTGCAATTGTTGGACTCTGGGGGCTGGCACTGAGGGTTTTGCTCTTCACACACAAATGAGGGAAGCAAAGTACTTACATCACCTGTCACAGCAACTTTTGTCTGATTCTTACAAGAAATAGGTGTCTGGTTTTCACTTCTGTTTTGTCTTCCAGCACAGGGCCCTGGGGAGAATCTCGGCTTCCACATTCTCACACATGCATGCGCACTACAGGGTTCTCTCCTCCCAGATTACCAGAAGGCTGAACCATGCCACACCACAATGCTAATCTGCAGGATTTCTGGACCAAGTCCCTAGGTCCATCCAGGGAGAGAGATGGTGTGTTGCATGGCGTGAATAGTGCAGTCAAGTCAGGCAGGGCTGAGAAATCTCTCACTGGGTGAATGGGAGTGGGAAGGACAGAAGAGAAATGTAAGCAGATTTTATCCAACAGCACATCAGGCAGAATGCAGCATAGACAACCCTGGGAAACTGCAGAGATGGTTTATGGATCTGCAAGGTAGATTAAAACAGGGTATTTCTTCATTCTCTGCTGATCTTACTGGGATAGTTATCAGAAACATTCTACCAGGGCATTTCTGTAATGCATAACAGAAATATTGATTTTGATGTTCAGTCTTGTAGAAGTGCATCATCTCAAATACATAACTGTAGCTTCATTTTGTCTTCAGTGAAGTATTTCATTTTCCATCAGATAACAACGTTGCCCTACATATAGAAATACGAAGGCTCAGGGGGTGTGTTGTTTTTGTTGTTGTGTTTGTTTTTCTTAGGTTTGGTTTTCTTTATTTTGGGGTTTTTTAATGCTGAATGAATCAGAGACCCACTGCAAGACTATACATAGTATTTTAGGAGTAGCAATTAAAATTCCTGGATCTTAATCCAAATGGGACTATAACAACCATTTGGTCAGACCTCCTTCCTGAAAATGGGCACAGATGGAATGAAACAGCACCGTACCTCTGGGTGTATATTCCTATATTTCCTGTTTCAGTGACATAGAATTGAGAACATGGGAGGCAAAAAATGAATGTGCCATCAGTTGATACTCTTGCACTTCATATACATTCTATTGCAATTCCACATTTCCTTTGCTTAATACATTAAGAATTAACACAAGGATACAAATTGCTATAAAGAACACAGTTATGGAGAATCCAGAAAACACTTTAGTCAAAGAGTAAGCTAAGTTTCCTTAAAGTCTGAATGGAAATATGTACAGAGTTTCTGAGGTTTTTTTCCATATATATCATACTCTCATTTGTTAATTTGACTTACATTTTCTTCAAAAAAATTTAAAATAATTAAGTAAATTCCTAAAAGGTAATAATGAATCAATCAGAAACACCAAAAATATGGTTTTGTTTTTCCTAGTTATTTTTTCAGCTGAATGTGAAAAAAATTGGTTAAAAATTCTATCCAGAATGTTCTGGATATCCTAGACTGTGAAAATTATTACTATTAGCTAAAACTGAACACTAAATAAAGTAAGACCATTTTAACCAGAATTTATAGAGAGGTAGAAAGTTGGCTTTTATTTTTTGGTTTTGTGATTTCTTTAGAGGTCTGGGTTTTTTTTCTTTTTTTCTTCTTTTCCATTTATGAAACAGGCTATTCTGCTTCTTGAACTTGTGTAATGATGGAATTGCTCCTGAAAGTTATTTGTCAGTGAAAGGAGTAATGAGAACATAATAGCTAATCCCTCAAAAGTTCAGCTGGATTAAAAACAATTTGAATGCTCTTTTGGAACGAAAAATAAAGCTATTTGCAGCTGGTCTTCATTAGAAACACTGGTGGCAAGAGTTATTTCACAGTTCTAATAGCATGTCTATTCAATATCCCCTAGGCCTTAATGTTTTCAGTATCAAAGATTAACGTATGTTTTGTAGCCATCTGCTTGCATTAAAGAAATATACTTACCATATGCACATATATATACATAGTGTGTATACATATTTATACACACACACTTTTCCTTTAATATAAGCAGATAACTGTATATATATTAATTGATTTGCATACATTTACAAGAAAAATAATGAAATAGATTTGACGCTGAGAAGCCTACTGTTTCAGCATAATTTTTCTTTTTTTGCATCTGAAACTCAGAAAGTTAACAACATATACCATACTAGTAATGTAAATTATACATTAGTATTGAAAAACCAATTTCCTGCTATGGAGAAAATTGATGTATCTTGGAGAACACATCAACCTCCATGTCACACCATTGACTTAGCTACAGTACCACACACAGGCAGGTAGTTAGATATATAGTTATCCAACCTGCATATATTATCTGATTGGCACTTTCACTTGCCCTTTGACTGCCATAAATGAGTGGCTGTGCAGGTGCCATTAGCACATGCATCCTTTTCTGAATGCACCATTGTAGGAGTAGCTGAAAAGCTGTTTGTACTACTCAGTCAGAAAGTTGGCAGAAGGGCTGGGTGAAAAATGGCAAGTATGTTTCAAGAAAAATTCAAAAAACTTAATGTTTATTCTACATTTTTTAACATCTCACTGAGAAACTCAAAAAACCTGAAGGCATTGAAACCAAATACTTTTCAGGTTTTAATTTAACAATTACTGCATTTTCTTCTTCTTACCTTTATTCCTTTGTCCTCCCCTCTCCTTTTTTTTTTTTTTATTATTTTTATTTCCTGACCCTTGTTTTTAATGACCAAGTAGAAGAGGATGAAGATAGAGAATGAATGAGAGGGAGGAGGAAACAATACCTAGGAAGCTGTAATACTTTTAGCAGGCTAGTTTAATGGAGACATTTCTGTTTACCTGTCATCATGGCCAGGCTTTGTGAATGAAGATTTGAGAGGGGCTCTACCCACACTTGCTACAAATGCGCTGATGGCTAAAAAGGCCGATGCAAGATAGACAAGTCCGGTTGCAGAAGGCACAGCAGAAAGACTCCCCAGGTGATATGGACAAGATGCGATTCTTTCTGTGTTGTCTTTTCTCCTCGAGAGTGATCCTGCGTGTGTTCTCAAAAGCAGCAGCAGCGTTATAGATGTTGCGTTTACCTCTACTAAGGTAATAAATGTGCCAGTAGGTGAAGCTCAATTTGACAGAAAACTGTTTGGCTTTCTCAAGACATGTCTGTTCATATGGTTGTAGATTTTGACCCTATACTTTTGCTCTCCTAAAAATGGTATAGTGCTTTCTTAGGCAACACTGTAAAAGTTATGGCTTCCTTTTGCTTCATGGTTTGGATGTTTGCAATTTATGACCTGAATAAGCAGATACATATGTTTTATGCATATATATAACACTTTTGAAAAGTTGGCAAGATTCATCTTCAAGTTAGTAAGGAAAAGAAACAAAAAATTTATGCTTACAAGTCTGTGCTTAAGGTATTCCATCTCAAGCTTCATATATTTGCTTTCCATTTCAGCAGCTGCTGGAAGCACTCTTCAATAGGAACTAAATAAATCCATACCACCTGTCTCATTCTGAATTGGAATCCAAATCTTTCTGTTAACTATCTCAACATTTCCATACCCTAAAAAAAAAACAACAAGCAAACAAAAAAAACAACCCACAAATCAGAAGAGGAATAATAAGACCTTATGCAATTTACAGGCATATGACTTGAAGTTATCAAGAAAAATCTTCATCATTCATCCAAAAAATTCTTTACAGTCTGAAGTTCAGTGTCTTCCTCTCCAAATTTGGTAAATGCTGATAAGTTCTGAGCTGAATTTAATGCCCAGCCATATCCATTTTAGTACAGGTAAATTTTTTGGCCTTTTGATATTTAGCCTCTCCTCTGATATGTCTCATGGCAAGGTGGCTGTGAAGAAACGTATGGATTTGAGTATAGAAACAGTCATCTGAGAAAACCATCAGAATTCTTCCAGAAGCACATCGCATGTTTATCCCTATAGACTTGAAAGATATTTTGCTCTAAACTCTGCAGGTCTACCACACAATGTTCATAAATAAAAGCAAATTTTGAATCCCTGCCTTTAGTCCTAAATCCCAAGGTAAGAATTGACTGGAATATATTGGAACAGTTTAGGTTTGGATGAAATGCTAGTTTTAGGTCATTGCCATGCCTTTCAAGCACACAAAAAAACTACTGTAATATGTTATTTTGGTACTGGGCCATGCAAATCTTGCCCAAATTTTGAGTGCGTGAGCTGTCAGTAAAAAAGCTGTATCATTGCTAGCAGGAGGTACTTCAGTGGAATTCAAGTGAAATTTGTCCCCTCATTTCACTTCAAATGAGCTGATTAGGAAAAATGGTTTATTGTGCTGAGATAAAAACAGATAAGCCAAAGCACTAATTTATTTTTCCAGTGAGAGTTTCATACAGTTTGTAAACAGATAATCCAGAGCAGTAATCAACACATTCACTGGGATGTTAATGGAGATACGGTAAAGCAATATATGACAGCCAAGGGACAGAGTGCACTTCTTACTCACTCTCTCCAGACATGAAATCAGTAACTCAGATCATTTGTCTATGTCATCTGCTATTACTTTGGAGTGAATCAGTGCATGGACATTTAAGGACATCCCAAGCAGATTTGTTCATTTAATAGGGAAAAAAAAACCAAACCAAAACAAAAATAACAACTGTTTTATTTGAAAGCCAAGAGAAATTTAGTTTAGCTAAAGTAATATTTGACTTTAGTTCAAGTTGGGCAGGAGTTCAGCCAGAAGTTATCATATGATTGGGTTTTGGGGTTTCTAGTTTTTTGGAATTCTGTGTGAAATGATGTAGTAGTGGTCTCAGTCCAAATTTCAAAACCAAAGTGCCACCATTCCTCACAAAACCCCATGATTTGGAACATTGTTTAAAGTCTCTGAATAAAAGAAAGGAGCAAGAGCCCCTAGTCAGCCTGGATTCTGCTCTGCACATCTGAAATAAAGAGATGGGAGACATGAATGACATCATTACCTTTGCACTCCTGACAATCCCTCATTAAGAAGAAAAAAACATGTTTTCTATGGAAACTGTAGCTCCTCAGGCTTAGAACAAATGTAATTTAAAGTATCTCATGCTATACTTCTCAGTGGCTGAGAAAAAAAAAAGAATTGCCAACTACACCAACTACTCTGTTTATATTTTTGTCCTTGTCCTATAGCACCTCAGCAAGCACTTCTTGGCATTGTCACACTGTTTCTGAGCCTGGTTAAAAGTCAAAAGGATCTACATGGTGAAGATGAAACAACTTACTATGACTTCTTTTAGAGGCACTAAGCATGCGCACAGAAGCATGTGCCCTAAAGTTTGTTCAAAATTAACTTTCGAGGGTTTTGCCTTCTAGGAGGTCTAAACTAAAAATATTAACAAATACAGAGGTTCAATAGAAAATATATAAAAAACCCCCCACTAGTGCATTTCAAATATACGAAGATTTTCAGTTTTAAGGAATGTTTTTTATGTCTATCACTCTAGACTTCACTGCAACCAATGAAACATATCATGACAACTCAACACATCGGAACATTTGCAAACCAAACTCCAGTAGGCTAAAAAGTAATGCAAAGTGCATTAAGTCATTAGATATTTTCTTTTTGAACACTAGTCATAATATACCGATAATGATTATATGCCATTTCCCCATCTCTTAGTTGAATTGTTTAATCTCTCTTCCTTCCACCTTGTTCTACACATCCCTCCACCTTTACAAATGAAATTTTGCTCTAAAAAGGTATGCATGTCACTCATGGTTTCGAGTGAAAATGAAGTTTTGAACTTCAGAACATGGCTTCCACATCAGATAAATGGGTAAAGTACCATTACAACAGATGTTGAAATCAACAGTAATGTTCTATATTTGTTTAGTTATATATGGTCAAACTTTGGAGTGGCTAAGAATGCCTTCTCTCCTGACTAAACTTTACCAAACCACACACAGTCAGACATTGAATTGAAAAAGAACTGAAAGTTATTTTTTCTCTGCAGTTTCATTTGACTCTATCTCATCCTTGTACCATATTGAAAACAACAGATTGTTCTGCAAAGATTTTAGTCGTATTAAATGCCAGTTCTATTGAAATGTACCATGAAGACTAAGGCAGAAGACTATTTTTGATTCACATCACTTAAACAGGAGTAGAATCAGACCTACATAATCCTGCAGGGATTGCAGAGATATGTGGTTTCCTTGGCATTAATCAGAACTGTTGGATAACGGCTCCCCTCAGAGGTAGTATGGGAAGTATGCGCCAGTACAGTATGTCTCCTTTGCTACTCAGTGTCAGGAGGAAAGAGATTATATGCATTATATAGTTGCATCATAGTTTTTGTAAACATGTATTGCAAACTTCATCCTACAATGCATTCGAAATTACCAGTTTAGTTACTTTCTTTTGCAGAAGCTGACTGTAGCTAGGGAGTACAGTATATTATAACTAATGATGGACGATTATATAGGAATTTAGAAATGAAAACATACTATCTAGGATTAAGATTAATTTTACAAAATATAATCAGTTTTTAGGTTGAATTAGAAGCATGAAAAAGAGAAGTTTTCCTGATTACTTTCTAATACTTCAACTTTACAAAATAAAAATGAAGGTAAAATAATGAGTAAAAGATTTCTATTGATTTTGCAAGCCAGAAATTTGAATGTTTGTCCAACCAAACGTTTAGAGTGGCTCTGTGCCAAGCTCAGTTGTGTTTGGGAGACTTCTTTTTCTCAGTAATGTCCCATTCAGTCATTTAAGTCTTACAAGCAAATTCTCTTGCCTCAGAGATGTTAATTTAGGATAACACATGAGCATGTATTCCATCCTATACCTGTTTGAGGGATTCTATCAAGAAGCATGGAGGTGACTCCTTCAAATATTATTTCCTGCCACATTTATGACTTGCAGAAAAATGTTATCGAACTGACTTTTTAAAAAGTGTCCTAATAGATTTCTAAAAAATTACTCACAGTTTGACCATCAGATCATTGTGGATTACATTAGCTTGACTGGTTCATTAAACAAGACAATAGAATAAAATGATAATTTAATAAATTGAACATATTTTTTGAGGTCTACTAATTATTCAGATTTCTCCAATAAAAGAAATAGAGCATATCAGATGAAACTAGCATGTGACAGAATCAAAACCAGCCAGGAGTAAGTGGTTCTTCACAAACAAGGGGGAAAAAGTCCAAGTATATAAAATCAGAATTTTCTGATATGATCACCATCATGACAGGAAAAGTCTGGAAGTTATAACTCGTATAAGATCTAGGAAAACATCAGCTCGCCACTTAGTAGCAGCTGAAGTAGCAAGTAAAATTCTAGGAAATATTAGATAAGGAATAATCATTAGAAAAAAGAGTTTTGCCACAGTGTAAGCCCATGCTGCATCTTGAATCCTGTGCGCAGGTGAGTCCCTTGTCTCAAGAACGGGCACAGTGCAGCTGGGAGAGGTACGGAGAGACGCAGCAGTAATGTCAGCGTGTGCATCATCTGCCATACACAGAGCAGTCCAGTAGCTAGGGCTCTCGTGCTGGGCAGAAATATGACAAAGCATTATAAAATCATGAGAAACAAAACAAAAAAATCCTGTGGACCGTGACTGATTGGTCATCGCCTCTGCGAATATAGGAAGTATAGACTGATGGCAGGGTCAAAGCAAGCAGCGGCAGATGTGTCTTCCCTGAAGAGGATGCTGCAGTGTGGAACTGCATTCATCTCTTCATTGAGATAAAGAGGAGGCTGGAGAAATTAATGGAATAAATAGCTGTTCAATGTGTAGATTACACGTCTAGCTCAGCACATCTTCTAGTGACAAAGTGCAGGAAGCAGAGAGTATTTTATTCTAAAAGTTCATTATTCTGTAGATAAAGGACAAGCCCAAGTACATTTTTTATATCTAAAAGACTTTCAAATTTAAACATAATCCTTAATGGGAAAAAAATACAGGGAGAGATATTTTATATTTTCTTAGGTACTGTGAAATAGCGAGCATCACCCGGAAAACAGAAAATTAAGATTAAGAATAATTTTCCTTCTGTCAGTCTTTGCATTGGTAGTTCTGAAACACTTTTGCACACATGCATTATTTCTCACACTGTTATAAAGCTGGCCAGTAGCATTTTGGTTTTCAAAATGGATGAATAAGACAAAGAATGTCTGTGACACCCTAGTTTTCAAATCTTTGGTCCATCCAAGCCTGTCGCTATAATTGTGTTCTGTTTCCAGCTGGGACAGGGTTAATTTTTGCAGTAGCCAGGAGAGGCATGACTAGGACGCCTACAGCACCTCACTTCATTTTCCAGGAAGAGGGAAGGGCTCTCTTCCAGGTCAGGGTGGGGTGGTGGGATCAGGTTGGTCTCTGAGGTGAGCATTTTGCATGTGAGTCACTCACTTCTCTCTTGAACATTTTTTCCATTAATATTGTTGTTGTTACATTTCCTTTTCTTATCTCATTGCCGCTTACAGTACATTGTTCTTATCTCAACCCTTGATCTTTACCTTTTGTGCCTCCAATTCTCCTCTCCAGCCTGACAGAGGGGAGGGGGAAGTGAGCGAGCACTGTGAAGTTTCAGTGGGAACATTAAAGTGGAGAACAACATTCCTAAACTACAAGTTGTCAGGTTGCAATGGATGGCAAGGGGAGGGGAAAAGTCTTACTCAGCACATAAGTCTGAACATAAACCAATAAAAAAGGTGTACACAGTCCTAGAAGAAAAAGAATGATAAATAAAAATTCTGTTTTATCCCAAACACTCAGAAAAACTTTTTTTTCCCAAATATAAGTGATAAGATGTGTACAAATTGCTTTGTGCATTGTTGTCATCCAAATAATACACTAATTAACTTCCTGCCCAGAGAAGCTGAAATAACCTAACACTAATTAATGCACTACAAATTTTAAGACCCTAACACAATACAGCAGGACAAAAATTCACATTTTTTCATGCCCACTTGTTGAATGGAACTTGTAAATGAAGGATGAAACTAGTCCAGAGGGTGTTCTCTTTTTTTACATGCTAATTAAGATTAAACATAAGATTTGAGATAGCAAATGTAGGTTTATTCAAGCACTTTATATAAAGAAAACAAAACTGGGGGTTTGAGTCCCAGGGAATTTCTTTAATAAAAAAAGTAAACACCCAAATTTCAATATAATCTCAGGACAGACATTTAACTCAGAATATTACTGCTAGAATATATCTAACAGAATACATCTATAGATATCTATATCTATAGAATATATCTAACAGAACTCCTAAACTGTTTGGGTGCTCTAAATGTCAGGATATCAACCACAGGATTGTCTGAGATAATCAAGATACCTTTGTGTAGTCTGAATTCAAGAAGGATACTTAGTAATTCCTGAAAATCAGAATACCTTACTGTATTTCAAACAATAAGCTGCCAACCCACAACTCTGAAAATCACCTGTCCTTTTCAAAAGCTTTAATTTATGTTTTAAATGAGGTAAAAATTCACAGAAGTTGCCAATATAGCAACACATCTCAATGACTGAGTGATAGAATCTCACTCTCCAGGAGTGAAATATTTCTCATGAGTGAATTAGTGCCACATGATCTTCTGTCATTAGAGATTTACCCAGTATAAAGAGAATTAAGACCATTATACACTGAATATTCTTACAGCATCATTTTTTCATCAATTTCTGTCAGCTCTCAGTACATGCCTAGTTTAGCTTCTATTTTTGCATAATCCAGAGCATAGAACCTGTAGTAGGAAAAGGGTTTGAAACTGTGCTTACCTTTAATGCCATGTTACCACAGTTAAAAAAACAGTATATACCATGAAGTAAGGGGAGAACCTGGAATGTAAATGAAGGCCATACTCTTTCAAAGGCATGTCCATGGTACTGATGGCTCCAGCAGCATCTCACTTGCTGTGAACATGGAGAAGCCATGCAGTGCTTGGCCATGCAATGTGTGTGGTTTTGTGCAAGCGTCCCAAAGCAAGCCTCAGAGATCTCTGCCTCACCAGAGAACAGTGTATCTCATTGCTACCAGTATGTTACACTAATGCTTCCTCTGAATAACATATGGAAGTGTTATGGGACTGTCTTTGTCCTGCTTTATGTGTGCAGTGAGGTGCCCTCTTTTTCCAGAAGTCAAGGGATAAAGAAATCCAGTACTGTTTCTTCTCTTCACTAAATTTTCTCACATGGCTGTTGTTGAAAATGGCCATTACTGGCTTTAAAAATAATGGCTCCATGTACCACATTTTAAAAATAGAAATTAGTCAGTTTTCCAATTCAGCTGGCAGTTTTTGTTTTTAATATTTTTATTACCGCAGACATCATCGTCCAGCCATCTGCTGAAGATGAGACAGACAATAACTGAGCAGAACTGGAATGAATTTTGCTTCATCTACAGCTGGGCATTTCATTACTGTACTCCAATGGGGAATTGATGGGGGGGGAGGTATTTTGTTCTTTTTTTAGAGACAATCAAAATGTGCTGCACAGCAACACTTCATTGTGAAAAAGGTTGCTGTTTTTTACAGGAAGACTGAAAGACCCATATTGACCTTTTTTTAACCACTCTCCTATCACTGTTGTGAGAGAAGAAGCAGTAAGTCTGTCTCAGTTCCTCCTTCTGTCACTCCTGAGGCTCATCTGATCACTGAATTATCAAGATTTTTGCAAATTTGAGAAAGGAGTTAAGCTAACCCACTCCAGATGCCACAGCTATCCTGTATCTTGCTCTAGTTTTTCATGCTTCTTCGTTTCCCTCACTTCCAGTTATTCTCCAAAGGAGCAACCTGACCATTCTCTTCTTCAGAAATTGGAAGTCATCAGACTCTTCCTTTCTTGAATCCATAATTATTCCAGACTAAACAATTAGGGTAAGTAGCTTTGGCCAGCTATAGGTCATTGTCAAAAAGTCAGAACACTCACAGGTTCTTTTTCACAGCAGGTAAGTGTGCTTTTCCATGAACTAAAAATCTGTGAGAAAACACTTTTCTTTTTAAAGTTTGGTAAAAATAAGGTTAAAATAAAAAGAACAAAAAACCCAACTAAACAATGTCTATTAGAGTTCATATTAAGTCCAAGATAGTGGAGGGGGTGTTCCCTGCAGATGTGTAAACAGCAGCAGTCTTCTGCACACAGAAGTTGAAACTGAAACCTTGAAGTCCTGAGGCAGCTTTTGCATTAGAAGTATCTGGGGTTTGGTGATCTTTAGGCAAAACTGTTCCTACACAGTTGTCCTGTCAATCTATACCTTCTCATTACACAGTTCTTTCTGTTGGTTTCTTCTATAGGAAGGAACAAGTCACACAACTGGTAAAACTCACTGGATTAAAAGATGTTTATAAACACCAAATTTGCCACTTATGTAGAATTACAAAAGAATTGTCTCTATCGACTTCAACAAATCTCAGCATGAAAACACTGCAGAATTAAAGAATGAAGAAAACACAGTTAGAAGTAGCACATAAATGAGCCCTGATCCACTGCCCGTTGATGTCAGTGGAAAGACTTGCACTGACTTCACCAGATCAGGCCTATTGTGAAGGTCTGAAAAATGCTAATGATACCTTTAGGCAGGATATTTTCAAAACCAAATGGGATGCCTTTTATTTTTTAATCAATGGCTTCTATAAAATCACATGGCTTCACAGAATGTCCCTGTCCATAAGAAACTACAGCAAGGAAAAAGCAGAGGATAGAAAAATATTTTTAATTAACCTTCAATTAGTCAGGAACTTTTCTTTGCCAAGAAGGGGTATAACTGGAGACAATATGCAGTAACATGTTACAGCTGTTTGATTTAGAAGACATAAAATCATTTCATTGTTGTCTTGTTACATTTTCACTTCCCCCCCTCATACCATATTTCTCTTTAAAAAAAGCTCTCAGCACAGTCAAGTTGGAATGTTATTCAGGAACTCTTGTGCTTTTTTATTATTTTACCATATGAGGGTTCAGGCATGTTGTCAGGTCATTTGACCTCCTTAAGTGCATTGGCAGAACTCTGATATTCATTGCCAAGAAATTTTCCTTGTTTCCTTTTCTCAAAGTTGTTTAGGTAATAATTTGTATTAATTACAGAAAGTACATCCTTAATTAACTGAGGAAAGACATTTTTTTTTTTTCCCCAGGCATCTCTTACATATTAGCTGATAAATCCAATGATTAGAGAGAGATGGAAGCTGATTTTCAAAACCTGTTATTTTGCCCCATTAGTAAAAGGAATGGGAGCGATGAAGGAAAAGGTGATCAATACACAATGAAAAGATCAGATGTACATTTGCAATTTGAGTCAAAAAATCCCCATGTTAGTAGGAGAAACTATGAGAGCAAGCTTCAAAAGAAAGCTTTTATGGTGGAAAGTGATATACCGGATCTTGATTTAGAAATGATTCCACATACTGCAGTGACTAAAAGAAAAAAAAAAAAATCAAAATTAATGGGAATGACTGTTCCAAACTGAAGAGCATACAAATATATCTGAAAGTGTGCATTGCCTGTAGTATCTATTCACATCAAAGGAAGTTTGTACCAAATTGGTGCATATAAACACAAAGAGAGGTACCCTTTGTTACAGGAAGTATGCTTCCAGGAAGAACAGGATGTCATTAAATGCAAATGAGTCTTAATCAGTTACTCGGATAATTATTCAAGCTTCTATATCTTTTTCAAGAACATTTTTTTTTAAACTTTAGTGACAGAAGTCAAGTACAAAAGATATATTAAAAATTCAAAATAAAAGCATTTTTATAAATCCCACCAAAAGCAAACATGTATCTGTATCTGTACATGTATAGGTAAAGTATTTACAACCACTGAAGCAGGAAATCTTTTCATTTGGCTATAAGCTCAAGGTTTCTGAGGTTAATTTTTTTTCACAGATACGACTTTTTTTTTGCCTTGGACATTTTGGGTACATTTTCAAAAGTACTTATGCTATTTATGTGGTTTTCAGCATCTAAAGTTCTGTGTTTAAGACAAAAATCTTAGCAGTTTGAAAATAAAGAAGTATTCAATCTTTTCTCCATGAGAATAGCCTACCTTGGGAAACCAGTCTGACAAAGTGACTGGACAATCCATGTTCTCCTTTCTGTAGGTCCTGTGCATTTTACAGCCCCTGTTAACTGTTCTTTCAAGAACTACTCTTATGTAGTGCTCCAGCCACCTGGAATGCACTATATATTGACAGATAGTAGGTATCAGCACTCCTCAGATTGCCTTAACATTTCAAAATAGCAATTTTCCAAACCCAACATATATTCAACTTATGAAAAAGGAAGTTGTTTCATACTTTGAAATTTATTACTACGTAAGTTCATGTCCTCAAAGGAATTGCATCCTTGTCTAAATCCTGTTTAGGATTTCATTCCAATAGTTGACCATTTTCTTTCTAGTTATTTAAAGATGGTCTTGCCTAATGTCCTGTCAGCTCCCATAATAGCACATGCACTCCCTGTGATGTGATTTAAGGTGTCTGAGTATCATTTATGAAAACCAGTCTTTCACTGAAGCCAAATCTTCAATTATTGCAAATGTGTGCCCTACAGTTAAATAAAATTTAAAAAATACAAAAATTACAAAACCACTTTTGTTCTGTGTTTATATCAGAATATCCTTGTATATCCAAAAGTCAAATACTGCAAGCAGCTTTGCATCTGAGTATCAGAAGGAAGTTGAAATCATGGAAAATACCTAGAGGTAGAAAAGTACAATGTGTTTTCCAAAGGTTGCAGAAACAAAAATCTGTTAACTAGGATTCTTTGGTTTGATTCCTGTTTTTAGAAGAAACTGGCTTAAGACACATCCACCTTAGTTGTTTCAACAGCTAAAAGATGCTTGGCCACAGTAAGATGATTCAGAATGCCAGTTAGGAACCTGTCTCCTTAGTCATTCAGCAAAGTGATTTTTATGGGGGTATGTGTATTGCCAGGCTCCCAAAATAGCCAATGGAGACTGACAGGCTGCTTTTAAGAATGAGTCAGAGCAAAAGTTGTAATCACACTCTGGAGGACCCCATCTCTCACTGTCCATTACAGAAAAAGTGCCTAAGAAGCACCACCGAGTTACGTGGCCTCAGCTCAGTCCCAGGAGAACCAATCCCTCTATGTCTCATATGGAAGCCCAGCTAGCAGAGGACACTGTCACATCAGTCACAGGATTTGGGCTCCCATTTGAGCCCCAGCTGCCCTGATCCCTCAGGTGACCTTTTTGCTGCTGAGGCAAAATAAGCATGGGAAGGGCCAACAGTCTTTGCACACAGGACAACCTTGTGATACCAACTACATCTCCATGACTGATAGGAGTCAGTCTGACCAGAAACATCTGACTCAGATGGTCCCATTTGAGCCTGGGTGCCCAGACTGTGCAGCCTGGAATCATGGGGACATAAAGAATAAGCCAGAGGAAACATAACTCTCTAGCTCAGTTTTTATGCCACTAAGTGGTAACAGGAAAATACTGAGTTTCCACTACAGCAAGTTTCTGATATGAATATGGCTTTAGATAATGTTCCCAAGAGCCAAAGCAAGCATTTCAAGACTAGACCATGACTTCATATAATTAAATTATTTTAGGAGTTACCTGGAGATGCACTGGGGTGGGTGTCTCTTTGGTACTGACATTTATATTTCCAGGTAGTCACCAGTTTTTTAAAAAAAAATTGAATATACAGCAGGTCCTAATGTAAAAGGACACTTAAATGCTAGACTTAATAGACATTATTGTTATTATTTTCTATTGAGATGAAGTTACCATTTCAGCAAATCTTCTAAACTGTGAGTTTATTAGTGTGGATTCCTTCTGATTCAGAATTACTTTTCTAGGCAATGATACTTCTTCCTTTCCTCTTAGCATGCCTCCTGAAGTTCTAAATATTCCTAAATAAGGGTTTCAACCTCCTATCTCTTTTCTGAACTATGCACTTCAATTTGTCAACTACTGCCATATGAAGGGGCTTGAAAAGCAGAATTTCTACAACTGCATTCACAGAGATCGAGTATTATCCAGCTGTGCTGCTCCACGAGCTGTGCTGCCTGACCTGTACCATTCCATGTGGATGCCAGCTTAAGGGCCTCTACTACTCCACTCTTTTGTTTTCTTTATATACGAATATCATAGAAGTATGTATCATCTTGCCACATTATTCATTTTTAAAGGCTGCACTGACTCACACACATATTTTCAGTGGTCTGAATATGTCTGATGGACTTAATTCACTCATTTTAGTTTCTACAAGAAACTATTTCACAATCCTAAGGATCTCAGCATTTAAGAATCTTTGGATTTCTACTATTGAAATCAGTAATCTTTACCTGTTTTCAAATTCAAATTTCAAATTTTTAAGCATCAGTGATGTATAAGTGATTTTTTTTTTTCCAGTAATTACCTTTTACTGCTAGCAGGTTAAGGGTAAGTTACAAAAGCAAAATCACTTTCTGAGTAGTGAGTCCTTCCAGACTATGGAAAACTGTTCATATCAATACAGTAGGACTGATATTAATGGGTCTATACTCTGTCTTCTGTGTAGTTAGACTACAGTCTGGAAAGCTCTCAATGTATTCTCTTTCAAAGGCATGTTCAAAAAAAATCCCTTTTGTCATAAGTAAGAAAAATATCTATAATCCAATATAATGTGAAGGGCTATTTTCCAGTAATTTAGAAAAAAAGAAAAAACAAAACCTGTTAAAAATAAAGAGGGGATAAGCTACTCTTCAACTGCGTGAACTCTGGAATCTACAAGTGAATTATGGAATATCTGACAGATGAACCTAGGCAAAATGACACAATTTCATTTATGCTACTAGGGGGAGAAGAGGAAAGGGGGAAACTATTGTGGTTTTGAAATCACAACAGAATGAACTCACTTTCGTTCTATGACCTATTCATTTCCCAATACTTATTTTTACAGCTCATGTTACGAAGTTGTGTAATGACAACCAGGCAGACAGTACTTAACATGATCCTTATTGTTCCTGTCCTCAAATCCAACAGCTTATATTGCCTCTTCTCCAGACTGTTTCAATTTTCCTCACAGAGGTGTGTGATGAAAGGAAACACATGAACAAAAATACAGAACAAAGGGGACAAAAGGCAGACTTTTATATAATTAATTTAAAAAAATTTCTAAAAGCCCAAAGAACTAGAAGTTAGCAAGGATGTCACATTCCAAAAGCAATTCTGAGAATATCTAGAGAATTGGTGCCCACAACATAGAGAGATACCTATTTTTGACTCTGTGTTCAGCATTTTAGCAGCTCATCATTACTCTTCCAGTGTAATGTGAGTGTGGCTTGTCATGAGTGGAGAACTGATAATTCATCCATCACCAGTAGTCATATCCCAGTCTATCCAGATATAAACACCCACACCAGAGGCAAAATGTGGTTCCTATGTATAGGAAATTCTATTTTCAGCTACTGAGTTAACTAAAAATAAACTCTCACTCAAATGCAAGAGTTTACTTCAGTCCATTTTATTAGTAGTATTAAAATACCATGTACCATTTTGATTTGCAAAACTATTCCTACCTCAGCAGTGTCAGGTGGCTGGATTCCAGTACTGTGTGAATGCACTTTACATTCTTCTAAAGAACTGAGCATTTCAAAGGGACAGTACTTTATATTTTGAAAAATATTCCTCAATGATTTTCTGCCAGCTGAAGTATCCAAAGTGTCTGCCCTTAAGAAAGATTCAGTGTTTTTGGCAACATTTGTAAGCTAGTCTGCTTTTTCCAATCCAGAAACATTTTCTTTGCCAGACAGTCATCTGAAATAATGTTCTTACACAGAAAGTACATGTTCAATATGTTTTACATTTATAAACTGTAGAAGACAAGGAGTTTGGAGGTCCTAGAGGCTGGCAGTGGATTACAAGGGCAGTTACTTTCAGACTGAAAGTAAAGACACTGGAAGATGGCAAAGGTGATAATAAAGCACTGAGATTTCTAAAACCATTACTAGAACAACATTACTCCCAGGCTCACAGGGTCATGGGGCAGTGATGTTAAAGGGTGACATAAGGTCACCCAGTAGGGAAGGCTGTGATAAAAAGTCAGACCCTTACTGCGAGGAGGGGAAAAGGCCAGCATTGAGTTAGTGAGGTTCGGCCATGGGGCAACAGCACCCCAGCTATGTAACTGACATACAGTCCCAAGGTATTTCCAAGGTGAAAATGTTGAAGGACTGTGAACAGAACAGATATTCTGATGATACAATTGAAAACTCCAAATTTTAAATTACAAATATTTTCCTCCCTGTTCTACGGGACTTTGCAGACTGTTTTTTTTTTTTAAATTGAACAACAGGCTAGCCTTACAATACAAATTATAGATCACATTGTTCAGTTTATGAACAGAAGTTCCCAAACAAAATAGGATTAAAAATCTATCATGATTTCAGATTTTGAGGGATCTGTGGGAACCTCTCACAATGAGAATTTAAGTGTGTGAAAAGATTTTCAGATGTAAAAAACAGTGCATAGCATTCTAAAGGCACAGTCAGACACAGTTGGATATCAAACTACGTCTGACAAATCTAGCTGCTTCCCCAGCTACCTATTCTTTCTGCTGACAGAGGTTATAACCCCTCAGCAGAGCAGGACTGGCAGGCATCTGTTTCTCTGTGAATGTAGATAGCGCATAGAATGCACAGGGTAGGCAGCAGCCTACCCTGCTCTTCTTCGACAGGGTTAGCTCAGATTCTGCAGTTTACACTGAAGTGGTAAAAGAATGTGTATTAACTACACACGGCTGGATACCTCTTCCTCCATTCCAGAGGACATTCAAATGCAGGGCCCAACAACTTGAAGACCAATCTGTCTAGAGACCAATGGTCTAAACCATCATCACATTAAAATTTATTAAGAATGTGGCAGCTTTATGACAACTGTAATATTCTTCAAAACTAATATTTTTTCTGGAGCAGCCTTTCCTTTTAAGTTTCATGATGACCTTGTTTTTTTCCCCTCCCTCTCTCTTTTGGGTAAAAGAAATAGAGTTTTCTGGGGACATGCAAATAAACATTACAGGAATTAAATACACATACTTCCTACTGACAGTCTTCTTGAGTTGTTTTTCTTTGTTTGTTTTCTTTTTTGGTTCTGGTTTGTTTTGGTGGGGGTTTTTTTGTTGGTTTTTGGGCGGGGTTTTTTGCATTAAAATGTGATCCCAGAATTTAAAGAACTCAGTCATTCTCACAGAAAGCCTGGACTTTTTGATTTTTTTATCTGCTCTCAAGGTGTAGTATACAGTGCAATATAAGCTGCCAGTGTGGATGTCTTAATAAAATCACCCACTCACAGCCATTATGAAAAAAAAATTAAAAATCCCTTTCTCTTTATATCTTTGTGAAGCACATAAGCCTTTTGCTTTTCTTCTCTGAAAATATCAGAGAGCAGGTGAGCTAGTCAAAAGGTTCCAAACATGCATGCAAAAAACATTTGTCCATAAGGCCATTCATAGAAAGGATGTGTTTTTCACATATATTCACAAGAAACACTCAACATCTTCTAAGCATAGCCAACCTGCCATCCCCACAGCCAAGGAGCAGATATAGAGCCTGTGCCAATCCAGTTCCAACACACACAGTTGCAAAGAGCAGTCTCTGAAGTGACTACAAAGCATCAGCAAGCCACCCCTGGGCCACTCAAACACATTTTTAACAACACAGCTGACAAAAAAGCCCAGCTTGTGTTCAGCCTTCACAGACATCACACAGAGGCCATGGATTACAACAGGGGCCTCCAGCTGGAGCTGTCCTGCCCCTGCAGAGCAGGCCTTGGTACCCAGGGGGTGGCTGCTCAGAGGACAGGCTGCCCTCTGCTCTGATCGGACCAGGGCTGTGTGTGCAGACAGCTGTGTGGCCAGGCAGCACACACGACCCCAAAGACAGCCCCCTAACAGGATCCTTGTCCAGCTTAGCTGCTACAAGCTGAAGGAGCCTCCTGGCAGGAGACTGCCACCAGACACAGATCGCCTGGAAAAGCATAATGGGACAGTCCTGTATGAAACTACCCTTGTTGCCAGTGCACTGATTATAAGTATACAAAGCCACGATGAGGACCTGTGGAATCCTTCCTAGGGAAAAGCTTTTTAGGCTCCTGCAGCCTACCATTCACTTGTGTTTTTATTCCAGTTTCCCATTTTACATGTCACCCACTGAAAACATTGACAGTCCTACTTTCTATTCCTCGAATTTCACCTACTCATCACACTTTTATCAAGTTTTCTCCAATGTCTTCCTTGTGTAACACATTTCGCCATCTCAGAGGTCCTTTCCACTGTTTTTTCCATCAGTTTTTTAGTTCTTGCTCTCAGGTTGCCCTGAGCAGGCTCTAAAATTCTTTTTCTTCTACTGATTACTAGATCTGAGAGTACTTCTGGGAGCTCCAGACATTTTCCATCATCTGCTAAATCCTCTCTCCCTTCCTGAGATCCTGCCAAAGGCAGCAGAGTGGTCACTGGACTTAAAGGGTCAGTAACACTGTACAAGGGTTTTGTTAAATAAATTTTCCTTAAAAATAGACTGCCCAGCTCTATTTGTGACAGTGCCCTGATATTTTTAGGCTCTTGACTAAATAATATGAAAAACAAAGCTCGGATAAATTCACCATCTGATTCTTAAACCAGCAGTCTGAAAGAACATTTCCTCCTCCAGTGACAGCTGAATTGAGCTCTTTTTGCTTAAGTTCTCATTTGGCTTCTATAGTTGGATAATGCTTTGTTTGTGTTTAAGAGCTTGTTTACAAGGCAGTTTCTCCAACCACTCATCACTATACTCTTTCTTTCAGTGGTATACACTTGAGATGGCAGATTTACTAACTAATCAGAATATTTGACACCAATAAGAAAAATATCCACTGGCTCTTTTTATCCAAAAAAAGAAGCAGGAAATAACCTAATGTGACATTAGTTACCAAATAATTAATGGTAAAAAAAGGTTTAGTCACTGGACCATCACATCTTTAGCTATATGCTGCTGCATAGAAGTCTAGCCATCAGATTGCTTTACATTAAAATAATAATGCTTCTTTGACATGCAACACATTTGACAGTCTTTAAAAAAACATAATTTTGTCACAGAACTAATTCTTAGTATGATGGACCCTCATTCTCTAATACATTGTCACATAGAAGCTCCTGCTGGTCACATTTAATTATGACTAGACCTTAGAAGACCACGGCTAGGATTTTCTTCAGTCCATGTAACCAAGTTTCTTGTGACTTCATTCATAAGTGTTATTTGAAATTAGTCAATCTGTCTTTCTCCACATGCTGGAATATTTTAGCAGTAATTCTAAACTGCCTCAAATACATGTTGTAAAACGTTCTGCATCCATATGGTTTTTATATTCCAAATATGCATTGGTGTTTCCATATTACAAATGTGCATGCCAGAATCTAATAAATCTAATGGTTACTGTCGTGTTGCCCATTAATGTTGTGACTGTAAGTCTAGGCAAAAGGCAATACTTTATTTATTCTGAGTGTCACATTATATGCAGTCATTCTGACTGCAGGGAAAAAGGTAACATAGCAGATCAGTAAATTAACTATTGGATTCTGTGAAATCTAGGTGCAAGGTTGTGGACAACCTGTCAGAGGGCTGCAGACTGGAAAAAGGGAATCTTGAGATCTGTGGAAAGACTGCTATTTTTCTGTCATACCCCCATGTTAACAGCTGACAGCACTGAGAGCAGTGATACTGAAGTATGCTGTGGTATTGAGGGAAGAGGATGGATATCTGGACAGGTGTGCTGGTTTTGGTTGGAGTAGACAGTACCTAGTATGGGGCAATGTTTTAGATTTTTGCTGAACACTGGGTTTATAATATAGATATGTTTTTGTTATTGCTGAGCAGGGTTTACACAGAGCCAAGGGCTTTTCTGCTTTTTGTACTGCCATGCTGGCAAGGCGGCTGGGGTTGCATGGGAGGCTGGGAGAAGACATAGCCAGGACAGGTGGCCCAAACTGACCAAAAGGATATTCCATACTACATGACATCACGCTCAGTATATAAAGCACAGGAATGAAGGAGGAAATGGGGGACATTTGGAGTTGTCCTCCCAAGTAACCATTACTGTGTGATGGGACCCTGCCCTCCTGGAGATGGCTGAACCATGGGAGGCAGTGAATGAATTCCTTCTTTTGCTTTGTTTGTGTGTATGGCTTTTGTTTTCCCTATTCAGCAGACTTTATCTCAACCCTCTTGTTTTCTAGCTTTTACCCTTCCAACTCACTTCCCGATGCCAGTGGTGAGCAAGCAGCTGCATGAGGTTGCTGGCTGGGGTTAAACCACAACAACAGGTCATAGCAGACAATGCTGTGTTAGCAGTGGATGTTGAAACAATTGTCATGATAGATTATTACAGAATACCAGAGTCAGTGAGAGCTTTAACAACTCCAGCAATCAGCAACAAAGGCAGCCAAACAGTTATATTCACCATCAACACTAAAGCTATACATGGCAAAGGAAGGACAGAAGAAAGAGAGAAAGTAGGAAGGGGGGAAGGAATGAAGGCAGGAAGGAGGGACAAAAGGGGAGGAGAAAAGAAGGAGGGAGAGAGGAATAGAGGAAGGGAAGAATGGAGGGAAGGAGACACTCTGGAAATAGTTTTAAATTCTCATACAAGAAAACACTAAACAAACAAAGAAAAGAGATCAAAATAAGAAGAGAAGCTTAAAAATCTAAGGCTAACTTCATCACACAATTTTCCTTGAGAATCCAGGTTCACATACCTAATTCACATAAATGAAACATGTCTCTGACCAAGTCCCCACATAATATAGTACAGCCTTTCAACTGAGTGCTTTAATGCTTCATGGGAAATTTCTACTAGGAAGCCACATCAGAGTGTAGAATGGGAATGTTCTCATCCTCAAGAGATAGTTTGTATACCCAGGAGATATTTACAACTCCAGAAAAGCACATTTCAGTGTTAAAATGAAAAGAAATATTTCTGGTCAGTTCAAAAAACCAAATGAAAACATTTTTGTTTGACAATATTGAGATATGTAATTTTAATTTAAAAACAAATAGCATGACAAGATGTGGTTACTCCTGTGTACTCATTTTAAAATGTTTCATTGCAAACAAAAAGAAAAATTATATTTCAGTTACTTGCTTTGATAGGAATTGAAATCAAGCAATGAAATGTTGACATTTCCTACTGGGTGGATGATCCAATTTGTATCAAATCTAGAAAACAACTGTTTCTTCTTCAAGGAAATATCTCATTCAGCTAAGCAGCGGCTATTGCGGCTATCATCTCTGACACAGAGATACTTAGAGGCAACTTCGTTTGTGAAAGAATGAAATAGATTCTAACTCCGCTTACATAAATCAATGAAGTGTAAATGCCAGAAACTTTGTTGTGCAATTATTCTTCTGCACTGCGCAACAATAAAAGATTATTGGCCAGAATATGGGAAGACTTGTTATCTAAGTGCTTTGAAACACAAGTAAGCGACCCTGGAGCAGATAAAGCATGGCAACAGTCCCCACACTATTTCTCCACGTGACACTGAAGCATAAACATGTGGTTATTTATTTGTCTTCTACTGAAGTCTTTCACATTTACTGAATAAGACTGTGCAAACAAACAGAACAGCTGACCAACAGTAATGTTTTCAAGCAATGAATTTTTCATATGTCAAATTTCTCAATAAGCAATAAACTATAGAAAAAGTGTTGTTTTTTTCAGGTGTCACTACCTCAGAGTTCATAGCTAATGTGCCTTCAATGACTGTTGAACAACTCCAAGCACTGGCAGTCCTAATAAACAAGAACAAAATTTTGTTATTGTTTTGCATTGAGAAGAGCGTGATGAGGGAAATATTTGGATACAAACGAGAGTGCATCAAGATATGAAGGAGTTTCTAGGGGGTTTTATTTAACTTGTTTATTAAGGCTGGAATTTAGCTCAGCACAAAACTTTCTGTGACTTTCTGGAAAAATTTTTCAGTCAAATGTAGAACAGCTGTGCTCTCCTGGAGTTGCATTAAAAAACAATATCTGTCACAGAAAACTAGCAAAAAGAGTTTGTGCAGTTGAATGCACTTCTGGATGTAGCAGGAAACTGCAGAATGTATCTTAAAATTATGCCATTTTGGCATATTATCAGTGGGTCAAGAAGGAACTTGTATCTGATTCCCCCATGCATTCAGAAGACCCTGTTGCAGCCAACATGATGCTTCCCAGCTGTAGTAACTTAGAAATAAGCTGGTGCTGGCTTTTCTTAAGCCATAAAGAAGATGTACTCCTTCTTGCATGGTGCAAAGCACTGAGGAATACAACAGGCATGGTTAAATGAAACACTATCAGAAGCTTTGGACTGAATCCCAACCACATGCAACGTTATGGCTCAGTAGAACATATCCCAGGATTATTTGAATGATAAGACATGGAGCTACCTAATGTACTCCTTCCCAAAAAAATGACAGAATTTCTGTCCTAACCGGGAAAACAAGAATTCTGATAAGGCATGAAGTGATTTGCATCACTTGAATTTCAGAAATCAACATCCATGCTGTAAAGTGGTCATACCAGCAGGTGATAAATTTCTAGTTAGAGCAACTCTAGTGAAGTCAAGCTCTGAATTAGTTCAAAACTACTTTGAACTTAAAATTTTGCTTCTAACAATCTGTTGAAAAAGGTGCCATGATCAGCACCATTTATTACGCTTTTCTACCAGGTTCTATCAGCATCCAATGAAAATAAACAAAGTTTATCTGAAACTCTGGAATTTCTCCTTATGATGCTCATCATCAGTACCAGACACAAGGTGTTTTATGTTTTAATTTATAGTCTGTATGCAAGAAATTAACAGGCAAGCACAATGGTTAAAATCCCAGTCTGAGATATTAACACCTGATCAGCTGTTATTTAATATGGAGCTACCTTGATCCCTCTCATCCAGAAAAATATATCCGAGTTTATCCTTTCATCTGGAATTTAGAAATGCAGAGTTGATCCTCTCTTTGAATAACCTGAATTAGCTCCTTGAGCGTATTTCTCCTTGCTGCATGTGGGTGTTTTAACCAAGTGAGCTCTTTGGTTACAGTCATTGTACCTAATTATGGAGTTGTCTGAAGCAGAGAAAAAAGAACTGAGAATGACTACATAGTGCCTTACTGGTTTACAAGTCCTGAATTCTTTCCTAAGCCCTAAAGGCATAGGAAGGCTCTGACAATATGACATAATGATACTAAAAGTCTTCTGTTCCTGGATTTAGTACAGTTTGTTGTGCTGGTTGTTGGAGGGGGATCTGCAGAGTGTTCAGTTTTACTTTTTTGTATTTAAAAATTCAAATAATACCTAAAACAAGACTCTATAGATTTCCAGAATGTGTATAGGGCATGAATCTTGATGAATTACTAAGTTCTGTATTCCCATCCATCTCACTTCCCTTCCCCCTCCCTACCCCCCAAAAAACCACAAAAACAAAAACCTAACAAACAAAAAACCCAAAAACAAACAAAGGTTTAAGTGAATTAAATAATAGGGAAAATACAAAGAAATGCCAGAGAAAAACAGAGAGAGAATAAGAACAATACTGTGATGTCTTATCAAAGAGGTACTTGGACATAGAGTGTAATTATCTGTATTTGAATAAAATTGTGATTGGAGGTCCTTTAGGTGTAAATATGTTCAATAAAGATGCAAAATCTACCCAGTTACTTGAAATAGAACCAGAAAATTTAGATTAGAACTAAGATTCACTTCTTATTAAACAATGAGAATAAATACCTAGTGGATTATCTAAGGTTCTAGCAGATTTATTTCTACTGTAAATATATGTTTGCTTGTTTCTAAACTAAATGCTGCAACTCAAACGAGGATTAGTCAGGGTAGTACTTTGTTTATTGTTTTCACTGGAAAATTGTATTCACAACAGTCCCCCTAGTTTTGCAGTCTGTTCATCTGTTAGATATGGCAAGGGCGTTAATAATTCATGTTCTGTAAATTCATAAAGCATTTGTTTCAGAAATCAACCATGGTTCTTATTTGTATCACATCTTTGTGCATTTCATAGTTTGACTACATTAATCACTGAATATGGTAGCTATTATTCAGAGAATCCCAAGAAAATTCTTTTTAGACCCAGGGATTATTGTGGAAATACCAGCTGTTAATACAGTGGTGTTAGCAATGTGCACTGTACTAGGCTGGTTGTTTTCATTCAGAAACAGGTCAGCATGGGAGAGACGTGAAGATAGATTCCTACCACATCTCCAGTGTCACTGTGCACAAAAGAAATGCCCATTTTGAGTGACAGGCTATATTTCCCTCTAAGATATCTTTGGAGTTAGACAAATCCTTTGGGCACTAACACAAAGGACGGAATCAATCCCAACTTCTCTTTTCAAGCTGCCTTCTGACCTAGTCGAAACAATCATGGAACTGATCTAAAAATCAGAAACTGCAGTTTTACTTAACATTCTGAAAGAAATGGGTTAGAGACAGAAACTTACACTGTTTTCTTCCCAAATCCAGGCAATGTTGTTTTTAGGGATACCTGCTTGATTTTTTCCCAAAGACAACCCTTCCCCTCCTTTTTTCCCTTACAATAATTTTTCTTCTGTCCTCATGATGGTTTGCTTAACCATGTTCCTATACATACACACTATGAACATATGTGCATTCTAATATGGTCACTCTCATAGCCCATGTAACTTTTCAGTAATAGTACTGAAAGCAAAAACCAGGGGAAATAAGGACACGCCATTAAAAGCAAGATTCCTATAAAGCCCTGTCTTTCCCAGCTAGGTGTGATATTGTTTATGAAGCAGCAGGAGGATACTCATTTTCTGGCTTCCAACATTCTGTCTGCCCTGGGAAATTTAATCTAGGTAACAGTAGGCAAAAATATTACACTTTGACCAGATTTCACATACCGTGAAGAGAGAAAAGGTTGGGACATATCTATTTTTAACCAAAAAATTTCTAAAAATGATTCATTTTTGTGTTCTTGCTCAGTAAAGAAAATAAAAAAGTATTACTTTTTGTGGTAAGCCACACAAAGTAAAAATCTGTTGGACTTTGATTGGAAAGAAAAAGCAACACAGAAATAATACACCCAGTAGCAGATTCAAAACATAATAAATCTCTTTTTTTCTCTTTTATTTTTACTTTTTGTTTTTGAACAGCAAGGAGTGTCAAATTCTAACCTTTTGCCTGAAGAGGCTGAGTTGACTTTTGCCCAAGTATGGACATGCGAAGAGAAAGAATTAGCTAACAGAGAAAGGGCAGTTTGGTTTACACTGCTTTACCTCCAGCAGTTCAGAAACATGATAAAGATGCCATTAGACCCCCAGGTTCTCTCCAGTTTTTCATCAGACTTACATATGAAAGTAAGACATGGAATATAAGCTACAGTTCAGTTTACTCAGTGTATGACTGTCACTGCAGAAGAGGCTTTCAGAATTATGCTGTTGATTTAGGATTGGATTTACATGAGTGACTTTTGCTTATTTTATTAATGTATCCTAATAAGATGGGTTTGATATGAAACCTATCATGGTGGCACTTAAGTGTCTGTGTGTCTGTCTGCACATTCCATCATCTCTTGTCCCTCCTGAGAAACAGAAAGCAAGTATCTTATTTCTATTCTTACTTTAATGCCTTCACAATATTTTCCTTGTATGATCAATCATTTAGAGGCAGTAAAGCCTAACAGACTTAACAAAGAACTGAAAAACAAGAACTTATGTTTAATTTATCACTAAAGGAATAGTCAGTCCTTGGCAATAATAACACTGTTCACTTTGTGAACATTTCCCAGCTGTGTCAGACAGAGAGAGCTGTATCCAACACTCTTAATATTAAGATTACTTAATAGGCCTCATTTTCTTTTTCCTTGGCTACATGGATTATTCAGATCAGACTACAATGCAATCTATTTGCTAGTTTCATCCACATAAGATATAAATTAAAGCTTGGTAAGTTTGCATAAAACAGTGCAGACTAAAGTACTAGTTGAATTCCAGCACTAGCTGTATTTTCACTGTTCTAAGTGGGACTGTCTTTATTTGAAGCGTAAGTAGAAGTATTTTTGAAGGTCAGAAACATGACAGATAATTTGCAAGTTTGAAAGCCACAGCGTCTCTTCCTTGGCAATATATTCTATAATTGTGACATACCACAAAAAGTCCAAAGATCATGCCACTTCTGTTGCTGGAAGATAGATCTGTATTCTTTCTGTCATCAAGAGATTTGTTTTCGAAATTAGGTGTTACATCATAATGTGGCATTTGTGACAGCAGCAAGAAAGGCATGGTGTTTGTTTTCCTGATGTGGTATGTTCTATAAATATGTGTGTATAAAAATAAAGACTTAACCATGACCTCTAAGACTTAAGTGACTGTATAACATTCAGCTATGGAAAGCAATAAAAAAAGCAAAGTCTTCAACAGGAAAAAAAACTGCAGTCTTTTCTTATAATAGGCTACAGCAGTTCTTCAGACAAAGGGGCAGAAATTTTACGTCTATCCTTCCAAAGTTCCTATATTTACATAAACTGCCAGTAGCAGATGACTTTACAGAGCAGGATGTAGAATGGAAGGTGATCTATGTTATGTTTTGCATCATCCACAAAATTTCAAAGTTTGATTGCACAAATACTAATTTTTTAAAAAAATGTTAAAATAATTCATTAATCTGGGAATGTTACTTTTCCTATGCTCTGCATATTCTTGAGACAAAACTATCCTGCAATACTTAGATTTCAGATGCATAGTATGGTACAGCTTTTCAAAATTACTTTGTAAAAAAAATATTTCTTCCTAATACTGGCTGGTCTATGCATGCCTCCCTAAGACAAAGGAAACACTGACATATTTAGAAAGAGATGAGTTAGTACTTCTTTAGATTATTAGATATCTGATTTGACACAAGGAACATTGGTTTCCTGGCAAAATTGGCCATTTTTTGATCACTTTCAACCGTATCTGAGGGATATCTAGGATTTCCCAGTACCTCCAAAATCAAGAGTTTTTTTTCAATTGATCCTAAGATAAAACAATAATTATATATCAACAAAAGGGGAAGAGAATAAAAACCCTTTACCATACCCAGCTGGATGATAAAGTGTAGTGTAATACCTGGATGAAAAAAAGCAAATTTGTTTTGATCCTTGTTCAGACTTTTTAAAAGTTATTCAGTTGGTTACAGGTAAAACACAGACTTTAACAAAAGCATCACTTCATTACAAACACAGATAGGCCTTCTGTCTTCTCTGTCAGCTGTACTGAAACACTCCTGAACTCTACAGTCGGTATTATTTGTATATGCTGGCTAACATACAGACAGATATGGCTTCTGCTTA
This sequence comes from Empidonax traillii, assembly GCF_003031625.1. NCBI lineage: Eukaryota > Metazoa > Chordata > Aves > Passeriformes > Tyrannidae > Empidonax > Empidonax traillii. The sequence continues at coordinate 2,779,543 of NW_020955246.1, read as the reverse complement.
AAAGCAAAGACCACGTAAACTTCTTCTCCACCCTATGCTTTGGATGTGACAGATATGATTAATATAACTTTATGATGTTGCTTGATTTACCATTCATTATTTTTTAACCAAAATCAAGTCAGACTTCCATTTTTAAAATTAAATTTATTTACCTACAAATAGATGCCCTTGTAATGCAAAACATGTGGAGTTCAAAAAAGTCAGAATTAAAAAAAAAACAAAAACACTCTCTCTTTTTTTCCTTTCTTCTACTCCAAATTAGACATTCTCCATCCTTTAATTCTGTTCCCAGCAAGCCTCCCACTTTAGAGACACAAGCCCTAAAACGTAACTCTTAGTTGTTTATACGAGAGGTTTCACATTCCTCTGTAGGGCCAGAAAAATAGTTACAGTCAGACGCAGCAATGGAACTGTTCCATGCCATAGAAATCCAGAGTGAATCCAACCAATGCGCCTTTTACATGGGATGTGAGGCAATCTGCATCAGAATAGTTGTCAAAGTCTCAGTAACTATTGAAAATTAACATTTACTGAAATGCTACTGGAGACTGAGAGAGACAAAGTTCAGTCTGGCTCAGCTCAACAGACCAAGATGCATTACAGTTGGAGTCCTATCTGCCACTCCTGCCAGATCATTCATGGTATTATACAAAGCCCTTTACTATGCCTGACTACATGAAAAGTGGCAATGACAGCTGCCTGACTCTGTCTTGGGACCATTTTAAATTCTAGAGAATTAAAAAATTGATGTAGACTTGTATATGTCAGATTTTCTTAGAGGTATAGAGGCCTAAAGCTGACCTCCCATGCACCGTATGCTGCTGTGCATGAATTCCAGCTACTACCTGGCTCAGCCCACTAAGTCAGATCCAGGCTGGATCTGGAAAATCAGAATTCTGAAATAATGGACTGCTAGGTTTCTCTTGATTCATTCCAGGGGAATGGTTGAACGCAAGTTTGTTTGGAAGAAATATATTTTTGGATAAGGCTATCTTTAATTTCCATTTTTGTGCACTAGTTCATGCGGTACTGTTATTGAACATAAGCCAAACTCTCCCTTCAGTTGTATTTGTGCACAGTTTATCAGCAAGCAGCCTCAGGTTGCTTTGGTTCATTGTAACTCAGCAGTGAATTTGGCTGAGTTGTTTTAATTCATATAGGCAATTGTCAACCATTTAAACTTGACTGAGCTACTTGTGGATTTAGTTTTGGACTAAAGCAAAAGTACTACGTTCTAGCTCAAAGAAAATGGAGCACATGAAGTCTTGTAAATTATTTCAATAGGCCACTCAAACCCCTCTGGCCAAGGAGCATAGCAGACCAAACTATTCAGTTCAGGAAAAGGTTGGTTCTACTGGCACTAGGGTAAAAGAGACACTACAAACTTTATCCTTTGAACTTTGAAAATGTATGAATCATATTAATCCCTTATAAGTTTCTGAAATGCAAATATAAAGACTTTCACTTACATTCCTTAATAAAGGGAAGTTTTACAATGTCTGAGTGGGGAAAAAAAGAGAGTGATGTGATTCTGGGTCTTATCCTCATCTTTCATAGTGCATATCAGAAGTAATTGCACCAAATGCAAACTGACTAAACACACAAGAGGATTTCAGAATCAAGGTTATTAATGAAAAATTATAATTATTATGAATACCCAGTAGTGATTCGATATCAAAACTCTCCTATTCTAAACAACGTTCTCAGTGTATCTGTAAATGTTTTTCTAAATATGTTCTGACTCTATTAGAAAGCTAACTAATAAGCAACCTAGTAAGGGAATAACATCAACTGTATGGACTTCTACCAGCCCAGCCACAACAGCTAATACAAAAATACAACTCTAGGTCTGCATGACCTGTTGTGATGACACTGTCCATTCCCTAGTAGGATTGAAACAAATCAAATACATTTGAGATGTTGGTGACTGAATCCTGAAATAAAGCATGTAAATAAATTCAGACTTACAGAGACAATTGCTAGAGCTGTATAAACAAGCTGTATAAACAAGATGTACAAACTGCTTGTTTCATGAAGCTCTTCCTGCTAATCATTATACATTCCTATTGAATGGGTTTTTGACAACGTCTAATAACATGGTAGGTGAAAGTAAGCCTGAGATAGTACAAATTAAAGATAAGATTGACTCATTCTAACACAGACTTAAATGATCCTGTGTTTTTCCAACAAGCCTGTTTCTCAGTAGTAACATTTTTCTGTTCAAAGCATCAGAGAGAAACTGCCAGTGATAATGGAAAGCAAAGTCAAGGGAACTTTCTCTACTACATGAATAAAACTCACTGTGCATGATGTGGTTAAGCATAAAATCAGGAAATTACTTGCCTCTAGAAAAAAGACAACATATAAGAAAGTAGACATTAGGCAGTATCAGTAACAAACAGTAAGTGGTTATTCTGTTCAAGGGCAAATCTGTCACTTCATAACTGGGTCAGGTACAGACCCACGTATTTCTCCATGGTAGAAAGTTCACGATAAAAAGCAAGACATTACTCAATCTCTTGTGTTTGGAATCTGCTTAACTGAGTCAGAGGATCATTAGAGCCTGCAGAATATGAACATCCAGATACAGGACTTTGGCAGTGGCCTCTGAACGTACACTTGGAAAGCAGTTCTCAATTCCTTCAGAGATAGTTTACTGGACACATGTAGTTTCCCAGAAATATCCTTTGTTTTTAATGGGAAGTGACACTCATGACTTCAGATCATCTCACAATCCTAAAAAATCATCCATTTCTCATTCGACTAGAGGGTTTCTGGGTAGTTCCAGGTTGAATTATGAATTTCCTATTTGGAAAGACCAACGTTCAATTCTGCTCACAGATTTGTGGAACAAAGAGGAAATGCACTTTCTCTTAGGGCTCAACACACAGTACTTCACTGTAGGATTTTAACTCTTCAAGACTATAAAAACATAGACAGAAGTTTTTAAATTATCCTAGACTATGACCAAGAAGGATATACTAAAACAAACAAACAAACAAACAAACAAACAAACAAACCCTCAAATATTTCTTTCATTAACAAGTCTGTCAAGAAACCTGGAAATATTTACAGTAAACAGTTGGAGAAAATAGCTTTGATACAATAGGAATGAAAACAGCAGGATCCCAAGAAAAGACAGTGGGAAGAAAGGGTAGAAATTAATTTCCCACAAACAGAAGGGAACATAGTTTTTTGCTAACCAACGCTTAGGGAATCAAGGAGTGTCACACCACAGCGCAGCACAATTTGTAGTTCTAAGGACAGGACTCTGAACAACGTTCACTACTGCAGCATCCCTTCTCCGAGTGTGGTTTATTTGAAAAAATAATATAAAATGGTTTTCTCTATTGGGTACTTGAAACTGAATGAAAATCAGAGTAGCAATAGCATTGCTGAGAAACAGTTTTCAGGATAAGACCTGTAAGAAACATCAGACTGCTAATTTTTACTGATGTTAATGGACTTGCTCCCAGTTAAGTCAGACTGTTCACTCAGTCTCTGCTCTTCTGATGGGAGAATGATACATGGTTTCAGGTGAGTTCTTCTTTAAGACAAAATTTGGAATCCTGCAAAATTCACATATGTTCCTCGTTAATGAAAATACAGAGCAGGCTAACTTGTTGCTTTTAATTTCATTCTTAATGAATCCATAGTGGCTAGAGATATTAAACAATAAAAGTCTTTTTTATTATTATTTCTCTGAGCAAATGTTTCAAAAATTTTGGGCTAAAAATATAAATAGAAATCAGTAACATAAAACTCATGAATAAATTATGATAGTAAACAAGTCTGCATGAGCAATACAACAGAAAAAATATTTGGTCCTGCATATATTTCTGTTTGACACATCCAGGAAGATTTTATAAAGAGACCGTAAAAATTGTTAACATATTTTCTAAGTAGAATAGGAACTGTCAAGGAATTGCTCATAATATTTCTAGTTATGCATTCCAAAGATACAAATAAAAAATTCTTCTGCATATCACTCAATTCATTATGAATGCTTCCCGTTGAAGGCAGAGTTAGTTTTGGCCTTTTATGGACAGATAAAAGCTGCACCTGCATTACTCCACTTTATGTAACAAAAGAACATTTTCATTTTTTTCCTGTAGTGAAACAGGAACAACACATTTTTAAAGGCACAGCTTGAATGACAACTAAAAAGCCAAGCCTCTCTTCCGTTTCTGTATTTGCTTTTTTGGCACTAGTTTTGTAAAATAACCGACTACTCTCAAGATACAGTAGCAAGTTCATGTCTGTTAACAGAAAAAAGGGAAATAGTCTAAAGCAGTGATTGGCAGCTAAATCCAGTTCATCTGTAAAAGTGCTGCTGTTTCCACTAGTCAGTAGTCCCAGTTTTTTGCTCACTTACGTCAGCTATGCCATTCAAGCAAGTTTTCAGAAGATCTTGCTTGAATCCCTGTGTAACATACTCCTAACCAAGGCCAATAAAATATGATTTGTCACATTCAGTGAGGACAGAGAGAAGACTTAGACCACCAAAGACAAGACTTTGGGGGATAATAAAATTTTGTATTTCAATCAATGCCCCAAAGCAGTATGCTTCTACTACAGTAATCAACAGCATTCTTTATAAGAAAGAGAAGCATTGCAATCTTTCCTAGACGAAGGATTTTAGTCTTGGATAATAATAGCGATAATAATAGTAATAATTATACACTTTGGTTTTGGGGTTATGCTGAAAATGACACTAAATTAATAAGTTGTCCTATTTTCTCCTCTCTCCCAAAAGTAGCATGGGAGGCAGCAAAGTCTGAAGGATACTCTCAGTAACCCAGGGAGTTCTGAATGTTGTTCTTTGTCCTCCACTGCAGTTCAGACATCTGGCATACCTCAGGCGAAACTGCTCTGCAGCACAACTAATCCCTTCCATTGCCTCTTCAGTTGCTCAGTGTTTGTGGAAGGCCATAACACTCTCTCACATTGCTTTCATTAGCCTTTAACTTCAGCAGTCTCTTACCTTTCACTTTTACTGTTTACAGCTCTCAGTCTCTGAGACATAATCAACCAGATTTTGGACACCATTAACTGAGCAAGAGTGCTTTTGAAAACAGAGTGAATTTAGTCAACTGGGAAAATGCAAAATTTGGGTGAGTTGTTTGCAGAAAAGAATTCCCAGAGAAATCAGACCTACCTATGCCTAAAGACACAAGTATATGGAAATTTTTCCATATGGTACAATAGAATATTTCTTTGCATTTTTAGCCCTGTACCACACCGCAACAGACAACCTATCTGATCCTATAGAAAAAAACCTGTTGTGGCTATATTCAGTTTTTTGAGGCAGGTAGTGGTAGAATATGATGAGTCTGTTCCACTTTTAAATAGATATGTATCCTTCTGTCTAAAGAGTTATGAAACATAACTGTGACCATACTTCCCTGTGCATACTTCCCTTCAGCAAGTGTGGGCACTTCTCATTTGGGCTAATATGTTGAAGACCAAGAATTTTCCCCATTCTTCACAGAAGATATGAATGATGAGTCTACCAAAATTCAACCTATCCTAGTTTACAGAAAAGAAGAGAGTACAAGAGGCATTTCAGGGGAGAAGGATTCATGGGTTGAAGAAGAAAGGGAAGTTGTACCACCCAGGAATAACAGAGGAAAATGAGAGAGACTGGAAGCATTAATTTCCATACTTCTGGTTCTGTGACTGTAGTGAGTCATCTGAGTAAAAGTAATTCTCAGAAAAGCTGAAGTTTCAAGCTTCAACTCCCTGGGGTTTTTTTTTCCAAAAGAGAAGAAAATTTAATCTAATTTTCTTTACCTCTGAATATCATACATGCTATGATATTACACTAGCGAAGTATTTTAGATGCTTTTTATAAAAGGGAGTGAGACAAGTCCAAGTATGGTAAGCTAGTGTTTATAGGGCTATATTGTTTTAAACAATTTTTGGAAAATATGTTATAGCCAGCATTTCAAACAAGTCTCATGCTCAGTGTAAAAGAGGCTTTCCTGTATTAATTCAAAGTACTCTGAAGCCCAGACACAACACAACACTCAGCAGCTCATAAATTTGTCAGTGGATGAATTTAGCTTAAGAAAAATAAGCTGCGTGAATTATAGGTGTGGCAGGGAGCACCACCTATATTCTTCAAGTTGCTTTGACCCTTTCCAGTTGGTTGTAACTTGTTATAACTTTGCCAAATTCTAACTTCCAGTTCAGAATTTTTTCTAATTTTAGCTACAAACCTTCCATGCAGTTATCTGCTATTTGAGCTATTTGGGGAATTTTCAGTCAAAACAGCTCAGCGATTTCTGAAGGCAAGTGAGGGGAGAAAATTGAAAAAGCTTTTCATGTCCAGAGTGATAAATTCCTTTGCTCTTTATGATGCTGAAGGGTTCTCTTGCTTTGATGCAGGATGTCCCATTCCTAACTCTGTGCAAAATCCACCATATCCTGACCAAATGACAAATATTTCAGAAGGCCCAATTAGTACATGAAACTGAAGTATATGTTTGTTGATTGGAAAATGTTTCCTAAAAGCTCTACGTACACTGAATGTGCAGCACCTCTGGACTGAGAAAGTGTTAGCCTTTTAAATGGGGTTCCCAGCTCCTATGGGGAGTATCAATGCTACTGGGACGCAGTGCAGTCTAGTGGCTTTGTGGGGCCAGATGTTAGAAGTGTGAGGGACTCCCCACGGCAGGGGTCAAGGAAGGGCAGGGACCGGGGTGGTCTCAGCCCTGGCACCAGGCACCTTGCTGGGACCAGGCCAGGACGTGGCCCATGGTCAGGCAGAGCAGGGCCACGGGGAGCTGGAGATTATCCTTGCTGTGACATCAGTGAGGCAGGGGCTGATGGCTGATGGTTGATGGCTGATGGGCTGACACAGGACCCTGGGCCATGGGCAGGGTGGGGGGAGCCCTGGAGTGCTGGGAACAGGAGAACCCATTAGTGCCCTTGGAGCCTGATAAACACAGTGATAAGGGAAGCAGTCTTGTCTGTACACCCAGGCTTTGGCGGGAATAGAATGAGGTGGCCAGGGAGACAATATTTGATGTGCAAAAGACCCATGGAAACTCTGAAGGATTAAGGTGAGAAGGACAAGCACGAGGGGAAAAACTGAGTCTGAGTGAGAAAAATGGAGGAATGGGACAGTAAGCTGGAGACAGAGATGAGTCTATGACACAACCTGGTGGACAGGTAGGTCTTCAGAGGTTTGGCTCAGCCAGCTCACATTTCTTGGCAAAACATGGAAATGAATTAAAAATTGCTGAACATAAAGACATTTCAGGTCCCAATAAATACATGAAAAATTCGTGCCTCAAGTGCTACTGTACAAATACAATTACAGTCTAGTACTTCAATCAGACACTCCTTTCTATTTGCATGGTGGAGTTCTATGTAGTGAATCTAAATTCTCCATCCCAACAGCAATCAGTGGAGCTCTCAGTATGACACCGTACAAAATGTTTCTGGTTGTTTCAGCAACCACTTTCAAATACCTGTTATTAGTGTAGCAGGATAGGAGATAATCAGTTTGTGTGGTCCTGGATTCCTTCGAAACCATCTGCTCATCCCTCATAGAATAGTTTCACCTTGGGATTCAAATAAGGCTTTTTGTCTCTGCTGCCAATAGGCTTCAGCAGTGCACACATCAAATTAAAAATGCCATTCTGTCAAAGTCGGATTGAGAAGTTTAATATTAATACCTGAGGTGTGGGAACCGAGGAGATAGTTGGAAATGTGACTCTGAAAATGAACAGCCAAAGGAAGGAAATAAAACCACAACAAAATTCTGAGGTATATGATCCAGAGACAGTAACAGCAAGGAATTTGATGAAAAAAACAATGGAATATTTGAAACAAATATGTAAATGTTCCTCAGAAATTGCTAGACAATAAAAAGACAGCTGAATCTGTGCCTTTTTTGAGCACTCAAAATGCAGTCAACATAAGTTTTAAATTGGGTTCCTATTATTACTGTGCCTGCGTGGGGCTGTAATTCACAAAGATTCAGAAGTATTTTGAAGTGATGTAATTCACTTTTGCCTGAAATACTGCCACTTTTGGTGCAAAAAGACCCTCCCAGATAGGTTTTCCACAACAGAGAAATTCTGTAGTTAAATTAAAAAGGAAGTGAAGAATAACTTTTGCCAATTGAAAACATGTAAGTAATTTAGGTAGGCTAAATGCAATGACCAGAACTGGAATTTTTAAGGCAAACAAAGATTAAACACTGTGCTATTACCAAACATTCATTGAATTCCTTTGAATCCACAAAGGACAGATTGTCAGTTTTCCATCTCCTCTGTTTCACTAGGACATATCTACAAGAGGACCTGTTGCTTCCATGACAAGAAGGACCCAAAAGCCTATCTACTTTTTTTTTGTCTATAAATGACAGTGATTTGGTTCTCACTTTTTTGCAATCCTTATTCCTTTGGAACCCACTTTTTTTCTGGATGTCTCTTCTCCATCATTGTCAATGATCCCCTCTGGGAACACATCTCACACTTTCAGTCTTATCATCAGTTTCCTGCTATTTATTCACTTTATTTGAAATACAAGGATTTCTCATCTTGAATCAGCCCTTCAGATCTTGCGAATAGAGTTAGATTGATTTACTGGAGAAGTAAGATTACTTTTTACTTCCTTTATTTAAACTGGAAGAATGTTTCCCAAGAGTGGGAAATGCATCTGGACTAAAACCCCTCTTTTATAGTTCACTTGATTTAAAGTATAAGAAAAGTCAAACATTCTTAGGCCAGAATATTACAGTTTCTAAGAAAACTCTTACAAGAACATAATTGGGTGGATTATGTTAGATGGAATTCCATATTTTGGAATTCTGAAAAATATAAACACACAAGAATCTGCACCGTAAGACAGCGGAACAATTACATGGATTGTGTAACAATGGAAAATTGGTAAGAAGGAGGAGTTGCCCATCAATTGGTCTGGTGAGATGTGTTTTTTCCATTAAGCCATACTGCAAAGTGTGATCACAGAATATGCTGAGTTGCAAGGGCCCACGAAGACCATTGGGCCTAGCTTTTAGCCCTGCACAGCCATCCCCAAAAGTCACACCAAATGCCTGAGTGAATCATCCAAATGCTTCTTGAACTCTGTCAGGCTTGGTCCTGTGACCACTTCCCTGGGTAACCTGTTCCAGTGCCCAGCCACCCTCTGGGTGACAAACGTTTTTCTGATATCCAACCTAAATCTCCCCTGACACAACTTCAGTCCATTCCCTCAGATCTTGTATCTAGTGATATTCTCTTCCTTCTTGTGTTTCCTGATTGCTAAATGATGATTTTAATAGCAGCTCTCACTCCCTTCTAAGATTTTTGATCTGTACTGTTCAAGGGAGCTCACTGGTTGCAGTGATTCATAGATGAATGTGTCTTTTTTCTGTGTAGCTTGGTTTTATCCAAACTGCTCATGTAGTTCTCAATTAGTTTTTGATGTCACTTCAAGGTTTTGCTCCTCATTATAAAATTCATGGGTAGACCAGGTATCAAGAACAAATGCGGAAATTCAGGTATAATTAACTGAAACAATGCAACAATATCAGCCTTTTCTTCTTGAGATACTGTGTATCTCAATGTCCAACAGAGGCTCCCATTGCTTCTGCTGGTACTGGCTCTTGATTATTCCTCATACCATTCATCAGAATCATGGTGCAAACTATTCAGAAACTCTTGATCTGAGTGCTGCCGTTTCTTCTTCCCCTTTCACAACTGAACAACTAAAATTTTCAGGTAGGGAAAATTAAAAGAACAAAGTAAGTGTTTCATGGATATAAGATCCAATAATAAGATCCAAACACTCAGAGCTCCTGATCACTCTCACACAATTTTGTGACACTAAACTGAACAAAATCTGTAGTCAGAATGAAATTTTCAAATTATAAAAAATATTGTCTTAGAAAGCTTGGTATATTTACACATATGTGTGGTGAAGGGCTAGGTTATATTCCTATATTCTGAATGTCCAAATGACTACAAATGAAGTGAAACACTAGAACAAAGCATCTCAGAGGCCCACATTTTAGTTTCTGTTAATAAAATTCTCCCACAGTGGTTTTTTCATAGACAGAAAATCAAAATGGCACATATGCTTGCACACGTGTATGCATTCATGCCTGTGAAATGGTCACAAAAATAGGAAATAACCTCATATACACACAAATGTGTGTATTATGTATAAATTGCATGCATTCATTATATTTTTGGTTGGATGCTTTTATGCATATGATAGAAAAAACATTCCTTAAGGCTGTACTGCTATGCTAGTAGGCACTGTGTCAAAACCAAACAAAGAGTCAGTTTAGTAGTTCTACTCTATAAGCTGGAGTGTACAGAAGCTTCACCATTTTCCTCCACAGGTGAATTTTGTAGATCTACCCTCCCCCTGCGTTCTGTTGCTCCTTCTGAGTTACAGTATCGAGCGCTCACTCTTAAATGATTGCCATTTTACCCTGGGAGATCATGGAAACCTGGCAGTGAGAGAAAAAACATATTACTGGGTTTTAGAAACTCTGTGTTATAGCACAGCATCTATATCATAGGGCTTTTATTCATGTCTTTCCAAATTCTACACTGTTTATAACATTTGAATGATAAATATGTCTGAAAAGTTAAGGTTTCCAAAATATTTTCCTAGTGCCAGTTAACTGTTTGAAGGATGCACAAACCACCGTGGGAAGGGATTGAAACACTTAATGTCCTCTCATTCCACTTTCATTGAGAAAATGGATGACCCTCTAATTAGTCATAGTTCAGAAAATGTTTAAGGTACATTCAACCACAAACAAACTCAAGAATGTCTTGACCAGGTAGCAAGGTTGCATCTTCAGTCATACATACCTCTAAAGACTACCCTTGGAATAACAAAATGTTTCCATCCTATGTTTCACAGAGTAATTAATGAGACTTTATAACCTAAATTTATACCCTAAATTTCAGAGATGGTTCTACAGTGCTGACTACTATGCTAGTGACTACTTATTTTTCTGTCCCATCTATCTGTATGCACTTGTAGTCTCTGGTCTTCCTCCTTGAGTGTAAAATCTTCTGTTCATTTTGTAGTAAGGCAAAGCAGGAACTGAACCTGTCTCAGGGAACTTCTGGTTACAACACATTAATAGTTATCACTCTCCTTATACTGTCCACTCATTGAAAAAATATCTAATATGTTTGCTATTTTCATCCAACCTTTAACTCACCACAATTCAAGTAAGATACTCAAAATTGCAAAGTAATTACTTCATCTGTCAGTCTTTCTGATCATTTATAAATAACGTGTTAGAAATTGTCTTTCACATGTCCCTTTTTGTGCTGAGTTTGGACTAGCCTGTGTTACTTTCCTCCAAAGCCTCTTGTTGTAAATGTTGTTGGTTATTTTCCTTGTTTAGAACACAGTATACAGAGAAGAGGCTGTTGAGTAGTTGCTGATTTTTTTCAATACGGCCACTTCCTTTTCCACAGACACAAAGCAGCCCTGTTGCAGCAGGGCATTTCTGGTGGACCAAATGATGGCTCTAACAGACTTAGCTTTTGGCAGTAAGAGTATATTATTCCTAATGCCTGCTCTCCTTTCAAATGTAAGTCACACATATAAATATGCATGTATTTCAAATACAATTTCTATATGCAGACTAAACTCTTGGGAGATTTATTTTAAATATCTAAATAAAGGATGTTTTTAAATGTAAATATCTTGCTTTAAAATCTAAATTTTGCAGAACTCCACAAAGCTGTCAAAGTACTTTAAGTTCCATTTCAAAATCCAGTCTCTAAGCCATCATTTTCTCCAAAATCAGCTTCTTCCTTTAATTTTTTTTTTCCTGCAAAGATTATGAGATATTAACATAAATAATTCAGCTTTGGTTGAATGTGAAGGTAAAAAGTATTTAAGTGCTAGTATTCAGCGGAATACTTAAAGACATGACTAACTTGGAGTTTTAGAGTTAACCAGGTGCTTACACCCCATGATTAAAGAAAAAATACCTTGTTGTCTGAGCAACATCTCAGAACTGGATGTCATTAATTCCTGCTGGAATTGTAACTTGTTTGTGATAGAGGATCTTTTTGCTATAAAAAAAGCTATGAAGTAATTAAAACATTGCCAGTGCTCTTAAAATGGGGATTGTCATAATTTTGAACAACTGTACTGCCAATTTTCATAAATATGCTGCCAGAATATCTTCAGTAGAGATCACAACTGAGCATGTACATGCCTAAAGTTTTGATAAATAGGCTTTGAAAACTTCCCCAACAGCACTTACCTTCATATATTCTGATTGCAGTTTTTTTCCTTTGGACATTTTAGGTTTACAGAGCAGCTTAGGTTCCCATTAGACCTGATTCTGACTGAAAATGAAAGAATGTAATTAACATTAGCAATGCTTTTCTTGAAATATTCCTACTGAGATCTGAAAGGGAGATGACAAACCACATGCAACAAAAATTATTCTCATGCTGTTGGAAGTACAGTTTTACTGCCTGGTGAACTTCCATGCTGGTTAATGCACATTTTCTTGGTCTCCTGTAATCCCATAACAGGAACTTCCCAAACTAAAACCAAAAGAGACTTGTGAATTACCAGTTCTAGCCACACACATCAACAGACAATTTTCAATATTTAAATAGAAAAAAGTTACATAGTGCTCTCAGTCTTTGATTATAGTCTTCCATATCAGGAGAGGTGATTTATTATTATTATTATTATTATTACTATTTTTTTAAAAACCTAGGGTCACAGATTGAAAGTCAAGGTAATTTCGACTTCAGTAATTGTTACTGCAGGACTAGCTGGCATAACTGAGACTTTAGTCTGCCTGCAGTAAAAGAGGCAGAGCTGATCACAATTTCCTAGATTAACTGATGTCGGGAAATCAATAATTTATTTGCATGCCTGAGAAAGACTGAGTTTGGTTTTTTAAATTCATATACAGCCATGAGGGTGCATGTGATCAAATTTTTTAAGGGCTGGTATTTGTTTTCTCATTATTAGGTAAGATGTTGGACCGCAAAAAGAGGCCCAATAGCAAAGGGGAAATTAAAGAAATCTGTGGAGAAAAGACAGCCTTGCCCAGGAACAGTTGCTGAAAGCATTTGTTTTCAATCTTATACCAGTAATGTTCTGTTTAGCTTTTTGAGTGTTCTCTCCATAGTTGTGTATGTTCCTGCCTTCTGTTCATAGCTAAAGTTATTTTTGCAATTTTTTTCACTCACCGTATTTTCAATAGATGTTACTCTTATGTGAGTACATTGGGAGTGGTAGAAATAGGATGGATCAGAAAGGAATCAGTGTCTTAACTTGAGATTTCCTGAAATTTTAGTCTCTCTTTTAGTCAGGAATTGCAAACAACACGAAATATGTGTTAACACCTCTATTTTGAGAGGGTGCTCAATATTTCCAAGTCTAAATTTTAAATGAGGGCCACAACAGAACTCTTATTAACATTTTCATCTTCTTTTTTCCTTAGATACTGTCTGCTCCTTTTATATGTTGATGTCATTATACTAAAATGGTTTTCTTGTTCATAGCAAAATGTTCCATCTTCATAGCAAAGTGTAGTCATCAAATTAGCTTCCTTTAATTTTATATACCTTGATGAAAAGGAAGAAGAGATGGAAAAACTAAGTAAGTATTTTGTAACTTTAAATGAACCTATGCTCTATTGCAGATGTTATCAACAGTACTTAATGATAGTTCAGAGCTTCAGTATTAAAATAGAAATGTTCAAAAGAATTTTGAAGGATAGTTAATAATTTTCAAAATATTTTGTTCCCAAAACAGATAACCCTTTAGAAAAATCTGAAAAAAAATCAATTTAAACTATGACAGAAGGTTTATTTGCAAGTTTAGGAGGAAAATATCTTCTGCATTTTTAGAAGAAACGCAAAACCCTTACACAGATTTTATCTAGTCTTTTCTACAGTTTTAGCTAAGCAATAATAAAAAAAAAAAACAAACCCCGACCTCTGTAATTATGACTATGTAATGCCTGTTGAGATAAAAAGCAAACATATTATATACCAAATCTGTCACTAGAAAAGAGAGAAACAGTTTTTTTCATATTTCTTCTGTTCCATTCCTAGCCTTATTTTTCTGTTGACTTTTCTTCAATTAATATCTAAATTAGACTGTAAACCTTTGGAAGAAGTCATATTTTTAGCTCACTGCTGAAGTTTCCAGAATGATTTGTAATCCTGTAACAATACTAAAGCATGGAATCATTTGTTTTCTAAAATGTTGTGAGTAATTTTGATGGAAGGAATCCTTTCTGATATTTCTGAAATTCTACATTTTAACCAGTGGCAGTTACTTCATTCAGTTGTGGGGTTTTTTTTGTCACTGATATCATCTGAAAAAAAAGCATATGGATGAAAATGCTGTAGAGAGCAAATGTAACCAATTTGCCAGGGCTTTTTATGAACTCTGTTTGAGTTTTGTGATATGTTTCAGCTCTCTGAATTTTTTCTTACCATGGTATCTGTAATTACTGGTAAGAAGGAACCATAGTACTGTTTATATACAAGTATTGTATATATGCATCTGAACAAACACAGAACACTTTTTATGTGTGTTCTAGTTTTGGTCTATATACATTTTTATCCCTTTGGTTTGACTTTTAGCAAAATCAAAGGGTAACAAGAGGAATCCAGACAGATTTTATTTGAATTTTGCAAATTTTCACCTAAATTCATAAAATTCCAATTTTACCCCCAACCCACTTTTGACTCAGTTCAGGTTCTTAGAAGTTTGCAAAATATAGCTACACTAGAGAAGAATCCATTTTTTTGAATTAAGACACAAACTTGATTTTGTGCTTTCCTGTAAAAAGCAAACCCTGCTTTATAGCTGGGCTTCCTGATTTCAGAGTCCAGTTCTAAACTGCAGTCAAACTGAGAACAAATTTATGGATCTTTGGGATAGAGCATCTTAACTCCCAGGTTTATAATCTGGCTCAAACTTACAAAAACAGATATTTGAGAAGAGATAGATGTATTAAGCAATATGCTTAATCTTCTGACAAATTGTTATTGTTTCTACGTTATATTTTCCAGAGCTTATGGAAGTTCTTTTTAAATGACTCAGACAATAAGCTTCCAGTTCTCCCCTTGGGAAGCTATTCCATAGTCTTATATATTGCTGCAATCAAGTAATGTTTTCCTTATAAGCATTCTTAATTTGTTTTGCTTTACTTCATTAAGTAGCCCTGGTTACTTGCCCTGTGAATATACATATAAATATATGAGGTACAAGGGTTATTATTAACTGTTACCATTCCTCATGCCTGTTTAGCTCATTTTATGTCCACATGCGAAGAAAGCCACAGTACAAACAATGAACAGAAGAATAGCTGATATTCCCTACATGTAAGGCTGTCCTGTATGTTCCACATTATTCTCATACAAAGTCTTAGATTCAGGTTTCTCCTAATAAAAGTGATTTAGCTCTGCACCTCACCCATTTTGAAAAAAAAAAGCAGACCAACTAAACAAACAAACAAAACCAAAGCAATAAGAAACAATTTATTATGCATTGGAGTGAGGAATTAGATCTGACCTATTATTTTACAGCTTCCCATGGGACTGTGTAGAGTGCAACTGTTATCACACTTAATTCTCTGTGGCCTGTACTAGCCCTTGAATAAGGGTACAGGCTATTCCTGGAACAGTGGTTTTCATCAGACTATTGTTTATATGGATGGAGTTCAGGTATGCTCCAGAAGATGACATTAGAGCAGTTTAAGGAGTTATTATCCTCAATTCTTTAGTGTTATTCTTCTGCGCAACTTGTTGCCCTTACACAAACCTACTTTTTAACAAATTTCATTCTTATTTAAAGTACTGCTATCTGACATCACAGTTGACTACATGCAGGTCAACAAATTGGTTTACAAATGTGTAAATAAGATGTTGGCTGAAGGAAGATTTTGTGAATATAAACAGCAGACTCCAAACAAATAATCTTTCAACATTTGAGAGAAAGTAACATGTCTTGATATGTATCCTACGATTAAACACAGAAGGACTCGGGGGTTAGTATTCTTGACTATTCAGGTTTGTTGACTGTATTAGTATAATAGAGAATTCTGCAGAGAAATCTTGCATTATATTCATTGGCTTTGTCTAACCATATATCCTGTGATATATCTGTGGAAACATTTTTGTCCTCCCGTGGGGCCAATGTGCAGTTGTACAAACGAACATATATAAAGCCTAGGAGGCACGGTGAAGTCAAATCTAGTGAAACCTAGTCTTCATTGAGAGCTAGTCTGGCCCCAAATTTAATAAGTACCTTATTATTGCAGTGAGACAATAAATACAAATGTCTTAAAAATCAGGTATTTTTCTCCTATAGTCCAGTTCATCTTGTCCATCATACTTGCAAATAAAAAACAGTGGGTGCAGGTCTATGGTCACAGGCAGAGTAAAAAGTTATTGTACCTTTATATCCTTGGAAGTCTCCAAAGGAGACTTCAGTTTGGATAGGCCATATTCAGTTGTTATTTATGAATGGCTTCAGAGTCATACTCATGCAACCATCAGAGCAGTAAAAAACAGGAAGGCAAGGAAGGAACTACTGACACATTGCAGCATCACTTGTTCAACTCTTGATCCTAAGGATTTGCTGAAACTATTAAAGCATCACTCCCAAACCCTGTGTGGAGAAGAATTTTACCCTAGACAAGTTCTCCATGTGGAATGTTTTCATTCAGCTCTAAGGAGGCTGAATGGCACCTGGCAGTGTCATCTTAGTGGATATGAGGTGTTTCTTGAGGGAAGAGGCTTCAGCACTCTAGAAATTACAGGAGTTGGGCTGTTTTTGTTCCCTAGAAAGAGTTAATACACACTACAACTGTTTTCTTACACTTCAAATGCAAGAGAAGGAATAAACAGGTACAAAAGCAATGTTCAAGAAGTTGTTTATGACCCATTCTAGCATTTCCTGCTTTAGTACTTTCTGTCTGGCTCAGTTCAATGATTTTGAAGAGTGTGTCCCTTAGTGATAAGCAGCAAAATTATATCAGACCAGGAAACAGCAATGCTAAGTGTGAATTTCCGCTCAGTATACAGACAATCATTTCCCATATATGAAAGTTCACCTAAGGTAGAGCTAAGCATTGAGGGTAGAGCCATTGTTTAATTCTTTAGAAAAAATATACTAAAGGTCTTGTACTTGGATTGGCTGACTGTATCCAAAAGCTTTGCTGCTGCCACAGTCAGCAAACAGCTTATGGGAACAGAGATGTTATACTTGCACTGTGTCACAATTGCACAAGGCATAGACAGAGAATTGTCTAAAATTGTAGGTACTGGTTGACAGAGGACATACAAACTCCTGACTATTTCAGCTCAATAAAGGCTGTAACAACAAAGGTTTTGAGATGCCTGTGTTCAAATTTCCCTTTGGTCCTGATATTAAACGCAGCATGTGCTCATGCAAAGAAAGGCATACAACAAGTACTGCCCATGATCCATGAGAAATCCACGAAGCTATCCTGCTTGTATGTACATTTATAATGATGGAAAGTAGCTCATTAAAATACTGGGCCAGAATCGTTAATACACATAGTTGCAAAACCTGGCAAGTATTATGTCGCATAGAAAACCTAGGTAGAAGAGTTAACGAATGAAGGAAAGAGAAAAAAACAGAGAAGGGTAAATATTTCTCATGGCATAACAACAAAATATTTAGTTGCAGGCCTGAGCCACCGATTGGCCTGAGTTTACAACAGACATCTCTGCCAGTTGAATACTGGCCAAGTGGCAAGTGGCAACCTCTCTGCAGTCTGATATACACACAAATAAGAAGGTTTTGGGTGCCAGATACCAGGAAGCCAGTGCTTTTAACACTAGTACCCCATAATTTATAGCATCTTGGTTTGTGCTCCTGCAGTTAAGGGTCTGTTAATGTTTGTCTTCTGAATTCTAATTCTCAAGGGTTTATAATTTGGCCATTAACATGCTCTCAGTATCAAAACCTCAGCTCACATATGCCAAGAACAGTTTTTAGGTAATTTTTAGGAAGAATGTTAGTTGGTTTCTAAAATATGAGAAAGGAAGGAAAGAAGGAGGAAGGAATGACTAGTTAAAATAGTTAAACATTATAATTTTCTTGTGTGCTCAATAACTTGAAATTCTTGTATTTTAAAACAAGAATTATTGCTGTAAGGTGTTATTATTATTCTTGCTGTAAAATTCTTTTTAAGGTGAAGTCTTTTGCAGATTTTTTAATATTGAAGTCTTCCAATTGATTTTTGAATGGCAATTATTGAATGGCTATTGCTCTCAGCCTCTCAAAGAGCAAAGATGCAGAAGGTACACTACTGAATCCCACCACTATAATTTTAAAAATGCAATTAGTAAGAACAAGAAAAGAAAGCATATACTTAGGAATGTTTTGTATCAATTTACAGTCCATGCTATTAAAGTACATAGTTCGTCTGTGTCCTTTTGTGGCTGGATTAAACAACAGAGTTCCAAAAAATAAAGCAATAGACAGTTCCTGTTCAGCTACAATGAACTCATGTTCTTTCTCTTTTTAACTAAGATACAGAGTAAAGAACATCTATGGATTCCTAGGAGTACCATGGTGGCCTGTACAACCCAGTTTAAGTCTTTGTACTCTTCTCACTGTACTCTAAGGGATACTGATGGAAAGTGAAAAATGGAAATCCTAAGCTAAATATCAATCCAAAAGCTACAGTTACTCTTGACTTTTTACCTGAGCAAAGTAAAAACTGCAAGAATAATTTCAACTTCTTGCAATTGGCTTCAAGTCAATAAGTCTTCATTAGTCGTGCATTTTAACAAGACTTTTAGTTAGGAGAATCCTCAATATTTCTCAGAATGAAATCCATACTCCTAAAATCTTAAGCTGTTATTGTCCTTTGAAACAAGGATGTGCTGTTTCATCTAAACTCTGTATCATATTAACCTACAACAGTACCTGCCATAAGTTGCATAGGGCTCCATAATAAAACTCTATTTACATACAAATACTATGTTGTAAACACCAAGCATTTAAAGATGCCCTATATAAGGTAATAGCTTATAAGTCTCTAGTTGAAGGTATACACCACTGAACAGAACAAATGAGCACTGCGGTTTGCATTTTTTGGCACTGCCTGTTAAGCATCTCTCAAGGTAAATGTCTGGTTATGACAAAAAAATTGTTTAAAATACAGTGAAATGAGCATAAAATTACAGAAAAGCCTCACAAAAATTCAGGTTTGACACTCTCAAGTTTTGGGGTATTTCAAGCCAAGAGCTAGGTTTGGTTTTTCATTCAGAGTCATTAGGTAGACTGTGGTGACTGGACAGTGATTAGAAAAATAGAAGCAATTACAGTATCACGGAATCAGACAGATTCACAGAATGGTTGGAATTGGAAGGAAGTTCTGGAGATCACCCTGTCCAATCACCCTCCTAAGGCAGGGTCACCCAGAACAGATTGCACAGCATTGCGTGCAGGCATGTTTTGAATATTTCCAGAGAATGATACTCTACAACCTCTCTGGGCAGCCTGTTGCAGTGCTTTTTCACCCTAAAAGAAAAAAAGTTTTTCTTCATATTCACGTGGAACTCCCTGTGTTTCAGTTTATGCCCATTGCTCTTTGTCCTGCCACTGGGCACTACTGAAAAGGATCTGGGCCATCCTCTTGACATCTGGCCTTAAGATGCATTGATATGATTCCCCTCTCAGTTGCCTCTTCAGGATAAACAGGCCCAGCTCCCTCAGCCTTTCCTCATAAGTGAGGTGCTCCATATCAGTAGCCCTCCACTTGATCCACTCCAGGAGCTCCACATCTCTCTTATGCTGAGGAGCCTAGAACAGGACTCAGTGCTCCAGATGCTGCCTCATCAGGGCTGAGCAGAAGGGCAGGATCACCTCCCTCGACCAGCTGGCAATGCTCTTCCTAATGCACCCCAGGATACCACTGGCCTTCTTGGCCACAGGGTCACACTGCTGGCTTGTGGACAGTTTGTTGTCCACCAGGTCCTTCTCTGCAGAGCTGCTTTCCAGAAGGTCAGCCCCCAGCCTGTACTTGAGCATGGGGCTATTGTTAAATTGACTGTTTACCCTCTACCAAATCATGCTGTCTAGGAAACAGGTGTTTACAGCTGCAATACACAGAAAATATTCCCATGTCATATGCACTATATGTATTTTTATTATATTAAGTGGACAAACTTGTCTCAAGCCTGAAGAAGATTTTAGATGCTTGGAAGCCTGTTTGCTTTACTGAGCTATACCATTTACTCTACTAGAAGATTCTACTTTTATCTGCAAACTGGGCTCAACAAACATTCTTTGACCATGAAGGCAAACAAGTGACAGCACCATGACCACTGGCTCTCCAGGAAAGGTCCCAGAGAACCCAAAAGAAAGCGCTAGGCCCCTGTATGTAGCTGTATGAGACAGATTCAGCACTTAGGCGTCAGAAGAAGCCTCTTCCAGTGGCTGGTGATAAAGCACAGGAAGGTAAAGAGAGGATGAATGAATCTAGAAATTTTCCTTGAATAGCAAAATGTGGGAATAACTCCAGCTACATTTTTCAGATAATATCCAGTGGCATTGCAGAGTCCACAGGAGTGGATTGCACTTTAGCTTCACACCAAGTGAACCATACTGATTTAAAATGTGTAGAGAAATATTCAGGAAGTCAGGCAGAATATGGGAATAGAAAAAGAGTCAAAATGTGGGTTTCAATTTAAATATGAAGGTAATGTATTCCTCATGAGACAAACCACAAGTTTTGACAAAATGTGTTTCTCGGACTGCCTTTCAAGGCAACAGTCATTCTGGTTACATGAAATTACTCACAAGTGAAGGCCCAGATGTATGTTTATCATTTCAATTTAAAACCAGACTTCCTTGAAAATGAAAAGATAGTTTTGCAGTTAGCTATTTCTTCTGGCCAAACATTGGCAGTAAAGTTTTAAATAAGTTTTAAAGGAAAAACAGGTAATAAAAAAATATACTTGAAGTTTTGATTGCAACACTTTTACTTTCAGAAGGTACATTCAAATTCTCCCCTATGAAACTATCATTTCATAAAGGCTTTGTAAAATTTTTTTATGGAAGATTATTAGCTGGCAAAGCAACTGTGTTAGACATCCACAAAATGCAAAGACTGCAGAACACAACCTGTCAGATGATTATCATGCTCCAACACAATTCTAGTGGGGACTCTTCTGGAGAGCAGATATCTGAAATGTCCAGCCAAAAATGGTGCCCATAATTTTGCTTTAGAGGGGTTGCAGTGGAAACTTAGAATCCTAGTTTCTGTTTACAGCAAGAAATGCACAGAAATGGCTGACATATATGTGAGTACCTCTCTATCTATCTGATCTCCATTCACCTGATGCACTGGTCTGCTTGGAGTGAGGGTTCTCCTACTATTGTAGACAACCAGTACTAAGGCCCTGAAGTACTTTTTGCTCTGCAGCCCACTTTTCTGGGCTAAGTACCAAGGTTTGCCTTTTCACATTTAAGAAATAACCTGAAATTATTTTCAATAATAGAGATATTATAATAAGGATACTTTTACAGATCACTTAATTCTTTAATCATTAGCTTGTTATCCATAACTGCACTGACGTCATAACTAGATTTCTACTTAGCAAACCTGTCCAAACTTTTTAAATTCTATGAGCTTTCATAGTATACTCATATCTTCACACTGTTTTACTAAGAAGTATGTATTTCGCAGTCATATTTATTAAAAGAAATCTATCTATCCACCTGAAATCAAGCAATGGATCAATTAAGAGGAGTATTGTTGGAGGTTAATTTTGTTTTGGTTAAATTTGTAAGTCAAGCCCACAGAAAAGAATAAATCCAACACAATATTGGGATGAGAAACATACAGAACACCTTTTACCTTTCATTCTTTCATATTTTTGCTGTGTTGACTTGACAGAGCTCACAACTGCTACAGTAGAAAAGTAAATCACATCTGTTCCACATGTTATTCAGAGAGAAGACTCATTTTTATTTATTTATGTTTATTGTAACAAGGTCATCTTCTTTTTAAGGTTTCTTGTATCCAGTTTAAAATTTCCAGAAGACTGAAAAGACAAGTCAAATGGAAGAGATGTGCTTTGCTGTGGATTTTAAAGATGGAGAGAGTTTCACACAAAGTCTGATATGTGCTTTTATACATCACATTGTTATGATGTCTTTCAACAATAATACTGAAGAGGCTAATTCATGCTATTTCTAAAGTATTCAAAGGCCCAGTTAAATATTTTTAGTCTGATGTAAGTGTGATGTGTGCAAGGAATCTACTCTGTAATATGACCTGCTAACAATCACCAAAGGAAAGTCTAGCCCTATCCAATTTGCCTCAGGATGATGATTCTTACATATATACTGAGAAAACCTTGTATGTGAACTATTAAAACATGGATTCAGATCATGAAATGTTGTTTTCACAAAGTCTATTTTTAATGTTAAAATAAGACTTTAAGACCAAAGACTCACCCTTTGTGTTGAGTTTCCTGAAAGGAATACAAAGTTTGAATAGCAGCATACATGGGTGGGACATCCATTTGAAAATTAGCTTAATTGAAAGCTATGTGAAATTAATTACATATGTGATTACACCCATGTGACTAATGTTCAGTAAAAGCAATGAACACTATGAAATAATTCAGCACAATTTTAGAGAGGCAGAGTGCCACTTTGTTGAATGTATAGATTATATTCCCTGGCATAGAGTTAAGGGAGTAGTTATTTCATTCCCATGTATTTTATCCTGCTGGGAGATAAATAAAAAACTTCAGCATGCAAGAATAATAAATCTATTGGTGAAAGTAAACCTGATATTTTATAACTTTTCCAGTTCATTATTGCTTTGAACAAAAGCTGTCTGGAGGTCCTACATCCAGGGAATATTTGGCAAATAATATGAATCATGAAATTTAACACCTATGGCTTCCAGGATATTTTCACTTATATTTCTACAATATACTGCAACCATCTTGAGTAAGAGACTCTGGTGCACATCTTCAGGAGATGAAAATGATAGGCAATCACAGCTGAGTGTTAATCCTCCCTCTGTTTAATTTGTTCTTCTGTTCTTATATGCCTACCA
This sequence comes from Empidonax traillii, assembly GCF_003031625.1. Lineage (NCBI taxonomy): Eukaryota > Metazoa > Chordata > Aves > Passeriformes > Tyrannidae > Empidonax > Empidonax traillii. The sequence continues at coordinate 2,756,445 of NW_020955246.1, read as the reverse complement.
AATGACCGAACTTTAGCAATAGCCAACACTTCACAACATTAGCTAGTAAAATTGTCAGACTTCTTTCAAAGTTATTCCAGCCATAAAGATTTCCTGAAGTGACACATATTTTTAAAATACAGTTTAGTGAGATCCTGAAAAGACCTGACAGAATGGTTCAGTACAGCACAGCATTCCCAATCAAAGTGCAGCGATGGAAGTGTTTGCATACTTGGTACAGCTTCAGCTTCCCACCTTGTTATGCCTTGGCAGACACATGTGGACTCTTCAGAACATAGCTCATGGTAATAACAGGAGCACCTACTGTGACAAGTATCACTTTATAAATCTAATTGTATCTCTGCCTCAACAGGAACAAAGTTAGCACAGTATCCCACCGAGTATAGAAATCAGTGTTGTAGCTGGGTTTTAAGTAAGGAATGAAAATTTCTATGTGGAAAAAAAAAAAAAAAAAAGGAAATATTCAGGGCTGTAATGCCAAATTCTGTGGTGAACAGGTCTTTAGATCCAGAGCACAATCTGCTATCTATATATTTCTTTTTGTTTTATGAAGGTTCAATGCATTTTGCCCAAAAGATGTTTTGAATCATTAACATATGATATGATATTTGCTTGTCATATAATGATATGTTTTGCTCTTTTACACACTTTTATAAGATGTTAAGGTTCATTTCAGAGAAACATTATGAATTAAAATAATTTCTTGTAATTTGTATGACTGTACTGACAATTTGGTACAGTGTATCTTTTAATCTTGTAGTGATGGGAAACAAAACTTAGAATAATCTGAAACTACTAGGAAATCATGGGAGATAAGAAGACTGAGGAACTACTGAACTGTTTGAGATTGAATGCAGCTTTACTCACCCCTTGGATTAAACATTTTTTCCTGTTTTTTTCATCGGTACCTATTTCTGGGACACCAAAAGACGAAAACATCAGAAACCCGTTCTCATTACAACATGAGCTGTTTTTCATTTCCGTAAGAGAGCGTAACCTGGAAAGAGCAGCTCGTTGCCTAAAGCAATATTTTGAGTCAAAGAAATTAATGCAGAGAAAAGAGCTGTTTCACATGATAAATGCAGCCACTAAGGACACAAAACTTTGCTCAAAGCACCTGAAAACTGTGGTTAAATGCAGTGGGATAGTCACTCCCTGGTGGTGAAGTAGTGGTAGCACACTCTGCAAGCACTGAGAATTTATTTTTTTGGACTTACTTGACACTTATTTTTACTCACGAGGGGACTTATCCCAGTGTACATGACTCCTGGAAATACCTGTTGGGGCTACAGGGGGAATGGTGTTTTTCAGAATTTGCCTTCTAATTTTTAGTTGCTTGGATATATTCATTTCCATTTTTGCAAAGTAGAAGCTAAAGTGAATATCTAAAAATAAAAAGTGTCTTCACCTTTGTGTTTTTGTTAGACATCTGCTGATGGTACAGGTTAGATTTTTGGTATAATGACTTTTATTCCAGTCAAATCTCAAACATTGTTTCTGGTTTTGCTTTGTTTTTTCCAATATGTTGTCCAAGTACTGTGGAAATCATACACAAAGAACATTCTCATTGGTTACCACAAAATTATCACAAATATAAGTCCCATTCTAATTGCAGGGGAAACATTTGTGATCTCAGATGTTTCATGTGGTAACTGCTGGCAAATGGGAACGTCTAATGGTAACCATAGTATATTTATTTCAAGTCACTTGCCTAAGTATAATGTGCTCTGTACAGATAAGTTTTGAAGTGAAATTCTAGCTACAAGCTCTTTTATAATATATAATTTAAATGTATTTTCAGTAAACACTATTTTTGCCTTGCAAACAGAGACAATGTTTGTCTTCCTGTGTTAAAATCTTACTTTTTGTTTGTTTTGTAAATTATTAGGGAGGTTTTGGCTAACGCTGCAAAGTCTAATGGACAAGTAAAAGACACTTTCCATTTTTAAACAGCATACAGAAGTCAAATTCCTCAAAGAAATCCAGATCCTCCCTGAATTAAATCTCTTGGTTTTTTTAAAAGATTGGGTATAATTTAGCTAGTATAATTAATTGTTTAGGAGTTTGGAAGTTCTGTGATAGATTATTATTTTGAATACGCCCAGTTATTCACTTGTAATCATCCTAATGAGTTCAATTGTCCTGCCCTAGGTTTTCTGGTCTTTGAAAAGTTTGAGTAATTGATCTCCATTTTTGCTTCCCTTTGAACACAATAGTAATACAAAGTTTATGAATTAAATTAAAGTCTACTACCAAACATTTCTATGTTTTCCCATCTTACACACCGGATCTCTAAAGTAAGAAATGGACAACAGCCCTTAATACAGAGACAAAACAAAATAAAAAATATGATTACCTCTCCACGTTACATTTCAGATGAATTCCCTGAAGCTTTATTTTAACCCAGAGTAATGGTGCCCTCTTGGTGTTCCCATCTTGCTATCTAAAAGTACTACAACTGTTAGAGATAGTAGAAAACATATTTGAGTCTTCTATTAGAACATCCATCTGTAGCACCATTTATTGTTCCAGAGAGAAAAATAAACCCTTTAATTCTTCCGTGAAGAATTACATGTAAATCATTTTGTTGTCCAGACAATATTGCTGCAATATTCCGAGTTTAAATGAATTGCAGGGATGGCATTAGCATGAATGTCTGCAACAGCAATAGGATCTTGGCAGTGGACAGTTGGATAAATTCAAATTCATCGGATGAACACAACTCTATAATCTGCAAGTTTGATTGGGAGGGAAAAAACAATTTATTTACTATTTTGAAAAAAAGCAGCATGCTAAATGCTACCCAATAATTTGTTATAGATAAACATTGAAATATCTGACAGGCAAAACAGATTAAATGTCAATTACCTGAATGCAGAGTACCTATAAAATTTTGTTGCAGGTTCATTCAAGTTATCTTATGGTGGTGCTGGAAGTAGACACACCACATAGAGTTCATGCTTTTCATTTACCATGCACCAATGTTCAGACAGTCAAAACACTTAAAATGAAATCTGGACCAACTTTTATGGAAGAACTTCCTGTGACTTCAGTGGGATGAAAATTTCTCCTTATGTCTAAACATAATCTACAGGTAGTGTCCTTACAACTACTCCAAAACAAAAATATCAAGGTAAAAACTGCAGGCCCAAACCATGGGCAGAATGAGGTATGAAGAATATTGTGTCTTTTCCAAACAAACCTGGAGAGGAAGTTTATGAACACAGAATTAGTTTCCCTAGATTAGCTTTTAGGCAGTGTATTGAGGTTAAAGCTCACTTATTTTCAAAAACTAACCACCAGATCTTTTGTTCCCATCGATAAGAATATTCACTGATACCTCTGTCTAAAATGCAGATCTGCTTGTAGATTTTTGTCCTGATATGGTCTGCTGGAATATTGGTTTATATTTATTTAGAGAATAGGGTTCTTGATGCTGAATCACCCAAACCAGTCACCATAGTGCTCAGTAGAGGTCTTTCCCCTGTATCTCAGTGTATCTCTACTGGACTGTATCTCTTTAACTTCTTTTCACCATTTCACGAAGACCACAGGGCATGAAGGGAAATGATGCAGGCAGAGCTGATCTTCATAGGTGCAAAGCACCTGCTGTGAAAAGCTGAACTTTACTTTCCCTTAACTTTTCTGGAGGAAGGGGTTATAGTGAAGCATTCAGTGCGTGCTGAGACCAAACCCTACTTTCTCCTTAACCTTTCACTTTTCTCCTAACAGTCTTTCAGGAGATGATGAAAACAAACTTAGAGACAGAGTCTAATAATCACATAAAGTTACATGGAATTTCCTCTTGGAGAACCACAAGGTTATACTATCCAGGGACCTAGCTGTATTTATGGAATACAGGAAATCTATACCTCCTTTCCTTCAGGCTTTAAAAATAAACAATCTCACATGAAAATACACAACTGCCACTCTGTGTCTCACACCATTTTAAGGCATCTTACCTTGCAGTGTCTGCAGCCAAAGATGTTAGCGATGAGGAAGGGAGATTTCTGTTTCCCTTAGTGTACCTCCTCAGGCACTGTCACCTACGGAGCACAGAAGGACTCTGTATGCATTAAGTGTTGAATGCTGGATTATGAGACTTTTGGCAATATACAGTGGTTGACTGATCATTTCACAGATTTATTTCATAGAATAAATGTACAGACAACATAAACCTTTTCAGTAACAAGTTCATGCATTTTTTTAAAGAGAAAGGAAACGTTTCTGAACTAATTCTGGTATAGGTCAGAAATTACCAATCAAGACACATGAAGCATCCAATATCTGTGGAAAAAAAATTTTAAGAGGATTCTATAAGTCTTAGTTTTCTGGAGGTGAAATATTGCAAAATGACTGCTTACTCCAATTTTTTCCAGGAGTCAGGAGGTTAAGAGATCATATCAGGACTGTTTTGTTAACATCTTTAAGTGAAAACTAAAATAGGTCTAACTTCATGAATATGCAATCCAAACAGTCTGAATTTTAAACATCAAACATAAATAATGGACTGTGAGAAACCAAGCTAAAGTCAACTATTATTCCAAAATCATATTAGATTACTTGCTTTATGAAAATTGCAAACTGTTAACAGACAATGTAAAAATGGCAAATATTAAAGTACTCTGCAAGTTATTTAAATCATGACAGTAAATAATTTGCAAAAAGCCACTATAATTCCAGATTTCAAATATATATGATATAAGGATGGAATTACAGTTACATGTCTACCATTATTCCTTCCTAGGTATCTTCTGAGACTTCCAGTCACTATTAAATTCAATAGATGCTTCCAATAATAATGATAAGGATACCTGTGTCCATTAAAAAATAAGCGATAAGTACCTGCAGTTTAATGGGCTGCTAAACAATTGAAATGCCAATACTGCTAAATATTTTGTCCCCAAATATATTTCTGCCTACAAAGATTAGGAAAAATCCATTTACAGTTCCTAGAATAATTCCAATGAATGCTACGGTGCAGGGAATCACAATGCTGCGGTTGCAACATGTCCTCAAGCTAACAGTAAAACTGCAGCAACGAACTGGAGTTTTTTTCTCTCTTGACTTTTACAGAAAACAATGTCCTCATGGTTCAGGGACACAAATGAAAACCTAAGACTAAATTCAGGCTGCAGTTTTGGCACCACCCTGACCGGTATGTGGTTCTTTCAAAACCTTTAACTCACAGGAGGCCACATGATGCCGGATAAGACTTAGCTTCCAAGAGGCAGTAGTTGGTTTTAATATTGGGAGTGATTTTAGAAAGTAAGAATTTCTGACATTCATTGAAAACTATGTTGACTTTTCCAAAACCAAACACCATCACTTAGTATTTTTAAGCCAAAATAGTAAACCTGAAATATTATGACAGACCCGAGAATGATGGATAATGTGCCTTCAGCTGCTATGGCAATGGGGAAGGCCACATCTACATTACCTACTCCTTCCCATAACAAGGTGGGAAGGTGGCAACAACAGGATTGTTTTACTGGTTTTCCTAGGAGCATTCTCTCATTACCATTATACTATCTTTTCCCTGCTGGCCTTCACCAGCTGACCGGCATATGAAGCTATGAACCATGGAGTTTAGATCCAGATCTGAAAGAGAACCTGCCCAGAACTTGAATAGGAATAGCTTCACTGTTGGGCCCTTCCTATATAGCTATATGTCTTTTTCTGTATGTATAACTTAGTTCTTTCGAGTAAGTATTTTAATTGAGGGAACACACAGGAAGGTACATTCCATATCCCAAACAGTTTATAGTAAACTTTTATGTGAGATGCAATGAGCTCACATGAAAAGAATCATATGGGAAAGTAGTGAGATGGATAGTAAGAACACATTTAGAGTATAAAAAATCCCTTCATTGCTCAGAATGGTCATTGGCTTCCCTTGAAATCACATTTCATTAGCATTCTGCCAACTTTTGGTGCTCTCTGTTTCCCATCCCCTTTTGCTAGGATTTTATGCAAAACAAAGTTCATAATTCTATCCGTATTTTGACCACAGATTAACCAGACATTATTAATTGACAGAAACAGTAAAAAAAAAAAAAAAAAAAAAAAAAAAAAAAAAAAAAAAAAAAAAAAAAAAAAAAAAAAAAAAAAAAAAAAAAAAAAAAAAAAAAAAAAAAAAAAAAAAAAAAAAAAAAAAAAAAAAAAAAAAAAAAAAAAAAAAAAAAAAAAAAAAAAAAAAAAAAAAAAGGAATTATTGGTTTATGCTTCAGCATAAAGACATTCCAAAATACTATTTAGGGTCAGCATATTGAAGACAATAACAGATTAGGTTAAAGGAGTCACGGTCCCACTGTAGCGTTCCTATATGCATGCATAACAGTGTCAAATGGAACAGGGACAGCGTCTGATGTCTTGGAAAACAGCTGTTGAGGTAATGAAGACTGAAGAAGGAACATGAATACTGAGTCTACAGGCCAGGTGCACTGTGGTGAACAAGCATGTTCACCATAACCTCTATTTTGCCATTTCTTGATATTTCTGCACTTAGAGTCTCAAATCCCAGAGCTGAATGTTCGCCTGTAAAAGAAGTTTTTTGTTTTCTGTCTGTAAAAACAATTCACTGAAAACATATGGCTAATCTATTCAGTATGTTTTTGAAATATATTCTGGTTTAAATGCCCCCAGCCATGGTTAGAGAGGTGTCCTTTCAGATTAATCTCTCCCCTCCAACCAGATGTGCAAACATGCCTCTTAGAAAGCAAAACTGCTGGAATGGAAAGGGGGAAGTTTGAAAACACATCAGTTTTCAGTATCTCACTATTTGCCCCTGAAGGACATACATTTGGAGATGTATTTATGTATACAGCCAGTGTATTTATTAAACTCCCATCCTCCCACTTTACTTAAATTCCTTTTTAACTGAAGCTCCCAGAACAAATCACTTCCTCAGTTGTTTATCATTTGCCCAAACTTCTTTGCAGTTCCTGCAATACTTTTAGAACTTAGTAATTTTTGAACACGTACACAATACATTTGTATTAATATGCAGGTAGTGAGACCTGTTTCTTCACCAATTTTTTTCAAAAAAAGATGCAAATTAGTGTCTTATTTTTAAGCTGCATGAACGAAGTTGAGTCACAATTTTTTTTCTACTATGTTTTTAATTTAAATATCTCACAATTATTTAGCAAATTTTTTTCAGCAAAACCAAAGTGAATGTAAGACTAAAATTGTCACAGTTTACAGTTAATGTTTCTGTTTTATGATAAATATAAACTTAATAATTTTGATTAATATAAGCATTCAGTGCATTTTACCATGCCAAGTAATCTATTACCTGTAACTTGAATACATAGAACCAGGATAATAACATACTCCTCCTCCCTTTTGTAATAACCCAAGCCCATTCATAGTTTAGGAATGGAATTTGGACTCATATAGGTGCTCCACTCCTCTTTTTTTTTTTTTTTTTTTTCCAGCATTGCCTTGAAGTTATTTAAATAAATATGGAAATGAAATAAATGCTATATAAAGGAAAACTGCAGTATCAAAGCAAACATAATATGGGTTAGAAGTCTTATTCCAAAGCTCTAAAGTCAATGGGAATGTGACCACTAGAATCAAAGTTCCTACCCTCCAGGAAGGTTAGTTTCAGTGAAGGCAAAAAAAGGTTGTTTTGTAGATTTAAAGTAACTGATTTTCAGAGAAAATATTCTTTAAATATAATATTTTTTCTATGCAGTATATTAGTGCCTTTTATCACAGTTACCTGAAGCTAAACCAATGTCATTGAAGTGTAGGCAATGCTGAAACAGATTTAGCAAGGGTATTGTGCAGAAATTAAATCGTTCATTGAAACCTCTAATTCTCTTTCCATCCTTCTATCTGAGCAACAGCAGGCAAGTTCATAATACATAATTTCTGTCTGCAGATCCTAGCTCTTCAAATATAGAAGTCAAACACTACCTATGGACTGTACGAAACCTTGAGATTTGACCTGTCTTTGACCACCAGACACTGATCACACCTGAGACAAGAAACAAGAATTCCACCAGGTATTGTCCTTTCTGCATTAGTCATCTGAAGTCACATAGAAACTTGATTTAGCTCATGTCTCATTAAAAACTTTTACTGTTTCCATGCTGTGTTAACTTTGAACTGTGATATTGAGGGCCGAGACTTCACATTCCCCTAAGAAACAACAACCAATGACTTTTTGCACTATAAAAACCTTAGAATTCATGGGGTAACCTTAAAAATCTGGGAAACTGACTATAGAACTCAGAAACCCAGGACATGGAGATCTTGTGAACCCAAATACCTTGTGGAATAAAAGTGAATTTCAGACCTTACATGCTATATAGACCGCTCAAAATACTCAGGAGGTCAGGCACAACTATCATAAACTGCTTCAGAGTGACTTGATTTGCCTGTGACCAGGATCACTGACACATGCCTCATGGCTCCAGCCAAAGGCAGCAGGCAATTCACCGACTTGGTTCTCAATATACTGAGCAGGAGGAGCCACAGTTCAAGAATGAATGAAACCAAATCAAATATCCGTACAAAATGTTCTTACACATAAATCAGGCAGATATGGGTCACTGTTGAAATCAGTGACTCATCTGGATACCTAATTTGCTGTGAAATATTTTTGGATAACATTGCATACTCAGAAAAGAGATGATAGATGGGAGCACATGTACTTTTCTGTAAATATGACTCAGGAAACCAGGACATAGTTGAGGAATTTGTTGGCTAGTAGATCCAAGTTGAAAGAGAAGGAAAGACAGAGGTCGTGCTTCTTTCCTGGGTTAATAAATTAATAACTATATAAATAATAAATAAATAAATAAATAAATAAATAAATTGTCTAGCGTTTGTTAGGAAAAAATGATTCCGTGATTATTTAACACTAGAGTTGCATTATCCTCACACATTTCCCAAGAATATCAGGCTTCAATCAAGTTCCATCTTTTTCATGGAGAGGGATGGATGACTTAATAAAATTTCAGCTTTCTTTCTTGGATTTTTTGATTTTCTTTGCATGGATTTATGCTGATGGAGAGAGAAAGTCTGAATAGCGTAGCACTGCAAAAAGTTTCCACTCTTTGTTAATGTCACCACACATGAAATGAAGAACTCAAGTCACTCCCTAGTGTTTGTCTTATTACTTGGCAGAATTCATACACCCAAGCTGTATCCCTGCATGTATCCCTTCCAGGTGGCACTGGGGAAGCCACTGTGCTGGGAAGGGCTCACTGCAAGATAAACAATCACACTCCGCGAAGGGACTGAAGTCCCTGACCCATGTAACTACCACGTGTGCCAGTGCTGCCAGAACCTACCGGGCTCTGGAGCAGATGGAGCCACTGAAAATGCTTTATTAGTGGAAATTTAACTGTCAGGGGAATTTATGCTCCTACAGTTTTAAGCAGAAGCTGCATGATCGTTCTGTGACTAAATGAGGTACTGTATCACAAAATTTACACTCATACATGCTCTTGTGAGACCAGCTCCTGCTAGTTAAATTTTCGGCCTTTTGGCCTTGAAATAATTTATTAATATCAGTGTTGCCAACACAATCCTTCTGAAACTACTGAATTATACATTTTAAGTAAATTCATTTAAACTAAAGTTCCTTTATTCCTAACAAGAAATAGCTGAGTTCTTGAATGAATAACTGACTGAACCAGATACTTAAACTAATAGTTATCCCAGTCAGTGGGATTATGTATACATTCTGTTTCACACAATCTACTTTGGCTTCCCAAAAAGGACGAACTTTACATGGTAAGAAATCCCTTAATTAGGTTAGTGATAGAGAAAGCAGCCCCAGTGCGTTGCTGTACGCAGCAATGTGTGAATTTTCAATTCAACACAGCAACAGTGGTCTATTTATTCGACTTATGTGCATAATTAGTAGTAAAATTACAGGGTTTTTTCCTTTAACATACAGTACTTATTCTTTATGGGTCTGGATTCTGAGCAAAAATATTTCCTTTAGACTTTGAGTAATGCTTTCTTCAGGTGAGCTCTGGCAAATGCCATTAAAAATTATAAATCTGGAAACCTAGGAAGTATAGAAAGAGGAAGGAAATTACTTCAGTTTGGCACAAGGCACAATGTTACTTTCTTTAAATAAAATGTATCCTCTGTCCTTAGGAACCCCTTACAGTCTAATTTCACATTTCATTGTACTCTGTCACTTACCCTTTGCTTGCCAGAAACACACCAGGCAGCTGACACTGCAGTGTCTGGAGTTACAAAGAGCTTATGTTTACATACACTATTTTTCACTTCTTTCTGAAGACCTGGTTGACTGTCATCTTTCCGATTTATTCAGAAGTGCCTTTTTTTTTTTTTTTTTTTTGGACTAAAGCAAAATATCACATAATGGAATGCACATTAATTTAGAGGGTATCCTATGCTTGTCACCAAAATTTCAATTTAAATGGCTGTATCATCATGTTGGCTACTCTTTCTTTCACTCAGTTATTCCTATCTAAGCAAGTAGAAAACCCAATTTTAGAAAAAACTTCTTGAGAACTGAAGTCCTGGAAAGTAAACTGTGGTTGGTACATGTGACATTCCTCAAAGTGCATTTTAATAAATGATAGGAACCATATAGGTTAAAGATAATAGCACCATTAATCCTATTTCTATAACTCTACATAAGACAGAACTTATAAATACATACTATGAGAGATTCCTGCTTTGATTTAATATTTGTCTTCTATAGAAGAACTAAGAATCAACAATGCACATGCAAAATCAGTTAAAATACAATTAACTAATTGTTCTCGGATTGTACTCATCCACCAGTGTAGATATTTCTAAGAAGGTTCTGAATTGAGACAGATCCTTGTAAAATAGTGTTAAATATCTTTCATTAATTATCTGAAAAAAAGACAAAACTATGTCTGGTAAAATTCAAGAATAAACATACAGAGACTATATAATTGTTAAGTGCAAAGATAACAGACTGCTTACATAGAGTAATCTTCATTTTTTTCTCAACTTACTTTGTGGAAAGTGCATGTTTTAAAACATAGACAAATGGAAACACACAGAAATAGTAAAGAAGGAACATAGACTCTCAGGACAGGGACTATAACTTGGAACACATGTTGAAAAGGTCATTATAGTTATTGTGACTATGGGGAAAGACAGTCAGGTCATCCCATGAATATATTAGACATTCAGGCAGGGCCTGACGGAACACAGAATATTCTAAGGACACAGCTGTTAACAGCTCTCAATTCAAAGCTGTCCTGTTTTTACATAAATAGCAAAATATACAGTAATAGAAGAATTACTCTAAAGTTTATTAATTAGAACTCTTCTCAGCTTTTCCAAGTGGATAATTGAGATGGATTCCCATGCTTAGGTATCTCAGAGCTCATGCACTGTGAAAGGCACTAGACAAGTCACCTGAGACTAAGTAATCTTTAAAGCATCTTTTTTATGGACCTCTCCTTTTCTAGAGAAGGTCCATCAACACATCAATTTAATATTTACTAAATTGGATCTATTATTCTATAAGAAGATTCAGAAATTACCTTTAAATTGAGGTTGAAACAGATTACCAATTTCTATTTTTCTAATTTGGATCACACTGCCCAGTAATACTTCTCATGCTTAACTTTCCTGAGAAGAAAAAGTCACCTTTCTCTGAACACACTTGTCTGTGCAAGTAACTAGTCAGTCAGAAGCACTCAAGTGTAAAGTTGATCTGACAAACTCCATTGAGAATATGTGTGCTGTAATTTCACTGAATCCTCAGTGCAGGACAGAGTGCCGGCTACATGCAAAAGTTTATCAAAACACTGTGATAAATCCCAGATGTGATCTCAGCTTTTCATGCTTTCTATTTTTTTAAGGTCTCCAAAACCACTACTGGGATTTTTGTTGGGTGTTTTCTTTCTTCCCTCCTTTCCACAAATTCAAAGTAAATCGGTCTGGCCTCTGGTACCCGGAACACTGGCACGCTTCCTCCCAGCAACAGTAAGTCTGTATGAAAAACAGAACAACATCTCTGAGATGGGGTGTTTATATGGGCAACATTCAGCCACTGCAGTGAAGGCGGCACCACCTTCAAAGAGACTCCAGAACACTGTTCACCTGATGAAAGCATTAACTGTTTTCAGTTGACTTGATTTACATGGAAGCAGCCAGCTCATTAGCTGAGCTGAACCTGAAGAAGTAAATTTAGCGCACATGCAGATGTTTTCCTAGCTACTTGATGTCAATGTTGCTGCAGCCTTCCTAAGGTAAGAGTACAAAGACAGCAGTGATAAGGCTTTGTAGAATCTGTCAGTAGCTAAAGGAGATAAAGCTGTTGAAAAGATTTATATCAGGGCTACTTAGGTCAAAGAAGTTAAATTAATGTAATCAAATCTTAGTGGTTAATATATAGGATGACACTATGCACTGCATGCAGGACTGCACTATACACATATTTCAGAGAAGTAGTGATTCAATATGACCAAGGGCTAAATGGAGGGCTTTGGCACTCAAATACCAATCCCTAAAAAAATCTACACTTTTTAAAAAGTTTTTTAGGTTTCTAATCTTCAAGTAAAATTATACCTAATTATTTATAGAACTAAGGCATTTCCTCTACGAGAACTCATTCAAACTTTAAACTTGGATAGCTAGATTTCTCTGGTCACTAAAAAAAAAAATGCTTTTGAGACATTGTGCTTTCCTTGAATAAGGTTTAAAATAATAGTCTAATAAATATTCAAAAAGGTGTTCACAGTATGCAAAACAAAAATAATTCAGTCAGAAAATTAAAATGGATAAACTTAAAAATATGGAAAATATTTCATACTCACCAGTTCTTAAATGTGAAAGCTACTTTCTGCTGTCTTTCACTCACAATCCCAATTAAAATTACAGCTCAACATCATTTCTTGGCGAGAAAGCTTAATAGGAGCCTCCTATTATGGTTGTTTTTCTTGGCTTTTTATCAAATTCTCACCACAGTCATAACAGCTACAGATTAATAAACCTGTTTTTCCTCAGTTCATTAATGTAGCTACTTTGCTCATATAATCTGTCTGTGTGGAATCTGAGGGTCTTTTATTCCTATTGCAAAAGATCGTGTAATCTGATCCTTACTTCAGGATCTGTTAAGAGCACAAGTCTTCATAGACTGTAACAGAATGCCTCACTCATCACATTACTTTTACTTCTGATTTTCTTAGAGATTTTGTGAGATTTTTTTCTTTTCTAATACTTGCCTCATCCATTTTGAAACTGAAAATATCCACTTTCTTTATTCTTTTTGTTGCCCTCTATCTAAACACCTTTGCATCTTTCTATCTCCTGGATTAGTATTATGTTTACCTTAGATTTTTTAATCAATTTTTCCCACAATTATACCTCCATTGATTTAGAAGACAATATAGTAAGCTAAAAATAAAGTGAAAAAGGCAATGTGAACGGTATTTGTATATGCTTATGTTTAAGTATATTAAGTTATAACCATGCACTAAATCTCTTCTGTCTGGAGATCCTTATAGGTTTTTTTCTTACAAGGTTGGGCAGCAAATGAGAATTTTGCTCGAAAAGTTCATCACTTAGAAGAAGACTTTCTATCCAGTATTAATAAAACAAAAACTAGAATGTGTAGATCATTCAAGAAGGAGATGGCACTCGATAAAATGAAGAACAAAACATATCTGTGGTTTTGGTAAGCACTGTAAAACCTAAGGCCTTGTTTTCCTACTTTAGAGACAAGCAATTTCTCAAAAGTCAGTGTCAGTTATTTATTTCCAGTAGCAGAAGAATATGGTGCCTTGATAAAAAACAATTTAGACCTTAAGTTTCAATTCCCAAATTGACTATTCCACTGTAGCCTTATAAGCAATTTCAAATTTTGCATTCACTACATTTAGTCAGTGGTCTGATGGTTATAGTAGGGTACTGTTCAGCCCCGTGTGAGAAACCATATGCTTTTCCCTGACAAATTCTCTTCCAGTCCTGGATGCTCAACACAAGAATTTTACATTATCAAATTCCAAGAAAGGAAATTTCACTTTCCAGTGTTGATATATAGTAACTGTGCTATGTCTCCTATCACAATGGAAACTCTTTCATTTCTGGATGACAGCTTATTTAGGGTCTAACATATATATATTTATTCCTTGATTTAGAAAAATAAGTCAATGTATATGGTAAGGTGATTAATTTTTCCACTAGTTACTTATTCCGCGCAGCAGTAAGAAATACCCATGCCTTCATCTTCACATTCCAGCTTGAGCTTGTAAGCACGACTTGATGACCTGTTTCAAAGTGTCACTGAATCTCCTGAGATCCTTAAGGTGAAGCCAAAACTTTACTCAGCTTGTAGTGTACAGTGATAATAATCTTTCAATACTGTGTCTCCCAGCATCCTTCCATACAAAATGTCCAGCACACAGCTGGATAAACACATCATGTGGTGGGTGAGCAATTGGCTCATGGGTCGAGCACAGAGGGTAATAGTGAATGGGGTCTCATCAGACTGGTGACCTGTCACTCTTGGTGTTCCACAGGAATTCTCTTAGACCCTGTGCTCTTCAACATCTTCATAAATGACTTGGAGCAGGACTTGAATGTGTACTAGGTAAGTTCGATGATGATATTAAATCATGAGGAGCTGTTCACTCCCTCAAAGGTAGAGAAGCCCTATGGAGAGCTTGACAAATCAGACAGCTGGGCAATCACCAATCATACGAAGTTCAGCAAAGGAAAGTGCTGGATTCCTGACCTGGGATGGGCCAACACGGGATATACGTACAGAAGTGTCATGGAGAGGGACCCAAGGATCCTGACTGATGGCAAGTTGAACATGAGTCAGCAGTGCCCTGGCAGTCAGGAGGGCCAGCATGTCCTGGGGGGCATCAGGCAAAGCATCACCAGCTGGTCCAGGGAGGGGATTGTCTTGCTCTGCTCTGCACTGGGGCAGCCTCACCTCATGTGCTCTATGCAGTTCTGAGAGCCACAATAGAAGAAGGATATAAAGCTGTTAGAAAGCATCCAAAGGAGGGCTTGTGAGCCCCAGAGTTTGTGAAGGGCCTAGAGGGAAGGCCATATGAGGAGCATCTGAGGTCACCTCAGGTTCATCCAGGAGTAGACTGAGGGGAAACCTCATTGCAGTCTCCAGTTTCCTCCTATGAGAAGGTGAGGGGCAGGCACTGATCTCTTTTTGTTAAAGACTTTCTAAATACATACTATTTTATTATTTTTTTTTTTTTAAGTTGAGGAAAGGCAAAGTTGGAAACTTTTTGCTGCATCAATTAAAGAAATATTTTAATTTCATTATCTATTAAGAATAATGCATTTTCCTCCAGAGAGTTTGAGTATCTGGCTACATTTAAAAAGGCATACTGAAGAAGCTATGTATTAGGCAGGCTGATCCTCAAAATCTGGATGATTTTGATTCTCCTTTTCTTCTTACGCAGTTTGAGGTAACAGTACCACTGGCCTCTTTTGACTTCCCCTGTTCTGCCTTGGAAGAATACAAGGTCTGAGAAAATAGGGCACAGAAGGAAAGGTGAAGTAACTTTTAAAGTTAAAAGAAAGAAGGAAAGGAAAATCTGGGTGTCTAATGTAGTGGAGAAGTACTTTTAAACACAATCATCAAGGAGGAAACAGGAGGAGTGCCAGACTGTCTTTCTGCCCACCCCTTGGCCAACTACCTAAACTTCTTCAGCTCTCACCCATGCTGCCCGTCTGTCCAATTGCCTTTTGAGTGCTTGACAGTTATGGTTGTCTTGCTCTTGGATAACTTTCAGCCACAGAAGAGCTCAAGCATGTGTGGAAATTCTGTGATTACAGTGTTTGTCAGAAAATCTACCTTTTTGCCACAAAGTCCAGCTTGAAAAAGTAAGTTCTTACATGTGTGCCACATGCATGCTCATGGTCTTTCTCTCTTCTTCTCTGACTAATCCTTCCTTTCCCTATAACTGTGGAGGAATAATATTAAAAATATGAACCAAATGTGTACTGATATGATACTAAGTTCAAATATTTAAGATCCTGTCTGAAAAAACTATTTTCAAAAAAATCAGGATGGAAAAGTATTTTCCATGGGCAAAAAATAAGTTTTTCCTGCAGAAAATCACTGGCAAATGGCAATAAAGTTCAAAGGAACAATTGTTACAAAACTGAAACCCTGAACCTCTGCTCTAATTCTGCTTGCCTATATAGTCCCAGTTATCTTATCAATTTACAGGACTGGATCTAGCATTCATCCATTATGCTGCAAAACCAGGAAATTCCTTGCCTTAGTTAGAAATCTCCATCCCTGTCTTACTGATGTATGTATTTATAACAACTCTGAGGCTGACATGGTAGTGAGATCATGAATTTTCATTTTTAAATGAACAAATAATTATTTTCTAATTTGAATGACATCAAAAATTCCCTGTCCGCTAAACACCACAGAAAATTAATATGCAACTGAAAGTAGACTGTATAGTCACTCTTACCCTTGCCACTTACTTAATTTTCTCCCTCATCCCTCTTATATCCTTTCTCATTCCTTCCTTATCACCTTACTCATTGCTCTAAAGTTTTTCATGTTTTTACTCTTTCACCTTCACCTTTTATTCCTCCTTAACTTTGGACTAAGATCTTGCCTAAAACATATAAGTTGTTTAAAATTTCCTCTTTTTTTTTTGTTTTGTTTTGTGTTTTTTTGTTTTGTTTTGTTTTGTTTTGTTGTTGTTTGTTTAAATCTTCAACATCATATTGCACCTTTAGAAGCACTGGTCTCAATGAATCTATTCATAAAGCTTTCTGTGTTTGGATTTGTAGTCACGGTGCTGGCTGCCTCTCTGTCTCAAAAATGGTGTGAAGCATTGGTTCTTAATAAAATTCTGGAGTGAAGGCTGTTAAGCCTTTGATGGAAGGGCTGTCTCCCATGTAGGAGTTCCCACATAGCTCCTAACAGAACTGGACTCTAAGTCAAGTTAGAACCTTCTTGCTGTTAACAGAGTAATACCAATAATAGGATAAAATCCAACATAATCATTTCCAGGATTCACCCTTTTCTTTTGCTTAATATGACCTGTGGACTGAGATTTTTTTGGAATTTCATTTACCTGCTTCCTGCACAGAAATTCATATTTCTGTCCTAGACCATGCAATAGGAAAGCCAAAATACTGAATTTATGGTCATGATATAACCATTTTCAAAATTTAACTTTATTTCTTTGTATGCATAAAGTAGATAAGCATAAGATGGTATAGTAATAATGCAAAGCACAAATATGGCTTCTAGCCCCCAAGATTCAGAAACAGGTTCCTGGATATATTTAAAGCTGTAAAGGTTGGTCAGACTTAGGGTTTAGTTTAACCATTATATATGCATTACATATATCGGCACCGAACCTATGTATACCAACTCTCAATATTTAGATCCACAAGTTTCAAAAGGCAACATCAGTGGGTTAACAATATTGTCTGAAGGGACATTCTGCATTGCTGGATGCAGGCAGGCCTGAGTTCATTCAGCAAGCACTGAGGCCAAGACTGGAAGTTAGAGAATCACAGTGATAAGTCACCTGTTCCTACAGGACAAGAACCACCAGAAAGCCAAGCCTTCTAGCCATGCTGGCCCTGAATTGCATCAATTTTAATCACAGAATCACAGAAAATGCAGAGTTGGAAGAGGCCCACAAAGATCGAGTCCAACTCCTGTTCCTGCACAGAACCATCCCCAGGAGTCACACCATGTGCCTGCTGTTGTCCAAACACTTCTTGAGCTTCATTAGGCTTGGTGTTGAGATCACCTCCCTGGGGAGCCTATTCCAGTGCCCAACCACACCCTGGGTGAAGAATTTCTGTATAATATCCAACTTAAACCTCCCCTGATACAACTTCAGGCCATTCCCTCGGATCCTGTCACTGGTCAGCACAGAGAAGAGATCACTGCCTGCCCTTTCTTTTCCCCTCGTGAGGAGGCTCTAGACTGCAATGAGATATCCCCTCAGTCTCCTCTTCTCCAGGCTGAATAGACCAAGTGACCTCAACCACTCCTCATACAGCTTCCCCTCAAGGCTCTTCACCATCTTCATTGCTCTCCTTTGGATACTCTCTAACAGCTTAATATCTTTCTTACATTGTGGTGCCCAAAACCATACACAATATTCAAGGTGAGGCCTCACCATTGCAGAGCAGAGCAGGACAATCCCCCCCTCAACTGGCTGACGATGCTTTGTCTGATGCCCCCCAGGACACGGTTGGCCCTCCTGGATGCCAGGGCACTGCTGACTCATGTTCAGGTTGTCATAGATCAGGACTCACAGGTGCCTTTCTCTGGCACTGCCATGCAGTGACTTTGTGGCAGAGCTTGGATTAGAATCTTACAGTCCAGCATCAATTGTGTCCAAAGGCTGTTTCAGAAAACTTTTCTTAACGTGCAGGTTCCCAGAGCTAATAAAATATAATAAACTGTACTCCCTATCTTCTCAGTGCTCAGTAATGTGTGCCAACACTATCACTGGAACATAAAAGACATTCTTAAGCAAACAAAATCACCTGAACTCTAAATGATACTTTCAGGTAGTAGAAGCTATTGTTGTCACCCATGGGCTAGGCATTCACTTTTCACAGCTTGCAGCAGATACTTAATGAAAGTCATTATCTCTTCCTTCCATACTGTAACAGCAGGTCCAAGGTAAAAACGAAGTTACATCTCACTGATCAGCATTTTGGAAATAAAATCCAAATTTACATGCATAGAAAAACACAATTTTGAATGTTATTTTGGATTTCCTGATATCACATTATCTGTATGACCAGCTACATATATCTGTATATTTGTATACTTGTTTGTGTTTCTATTGTGAAAACATGTTCAGTCTCACTACTGGCTGGACCTGGGAACATGGAGTTGTGGCAGACTCACCTCTATTGGGCTATCAGATTTGGGAGCTCCTAAAAGAATTAATATGATAACTCTAAGAAACCTCATAAGTTGCAGAAGAATTATAAGTCAATAATTCTCTATATTGCCAACTTCTTCCAAAACATTTAGAAAGCCCTAAAAATGCAGGTGAGGCTATCAAAAGTATGTGTTTGTAATTTTTATAGCCTTCAGTTCCCAGCTGAAGTCCTTCCTGGCAAGTGAAACAAAAAAATCATCTCATTACAGCAACTTCAGTATGGAATTACTAATCTCTCAATATGTTTGTGATAGATACTAAAATGCTCAGACAAACCAAAACTGAAATGTTTCTGACCATGCCCGGGTTAGTGTGTGTTTGTTTGTTTGTTTGTTTGTTTTTAACCTGGGGATTTAGGAACTTACATAGATAGTTTAAGAACTATATAAGCAGCGACTAAGTGAAGACTTGGAAATCACAACTATGAATTTAATGATTGGATTCTTATCAAATTCCAATTCCAGTGCCTAAGCTTTTGTATTTCCTAAAATGTACTGTGATGAAGTACACCACTAAGAATGTCAGATTAATTATAATAAAGTACTGTAAGGAAAAAAAAAAAAAACAAAAAAACAAAACCAAGACAACTTGACAATTCTTAAAGCAGAACTTGGTCAAAACAAGTTGTCAGTCAGCTACAAAGTTATGTCATTGGAATCTAAATCCTTTTTTGAAACTGGAGGGCCTATGCCTTATAGTATCTTTTATGTTTTGGTCTGGCATTTCAATGATTTTTACAGTGATACTCAAATATATTATTGCAAGTTAGCAGGATTTGTGGAGAAACACATCCCATTTCCTTCTTTTCTTAGCCTATAGTTTCCTACAGCGTCTCTTGTTTTTACTCAGAAGAAACCAAAGTATGCCTGCATTTGTAATTTGGAAAAATTTTGTAGATTTGTGGTAGTAGTGGCATTGACTACCTGCCATAAAGCTTTTTAATAAGCCTCACCATCTCCATATCAAGTTCTGCAATGAATACAATTTGATCCCAAAAGGGCCCTTTTCAGAAAGCATGTAACCTTTAAAGGGCCACATATATTAACTCTATTTTGATGAAAAACAAATCTGCTAGATACTTAACAGACTTCATCCTGAAGTAAAAGTTGGAGTATGGTGTTGTTCTTGGCAAAATAGCCCCAGCCTCCTTTGAAGCCGTGATTTTGTACTACCACTCCTTCTCAATAATAATGAACACTGGGTAATCAAAAGTGTTATATGCAAGAAAATATAGTATATGCAGGAGATACGTTATTCTCCTGCATGAGGACAAGGTCCCTGTTGCTATAAATCAAAGCAGCACCACTTAAGTTTATGGAATTATCCCAAGTTATAACAATTCAGGTCTTGCAACTGCAGTCTGCTTCCTAGAGCTAGAGGTGACTGTGACTAGTTACAACATGTGCTATATCTGCTGTATGAACTGATCTTTTTGATCAGTTTTTTTGACCTTTGCTCAAGTTTGCTTCCACAATGACGCATGCCTTTAATAAGGAAAGAGCCCTCAGTAACAACATTGAAACTAAGTAACATAAATTGAAGGCTCTTTTACATTTCAAAGACGGTGTAACAGAGTCAGGACTGAGAAATAAAAGTGAAAAATCCAAGTCACAAAAGCAGAAGGCTGGTCTAGGTTTACAGCAGCAACATTGCAAAGTTTAGAGGCGTTCAGCTATCATTCTAGAGAAAAGTGAGGCCAGGCATCTAGTTTTAGATCATTATCTCCACCCTCTTCCTTTCCTCATAGAGCATAGATAGTCAGGTCCAGACTCAGGGCCACCTTTTGTAGAAAAAGTCTTCTTGAAAAGCTACGTTCATATAGAAAATCTTGAATATACTTCGTTACAAAAGATTCAGATAGGATTTAGTAATTACAATAAAAATAATATTTTTCAGTTTTCTTGTTTGGGGCATGGGAGAGAACTTTGTCTGAAGAAAGTTCCACTGATCTTTTGTACAATGCATTTGTTTCTTTCTGGGATGTTTCTTAATCAAAGACCAAATTTTTATTGCACAGAATAAGCAATTGAAGAAAGGTAACTTGCCATCCCCCCTTCTCGCTAACGAGAGCGATATGTAGAGGACTGTAATTATTTGGCCGTCTATTGTGCGCAGGAAGAGCTCAGTAAGAGTGTTCCCATGACAATCATTCAGTGAAGAGTTTATATGCCCTCATAGTGTTTTGGCAGTAGATGATACAGTAGCATATACTACTCCAAAGACAGTGTGGTGATTCAGGATCCTCTTTCTGTACAGTTGTATTTCTGCAGGGTAGTTGTACCCATTCTGTGGGTGCCTATATAGTTTCAGTAGTGTCTAATGAACCCAGCTCATGAAAAAATTGTGTGCAATATCTCTGTTCTCAGAGACAAGGGGAGATAAACAACAGACAGGAAACGTGTCTGTTTCCCAGAGGAACATGTGCACTTGTACAAGGATGTTCTATCCCACTCTCAGTGAGGTTGCTTCTGCTCTGTTGAAGGGCAAATTCCATAAACAGTCTATGCAGTTTTTCTGTCGGTCAAAGTCAGTGACATTTAATGCTACTGTTTGGAATACAATTTCCTGTAAATAAATTTGCAGTTGACACACCATATATCAAAGTCAGCATTCACACACAATCTACTCAATTTAATATGTGGATAAGAACTGGTAACATATTCTGAAAGTAGAAAAATCTCTGGTCAGAATACCTAGGCCAGCAGCTGCAGAAAAATAAATGTAAATTTTTGTCCCATTAACAAAGGAAGGACTCTCCCTAAGGTACATCCATTTTCTCTTGTCCCCAGCTCTAGGTTTAACTCCTCTTAGTATGGAAAAGCTTTCTTGCTAGTGCTGCTGTCAGTGGAAAGAAAAAAAAATTTCCTTTTGTAAAAATAGACGGATTGAGCAAGACCCTAAAGGGTTGTATTATTTTATCCATGTTGATTTAAGCTAAACTTTTTGGTTTTGCAGCTCATGAGAGACATCTTCATACCATAAGATACTGCCCAAGTGTCTTGGAAAAAGTTCATTACTCTCTCTGCTGTCAGTTTCTCCCTCTTAGCCCAGTCCTAAGTATGATGGAAAGTTGTTCCCGCTGCATTACAAAAGGATGATCTCGCACAGTCAAACTGTCTTTCTCCTAAATCAAGGTTCTTCTAATTCAACTTCTTTCGGAGACTTTTCGGTCCTAAAGAAGGACATTTTTTGGTACAGGACTCTGACATTTCAAGTTCAGTCACAGTTTCAGACCACTTCTGCACTGCAGACACAGGAATGTTGATTGGGACTTTGGGATATTGTAACTCCTTATTTTTTCTATATCTGAGTATCTAACTGTAAGCCTCAGTGGCTCTATGTTATGCACCCACTGGTGCAATTAGGTCTTGTTGTTCCACAAACTGACCTGTGACCCTAATTCAGCAAATGCACTGCAGGTCTTCGATTACTATTATCTCACCTTTTCTCCTCTCTCCTATGTAACAACTAGTTTCTTCTGCCTCAGATACAGATGAGTACAAATAAAGCAAGTTTGAATGGACAGTGACCATTGCGCCCTTGAAGTTAATTTTCCTTCCTCAAGTCAACCAAATGGAGATTTCACCCTAGGGGAGTCAGGCCAAAGCTCACCTCAGATATTGTTCAATCAAAATTTAAATATTGATCTATAAGATAAACAATAACAAAAAATGCCTTTTAGACACACATTTTAAACAGTCCAGCAACAGGACAAGGGGCAACAGGCACAAACTGAAACACAGCATGTTCCATCTGATTATGAGGAAAACTTCTTTTCTTCAAGGGTGACAGAGCACAAGAATAGGCTGCTTGGAGATATTATGGAGACTCCTTCTCTAGAGATATTCAACACCTGCCTGGGCATGATCCTGTGCAAGCTGCTCTGGGAAGAACTGCCTTAGCAGGGGGATTGAACTGGATGTTAAACAGTGGTCCTTTTCAACCTCAACCATTCTGTGATTCTGTGTGAATCTGTGATTCTGTAATTTTACACACACACCCTCTTCTTCTTTCCCTAGCATCTCTCATTCTTGGAGCCTGTTGCACTCAGCTCCCATTTTGGGAGCTTTTCCTCTCCCCCTCTCCTCATGTTGTCCCTGCTGTCCTCCATCTGACACTTTCCTTTTCCCATTTCTTTCCTAGATTACTCAAGCTCTCTCTCTGCTTGTGCAACCAAAACCTTTTGCACATTTTTGTTGAGGGGCTACCTCAGGTCACTACCTCTTAGGCCCATAAAAACATTTCTCTGTCTTACACCCCCATTTTGAGTGTAGGTCTCCACACATCCCCTGAGGGCCATTAGAGTATGTGGAGAGGTCCAAACTGACAGAAGAGATCCCAGAAAAGCACTTTCTCTTGGGTTCAAGTCTCTAGCAAATACCTCACTGTATTTCTGGAGTTTAGTTTTTACGTGGAATTTATAATAACAGGAAAGAGAAATATACAGACTTTCAGTACTTGGAATGGCAATATGTCATGTGGTTAGCAAAGGTATGTCTGGGAGTATCATATAGCTGTTACTCAGCCTAGAGACTGAGGA